>NC_134373.1:26333712-26636742 GCF_035582795.1 Mycteria americana
AACCAACCGTGATGCTTCCGAAAGATGCTGCTTTCTCCCTTGCCAACATGCGTGGGGCTGGGGCCATGCTGCCACCGTAAACCCCCCTGGCCTGGACTTCTCTTCCCCCAGGTCCTGGATGCACCCAGGGGGGAGCTTTGCACACTTTGGGTTTCTTCCTTGCTCTCTGCCCTCCCCAGACACAGGGATGCTCTGGATGAAGCCCCAAACCTTGCCCCTGCTGCTGCCTGCTCTCTGGTGCCCAGGCAAGGGCTGCCGGGGAGACAGCGTCCTGGTGCCGCTCCTGCCCAGCTGTACACTGAGACCTTGGGCCGGACCCTGCTGAGGGCAGGGGCTGGGCAGCAGGGAGGACTGGATTAATGCGCTAATGCCAGATTATGCTCTAATGCAGGACTTCTGATGGGGGAGCGGCACCCGGTCCAGCCCAGGGGGCACTCACTCCCTGGGCAGGCTCCCCACCACTGCCCCAGGCCACAGCTTGGTGCTGCCTGGCTGTGCCCCAAGGAGCTCCGTCCTCAGGTGTGACACAGGACCATGAGACAGGCAGGGGACACAGCACAGGGTAAGCTCCATGCTCAGCTCTCAAGACGTAACGCCCCAGCCTAGGCAGCCCTGGTCCTCCGCTCTGCCAGACTCGGTGGCAGAAGGATTAACCACCACAGCAGGGCTCCAAGGCATCTGGTTCCCCTTCTCCACCTGCCCCAGCTTCTTGGCACAGAGCTGTCCCCAGTCTGTAACTCCTCAGTCCCATACCCACCAGCCAGGCAATGCCACAGGCCATGTTTTGGGTACAGCGAGGACCAAACTGTCTGCTGTCCCACCTCCCTCAGTCTCATACCTGCCACTGGGCTACCCTGGGCACAGGCAGAGCTCAAAGCCTCTTGCAGGTTCCCACCCCAGCTTAGACGCATCCCCCATCAGCTGAGACCCTGCGATGGCTGTCCTGCCCCTCCCTGGGTACAAATTTCTCATCAGCCAATTTAGTCTAGGACCCCTCATGCTCTCTCTGCCATTTGCTTCCATCTCCCTGGGTCATTTTGTCCACATCTTCCCCTCTAGACATTCCACCAGCAGCTGTGACCAAAGTGCCATGGAGCAGAGAGGAGACCAGAAACCTGCACCCACAAGCCATCCCCAATTCAGCAGAGCAGCAACAGCCCGAAGCTGCAATGGAGCCAGTGTCCGAGTAGCTCCCACAGAGGCAGAAGAGAGACCTCCCACTTCCATCTGCCTTGAAGAACATGTTATCCATCATCCTTGCAGCTGAACGGAGGAGAAGGGCTTGCGCAGAAAGCTGGGCTGAGGCAGGTCCTTCGCCAGCCACGTGGGCACTGGGTCTGCATCATCTGGAGCAGTTTCCTCCCCACAGAGCAGCTCCGAGTCACTCTGGGGGATGCTGCCAGCTCTTAATAGCAAGAGCACAGCTTCCCCGCTGTTTGTCCGGCAGGAGGAGGCACAGCTTGCCAGGCTGGCTGCTCCAGCCGCCCATCGCTCCTCCATGCTCCAGTGCCATGGCCAGCACATCCAGTGCATGGAGTTTGCTCTGCAGGCAGAGCAGCAGGGCAAGGGGAGTCCCACAGAGCTGTTGCTCCACCAGCTCTAGGCAGAAACCCCACCTTTCACGGGTGACTACGCATCCTGAGGACCCACTGCCACCCAGGGTGCCTCCAGCAGCCCTATGCACCCTTGGGGAGCAAGAGAAGGATGCTACAGCCTGAGAAGAGACCTCCCTGGGGCAGGAGGGGCTGAATCCACTGCAGGCTGCACCATGCAGCTTGTGCCCACCTCCCCTGCTGCAACGTGGGGTGGAGAAGATGGGGCATCCACTGTGAGGCATAGAGAGGAGATGTGTTGCCACTGGAGGAATTTCAAACTAGGAAAGAGCTGGGATCCTTCACCAAGGCCCTGAGGTGATGGATCCCTGACTTGGCCCTGCTGCTCTACCTCTGAGCCCCAAACCTGACATGAATCCCCCATCCCTGCAACCCCAGACACTGCTGGGCCCTGCAGCTGGCAGCAAGGGGGGCTTCCCAGCCCCTCCTGAGAGGGTCTCAGCCCCTCACTGCTCCTCAGGGAGCACCAAGTGGCTGCAGGGATCACAAGTTTGGGGACAAGCTCTATCCATCCCCATGCTGCTGCCCCATAGCTGGCTCCTGAGCCCAGCCCCCTGTGGCATCATGCAGCAGCATAGGGGTCTGGCAGGTTAAAGCACACAGCTTTTGAGAGGGGAAAACGCCAAGCTCCCAAGCCTGTCTGAGGATTCCCACCCTCAGTATCCCCCTCTTGCTTGTGTTGCCCCCCTATCTCCCCTTTGCCTTGGGGGGAGCAGGAGGCTCCCAGGCAAGGTAAGGTTAGTGCTCCCCCTGCCCCGCTCCCCCCAGCAGCTGTACAAGGTCCTCTGGGGGAGGGAAAACCAGACATCTCTCCCCTCAGTAAGGCTCTGGCTGAGCCGAAAATGCATATTTAAATGCACGGGAGCATCTAGGCTCGTCTCTCATTCCTTGACATTTCCAGAGACTCCAAGCTGTCTTCAATTACCAGTCTGCAATTAGCTCTTCCTAAATCCCCCAATGAGGCCCAGCACTCTTAATCAATGAAACACAAGGGAGGAGGGGAAGGACATGGCCTCACTGCAGCTGGAAGCATTTTAAAAGGCTGAGGCTTGAGGCTGGAAGGACCCTCAGAATGTCTCTAAGTGGATCTGTAAGGGTGGGAAACCTCCACCAGTGCTAGCAGGTTGTTCAGCTCCAGAGACGAGACTCTATAAAGCCCCACAGCTGGGGGTAAGGGGTCACTGGACAAACACCCCCTGTTCAGGGTGGACACAGCCAGCACCTATGCCTTGGGTGTTACCCTGCGATGCTGCAGACCCTTCTTGCTGGAGTGTGGCATGCTGCTTCATCTCCCCCTGCCTCAATTTCCTTCTCTGCAAAACACTGACAAGGCAGAGTCAGGGCTCCCCCAGCTTCCCCATAGGAGCACTAAGGGTCCAGTTCCACCCCAGTATAAGACAGAGTAAGTCAGAGTTGCCACCTTTCCCAGCACAAGACACAGATATGGCCAAATTTGGGGTGGGGGTGGGTTGTGAGTACATTTCAGCCCAGACAGCTCACCACAAGGTCACACGAATGTCAATCTAAAAGCAGGGACAAGAGCACCCATTAGGGACAGGGAGGAGGGGAGCAGCACAGGTCTGGGTGGGTTTACACAGACACAGAAAAGCCTTGCACAGCACCCTGCCAGGTCAGCCCCGTCACAGGGACATCTGTGCTGTCTTCCTGGCAGCACAGCTTTGCCTGAATGAGCCAGATTGGGCCTAATTAGCAGCTCTGCTGATGCACACAAAGGTAGAGAGAATCTAGCTTACCCTCCATGACCTGCAGAGCCAGCACAGCTCTTCTTGGCTGAGGGGAGCCCAAGTGCCTGGCTCAGAGGGGCTGGGGAGCACTGGACGCAGACCCCAAAGGGAGAGCACGTGCTGTGGAACCTGCTAAAGAAGGCTTGGCAAATTCAGTAGCCTGAAGCGTAGCAACCAGCTATGAGAAAGGCAAAGCCTTCTCCTTCTCCACCCCACTCCCTGGGGGTCTGCAGAAGCACAGGGCTGGTAACCAGGCTAGCAACACAGCCCCCAAAGCCTGCTGCTGCCAGGGAAGGGAGCCCAGCCCTGCAGAGCAGAGACAGGGAGGAAGGAGGTGAGGGGGGGTAGCTTTAGGGGGGGTGGGGGGGGTGGAGAGAAAAGGTGAAATGGGCTGTGGGATCCTAGTTAAATCCAGTGTGGCAGACAGGCATCAGACATTTCCATCTGGAATGGAGGAGGCCAGGAGAGCTCACAGGGAGCCAAGGGGCACTTAGGCGGACCAGGACTGGCCTTGGGCACAACAAAGAGGGATGAGATTCTGACCCCCAGCTCACACCGGGGAGTAAAACCCCCTCTGAGAACCAGCGCCCCCCAATCCCTCTTGGGGAGGAGAGGGGGCATGATTGGGAGCTTGGGGTGCCCCCCCAATCCCCCTTGCACCCCACAGCCCAGCAAGTCCAGGGAGCCACCACCAGGCCCGTCCAGGCCACCTCTTTATTCTCCAGTGAAGCAAAGCAAGAGGAGAGGGGACCCCCCCCCCATAGCAGGCCCTTCCCCCCAGGCTCCCTAGGCCCTCTCTGGCACAGACCCCTTTCTCCGTAGCAAGCCAAGGGGGGGGAAGCTCACCCCACCGGGACCCCGTTTCGATGGGCGCACCGGGGAGGGGGGGGGGGTGTTACCCGCGGGGAGGGGGTGGGCACCCCCCCCCCAGCGGCTCGAACAAAGGGGCAAGCGGGCGGCTCCCGCAGGGTGGGGGGCAGCGACGCCCATGCCCGGGGGGGGGGGGGGCCGTGTCCCCCACGCGGGAGGGGGGGAGGCAGCGCCCACGACACGAAAGCCCGCGGCCCCCCCGGCCTTGCCCGCCCCCCCGCCTTTGTCTGCTCAGCCGCGGCGGCTCCAGCACCGCGGACAGCTCCGGAGCGGCGGCCGGGGACCGGCTCTGCCCGCGGCGGGGGGGCTCGTTCACATGCACCGTCTGCCTGGGGCCCCCGCAGCACCCAGCAGCCGCCCCGCACCCTCCTGCCCCGGACCCCCAGCTCCAGTTTTTTTCCCCTTTTTTTCTAGAGAAAACGCATCCAGGAGCCTCCGTTCCTCGGCAGCGTCCCCCCCTCCCCATCGCGCAGGCGGGAGGGACACATCCCCCCCCCCCGCCTCGGTCTTCTCCGCCGTCTCGGTGTGCCGGAGCGCAGCCCCCAGCTGGGGTCGGGGGGGGGGGGGGGGGGGGAAGCGGCCGGATCCGGAGCAGGGAGGGTCCAGGCAGCGTCTCCGTGGAGCTGACGGCCGGGGAGGGGGGAAGGCGAGGAGGATGCGGGGGTGGGGGGGAATCCGGCAGTCCTTCGCCTCCCCCGCCCCTCGGTGCGCGGCCCCTTCCGCCCCCGGCGCCGGGGGCCCGGTACCTCCCTAGCGGTCCAGGCTGATCGTCCAGTGCTTGGACCCGTCTCCGCCCTCGCCCTCGCTCTTGAGGTCCTGGAAGAGTTGCGTGAAGTAGTGCGGGTCCGCGTTGATTCGCAGCATCTTGGCGCTGAGGCGCTGGATGATGCCCAGGCAGCGCTCCCAGAAGCGCCCCTTGTCGCCCTCCACCAGGAAGGGCTTGAGCGGGTAGGAGATCTCGTTGCCCATGTAGGAGTAGGCGAGATAGAGGCAGGTGAGGAAGGCGGCCTGCAGCTCGGCCTGGCTCCCGATGTCTTCGCCCCGCAGCGCTTCCCGGCACAGCAGGTAGACGAACACCAGGTTGGCCGGGGTGATGAAGCCCTGGTCCTGCCAGCCCTGCAGCAGCAGCGAGCGGTCCACGCTGCGGAACCAGGAGATGAGCTCGCCGGGGCTCAGCTCCTTCAGCCGGTAGCAGCGGCGGCAGACGAAGTCCCCCAAGCAGCGCAGCAGCTCGCCGGTGGACGCCTGCACGACCACGCGGCGCGGGGAGCCCGGGGCGCGGCTGCCGGCCGACGGCGGCGGCGGCGGCGGCTTGCCCCCGCCGGAGCCCGGGTGCAGCTCCTGCGGCGCCGAGGGCACGGTGGGCACCGGCACGGCCAGGGGGCCCTGCTTGGCGCCGTCGGCCGGCCCCACCACCGACTTGCGCAAGTTCTCGCGGTTGCGCTGCACCACCAGCGGGTCGGGCTGGCCCGGGGGCCCCCCCGGGGCCCCGCCACCGGGCTTCGGCGTCACCTTCTTGGTGCTCTTCTTCTTCTTGGCCGAGGCGGCCACCAGCCGCTTCCAGGTGAGCGCCGAGATGAGCACGCCGGGGCGCTTCAGCCGGCTCTCGCCCTTGCCCGGCACCCTTCCCGGCGCCTTGTCGGCCAGCAGCCCCCCGCCGCCGCCGCCGCCCTTGCCCGAGGAGGCGGCGGGGGAGAGGGAGAGCACCGTGCCCATGCTAACGCCGAGCGGGACGGGCGTGCGGGGGCCGGGGCGCCGGCACCGCCCATAGGAGGCCGGGGGCTACGGGGGAGGCGGCCCGCACCGGGGCCGCGGTGCCCGAGGATGCTCCGCCGCGCCCGCTCTGGGCTCCGCGCCCGCCGCTGCAGCCAGCCGCGGCCCCGCCGCTCCCCGCCTCCCCGCCGCCAGCCAATCGCCGCCGCACGGGCCCCCGGTGCGGCCCGCCCCCTCGCCGGTGGGCGGCCGGGGCGGGGGGAGCCCGGCGCGGCGCGGCTCTGCCGGGCGGCCGCCGCCCCGGCGTGACCTTCAGCCGTGTGGGGCTCGGCCGGTGCTCCCAGCGGGGCGGGGGGCTGGGACCTGCGACGCTGTCCGAGCCCCTCAGCCGTCCGTGCCAGGGACGCGAGGAGCTGGCAGGGCCCTGCGGGGGGAGCCCAGAGGGCAGGGGGCACAGGGAGGGTCTGGGGGGGTCCTCTGAACTTGGCCGCTCTCACCTGGGTCCTGCTCTGTATTCTTACCTACAGGGGCGAGGGATGAACCTTCGCAGACCAGCAGAGCCCCCCCCCAGATGGTGCTAGGGGGACACAGTGGGGAGGAAGAGCCCTGGGAAATGCCAGAGGGGAGGATGAGGAGGGGTGAAGGTCAAGAGGACTGTGAGCGTGTGCTGGCGGGGCAGCTGGAGAAAGGCCAGCTGTGACTCACCAGCCGCCATGAAGGGCCTAGGCTTGGTGGGAGAGCCCCAGCTCTCTTGAGAACCAGCCCGACGCTGGGCACGGCTCTGTAGGGAGTCAGGAGGCACCCATCCTGGGGGGAGCACCCCCAGCACCTGCCGTGCAAGCGCTGGGTCCCCCACCCGCCCTGGCTCTTCCCGCTCAGCCCTGGAGGGGAGATTTACCAGCACGCTGCCCGTCACCAGCATCAGGGCAAAAAGTCAGGGACCTTGGAGAAAGGGGAAGGGGCCTCCTCCAGGTCCCCAAGGCAAGACCAGCCAGCCCCGCTGCCCAAGGCTCCCAGAGCCCTCAGGGGAGGAGGAAAGAGATGCTGCACTTCTGCATCATTGCAAAATGGTATGCGATAAACCAGCCATGTGCACACAGGCTGCTTCTCCCTCTCCAGATCCAAGCATGCCATGGATGAAACCTGCACCCTCTGCTTGCTGCCTCCCTGCCCCTTGCAAGAAGATCCCCCTTGCTGGTATTGCTCATGAGCTGGAGGATGGATCCTGCAGCTCTGATTGCTACAGCGGGTGCCAGGCATCCAATAGGAACAAAACACCCCAATTGCCAGGACTGCTCCTGCATGTAAAGTGCTGGGAGAGGCAGCTGGGAAAGGTTTCAGGGAGAATGTCTCAATGATGTATTTTGATACAGCATTTTATGTGTGAAATGAACACATGTCGGTGCCAGGATGTAGCTGCTGCCGGATGGATCTGGGCTAACAGGCGGTAATGAATTATCAACAGGGAGGAGCTAAGCCAGCCCCCCCACTTCCTCCTGCACTGCTGATGCTGGAGGTGTTTGCAATGAAAGCGCAGGCTCAGAGCCAGGTTTCAGACTTCCAGCCGGGCCTCCTGATGCCTGGGGCTGATGTGCCACATCTGGGGGCAGGGCAGAGGCTGTGCCCTCTGTGCCATGGCAGGGAAGAGGGGCAAAGCCCCATTCCCACAAATCCTGTGCTGTGGCCAGCCACGTCCTGCTGTTTCCTTGCAGGAGGCCGCAGTGGGATCTGCAAAGAACATGTATGTGTGCACACAGACCCCCAGACACAGAGGTTTGCTTTGGCAGCCGCCAGAATCAGAGTGGATCTGGGCCAGCGTCGCCTACCCAAGGGCAGCTTAGGCTGGGCTGAAGTAATCAGGAGGATTTGATAAAGGGGTACAAATACAGAGGAAGAAAATCAGGACAAGGTTCCTGATGAAGATTAAGTCAGCACCTTTAGATATACAGAGGTGGCTTAAACTTAGCCCAGAAGATGGAGGAGCCGTAGGGAGGGGACAGGAAGGAGCCTGTGGTCTTTGCTCTCTTTGCATATTTGAGGATGGACTGATTCCCAGGTGTGCAAACACGGTCTCATCAGAAACCCACAGCTGAAGTTTGCAGGTGAGGAAGCAGAGACCTTTCTGCGGACTGCTTGCTCCTGCTGGAGTAAAATTGCTCTCAGATTGCTTCATCTGAAACACATGAAGCCACCCCCGCCCTGTGTGAGCTCTCCCAAATTGGTTCTCCGAACTCATTAAAAAGAGCTATTTGTATTCGGCAGTGATGAGCTGGGCTTTGCAGCCTTTTACACCGAGGACCGAGCCAGAGAGCTCCCCTGCCTCCCCCAGCTGGGCTTGCAGTTACCAGCACCGAGCAGCTCAGCGTGTGTGCATCTCCCACCGCTCCCAGGAGAGGAGATTTGGCTGAAGCCTGTTTAAAAATCCAGCCCAGGACTGCTCAGTGATGCAGCTTGAGGCCTTGGCTGTGAGCAGCAGAAGAGCTCCAGGGCCAGTTATTTCCTTCTTGCCTGCAGCTGCCTGTGTCCTGCTGCAGGAGCAGCTCTGGGGTGGAGGAGGTCAGTGAGCCCAGAGTCATTCCCCAAGCCGGCACTGCTGGCAGCGGCAAGGGCTTCCTACAAGCACTAGGGAATTACCCAAGCCCTGCAAGAACAGCAGGATGTTTCTTATGCAGGTAAAGAAGCAGCTTTGCAGCTTACTTGGGAGGCAGTTGCTCTTCCACGTGAAAGAGGAGGACCTTTTCCCCCCTCTTCCGTTTTACTCT
Source organism: Mycteria americana (assembly GCF_035582795.1). Lineage (NCBI taxonomy): Eukaryota > Metazoa > Chordata > Aves > Ciconiiformes > Ciconiidae > Mycteria > Mycteria americana. The sequence goes on from NC_134373.1 coordinate 26,342,416, forward strand.
TCAGGGTCCAGCCCTGAGGCTGGCAGGCAATGATACAGCACAAGCTATGTCCTTGGGGCCGTCTCTGCTTGGCTCTTCCTTTAGGTCTCGGTTGTAAGTGGTCAGTTGGCAGGGAAAGGCACAAAGCAGGAGGGGAGGGCAGCATTTCCCTTCGCCAGGGAATTGGGACTCCCACCCCAGCCACCTAGAATGACATGTCCTTGGATGTGAGGGAGAAACAGAGTAGGGCTCCAGGCACTGTCAGTCTCAAAGCTGCTGTCAGGCTCCTGCCCTTGGCCAAATCTTCAGCTGCTGGTGGTGTGGCTTTGCTGGGACACTGTTGGCATACGCAGATCCCCTGCTACTAAGGGTCACTCTAGCCAGGATAACACATACCTCAGCTACATGCTAGCACCAACAAAAGGATGGTTTCTTGCCCAGGCCCCTAATTTGGGCTGTGTAAAGGGGTATCCCTGTCCTGAATCAGGGGTGTTCCAGATGGGGAGTTGGAGTACTCTGGTACCCAGCACAGCTGGCTGGGCTGCAGGGATGGAGAGAAGCAGGGAGAGAGCAGCACCAGGGGAGAGAAGCAGGGGTAAAACCAGGCAGTACTGTGCAAAGGCTCTAAACCAGCTAGTGTTGACCTGCAGGAACCACGCAGTTCCCTGTGGGTGCCTGGCAGCCCATCTCCTGCTCTGCTCCACCCGAGCTGAGCCTCCCACTGCACAGAGCTGTGCAGCTCCGCCTGCCCAGTGCAGGTGGGAATGTGGGGGCAAGTCAGGCCTTGGTGAAAGCCCATGCGAACCCTCACGTCCTCTCTAAGCTGTCGCTGCATGATGCTGCCATGCTGGGGCTGTGGATCAGAAATTCACAAGCCCCCAGCCTGGGGCAGGGCAGCTCTCCCAGCATCCCCAGGACATGAAAAGGCATTTTGGAGGGTACTGGGCCCCCTAGCCTGATCCCAGCTCCCCTCCAGGCTTCTGAGCTATTGGGCATGGGCTTTGTGAGGAGTCCTGGCTGAAAGCAGCTGGCACATCCCCCTGCCTGCTCCAGAATGATGAATGAGCGTGTGTCTGCTGGCCGGCTGGAGCTGTTCTTTAACAGCTCACTTGCTGTGCCGTGGTCTGTCTGCACTGGCAGAGACAGGCAGGGAAAAGGGCCGTCTCCCTGGCAGCGGCTGGCCAGCCAGCTCCTGCGCTGTGCTGCTTTACCCGTGGAGATGGAGCTCACAGTCTTGACACATCTCTCAGTGAGCGGGTCTGACAGCTCTGGTGCTCCCCCTCCCAAGCCCATACAGCAGGCAGGCAACCTCCAGCAGAGCTCCTGCCCGAGCTGGGAGCCGTGGGGCTGGGAAGCCCAGAGGACCTGGCTGGCAGGTTGTCTGCAGCACGCAGGGAGGAGAAACCTGCTTGCACTTCTGAGTGCCCCAGCCCAGGCACTTCTCCCTTCTCCATCCCTAGTCTCCCTCCATTTTTCCCCTTCCCAGTTCTCAAGAGAGAGGGCTACAGCTGTGGCTCCATAGACACCAAAGCTGATCTGGGCTTACCCTGTGATACCCCCTTAGTGTGGCTCGGGGGGGGGGGCAGCACCTACCTAAGATGGCTGGAGGAGCTTGTGCAGTCCCTGCTCCGAGGTCAGCCCTGGGTTCACGCAGGAGAGTGGAGCAGAGCACAGCCGAGTTGAGCAGCCCTGTTGCAGCCCCTGGAGAGAAGCTATTTTTGTCCTGCTGTTTGCTGAACAGCAGTGCTGGGCATGGCTTGGAGAGCCAGAGGAACACAGCTCCTCTGGGTGGAAACTGTGCAAGGCAGAGGCAGGCCTTGAAGTGACATGGAAACACATCTCTGCTTCCTGATCCTTGGGCAGAGAGAGGGGTCCTGGCACTGGGCAGCCCCCAGCTTCTGGTGGGGAGGAATTGCGTGACCTCCTCGCTGGTATGGGGGCAAGGATGGAGGTTGCTACCGGGGCTATGCTCACAGCCCACATCCCCCCCAGGACTGCTGCCATTAAAGCCCTTAAGAGAAGGTCTTAGCTCTGAGTGGGACAGGAAGGTATAACTGGGAAGTCCTAAGCATAGCCATGGGCTGCTTAAATGCCTGCCAGCACATGCCTACGGTCTTGTGGCAGGAGGAAACCCACACAGCCGCAAGCTGGTAGGGGTTAATGAAGGGGCTAATTATCCACCTCCCCCCCCCCGCAGACAATTAGGGCTCCATTAGGAGAGCCCCTGTCAGCCCAGTACGGGGAGGTGGCGGGTGGTCTCTGAGCTGGAGTCCCTGAAGGGGTGCGGCGCGGTTGTGCGAGCCCCTGCGCTGCCCGGGTGGGCTCGGGGGTGCCGGGCTCGGGGGTGCCGGCGGGCGGGTGTCCCGGGCCGGGGCTGTGCTGCCCTCTCGCGGCAGCCGCCCCCGGAGCTCCCCGGGGCGGGCCCTGCGCTGTTGAGGGTCCCCTCCCCATCTTCAGGTGGTCCGGAGCTGGGCGCAGGCTTGCTCCAGCGGCTCCGTGCCCAGCCCATCACCGCAACTCTTTGCCCTCCCGCTTTGGGGAGTACTCTCTGGCTGTCAGGGGCACTGGCAGAGCTGGAGGAAGCTGCCACTTGTCTGAGGGAAATTGTCTCCTTGCTGTCCTGGTGGTGGTGGTTCCTCCCCGCTACCCATCCTGGCCTGTGAAGACCCAGCAGCTCCCAACCTGCAGCCTGCGCAGGAGCGGACGGCTTCTCTAGGGCCTCCTGGCAGTGAAAGGGCTGTGGGTGAAGGGGCTGAGGTCTCCGTGCTGGGATGGAAGGGGTGCCACAGGGTGCTGTGTGTGAGGAGCATTCAGAGCAGGGGGAAGAGGGCAGAGGGAAGCACAGGGCAAGGAAAGCATCTGTGCAAGTGCTCCTCCATGGCAGGCACCAAGGATTTGTCCAGCATCATGTAGGATGCTGGGTGCTGAGCCCAGGACTCCCGGTTTCCAAGTCAGACTTTTTCCCGCACCTTCCTGGCTGGCAGGAGCTGAGCAGTCCAGCCGCTCAGGATTGCTTCCATCTGGCAGGGAGGCAGCTCCCTCCATTTAACCTTCTCCTGCAGGCACATGGGAGCCTCAGCACACAAAGGCCAGGTCGCAGGGGCATGGCTGGCTCTGCACCAGCTGTCCTGGTGCTCACTGCAGACTGTGTGCGTGCAGGGATGCATTTGTGTGCATGCAGCAGCGTGTGCATCCACAGGCTGATGCTGCCCCAGCATCCCTAAGTGCTGGAGCAGCCCAAACCTCGGGGTGAAGCTGCAGTCCCCTGGCTCTGTTTCCTAGGGGTGATAGGGAAGGCAGGGCCATAGGCTCCAGCTCTTGGGGCACCTTGTCCCCGTCTGGTGGCCAAAGGGACCTGGTGACACTTGGGGGGGGCCTCGCTGCCCACCAGGTGGAGCTGCACCCCACGTTTTGCTGCTGCTGGGGTGGCCCTGGGCCAACCCTGGTCTCCTGCTGCTTTTCCCTGCCCTGGCAAGGAGAGATCCTGGGATCATGGTAATGCACACATGAAGGACAAGCATGCACGTCCTGTACACATGCTCTGGCGACAAGTGCTGACCCCCACTAGCCTCACCCACCCAGCAGCACAGGGAAGTTGCCTGCTTGCAGGTAAACAGTGGATATTGACTCAGTATTTTGGAAGCCTTCTCCCCAACAGCCACACAAGGGGAGACTCAGGAGATTGTCCTCAGTGGTGTTCTGGCCTCACATTCTTCTGGTGCTTGGGGCTGACTGCATTCACTGCACAGATGAGGATGGAGTCAGTCCAGCCCCTGCCAACCTCTCCATGTAAAGCAGATCTTGCCTGTTCTAGCTGCGTATGGGTCCCCAAGGACCCCTGACCCTCTGGAGCTGCTGCAGGCTATGCCACCGACTCTGCTGTGTCCGTTGATGGGATCCCAGGCTGTGTGCTCTGCTGTCCTGAGCTTGGGGTGTATCTGCTCAAGCACTGCAGCCCTGTGAGATGCAAAGGGCTGTGAGGGTAAATCCTTCACCTGCCTTCTCACTGCCTCTGTGGGCCTTGGCTCAGGGCTGCTGAGGACTGGCTGCCTGAGATCCAGCTGCCCTGTACCTTAGCTTGGAGGGATCCAAGGGTAGGCGTTTCTGTGCTGATACTGTGCTAACTCCAGGGAGCCAGTCTGAGACCCATGAGCCTCCTCTCACAGCCCTAGACCTGCCCTATGAAGCTGGGACCTGGAAGACCCCTTGGTCAAGCAATCCACTGCCTTCCCTAGCCCATTTTCTCCCCTGATGCCTGCCAGCCCCATGCAGGGGTCCCATCACAGACTGTCCCTCCTCTCCTCATGGCATCCCCAGTGCGTGACAGGCAGGGGCAAGGGGACCGAGCAGGCAGGGGGCTGGAGAGGGTCTCTCTGCCCTTAGTTGTGGCTGGGCTGGGGCTCTGGAGGAGGGTCTGCTCCTTGCCTGGTGGGATGCTGTCAAGCCTGGTCTGCAGTGGAAGCGAGGGAGGCAGCTGTACAGGAAATAATCATGGCTTGTTCCAAGATTAAATCACTGGCGGGAGTGCGAGAGAGGATAAAAGGAGCCGTCTGTCGTTAGAGGGAATATTAACCCGGCAGCGGGCCGGGAGGGGGGAGAATTATATTCCCTGCACTTGCTGGCTGCCAGGCCCGCTGTGCACACAGGGCTCAGCACTGACAGCATCTCTCAGCGGGACACGCGCCCTTCCTCCCCAGCTCAGCCCTCGGCACGGGCCCTTGTCCCTCCCCTGCTCAAGGGCGGGATGCTGCTGCGAGCAGGGGCAGAGGAAGGATTTTTGGAAAAGTGGGGAAACTGGGGCAGGATCATGCTGTGTGTCTGGCACCGCATAGAGACACTGAACCACTTGGTCCCTCCATGCATCGCTCTTGCTTTGCCCAGGCCAGGTCTTCGCCCAGTTCCTCCGGATGAGCTCAGTGTGGCACAAAAGGTTCTTGTTTGGTCTGGCCCTTATCAGGGACCTGCCTCGAGGTCCTTCAGCACAGGAGCCGGGCTGGAGCTGGAGCAGGTGGAGCCAAGGAGCAAGGGAGAGGGCAGAGGGAAAACAAGAGACCAGCTGCAAAGGGGTGAGCCGGCAGGGAGATAAGATAGAGGGAGAAATGCAAAATATGACGGGTGGCAGGCAGGAGGGAACGTGGGAAACTATGGGGCACCTTGGGTCAGCCCAGCTGCGAGAGACACTTAATGGGGCAGACCCTTTGGGGGTGCCAGCCAGCTGTGGTGACAAGCTCCTAGCACCGCTCGTGGCCCCTTGCCCGTGGGCTGGGACCTGCTTTCAGGTCCAGGAGTAGCTGAGATGGGACCCCAAGACCCCTCAAGGCCCTGGTGACCCTCTGCCACTCCAGGGATGCTGTGTGGAGACCGAGCATGGCCCTGGAGAGCTGATGGGAGCAGAAGGGCTCACTGCTGGCTCTGGGGAGGCAGGGATGGGGTCACCTTCCCCACAGCCCAGCTGGGCAGTGGCCAGGAACCAGCCAGGCTTGGTAGCCGTGCCCAGGTGGTAGCCCCCTCCCTGCCCCTGGCAGGCTGTCCCAGCCCCACTGCTGGGGCTGCAGCGGGGAGGAAAGCCATGCTCCACAGGCCGGCTCACGGCTGTGGTTTATGGGCTCTCCCGTGCCAGGATAAACAGACCCATGGGGGCCGGGGTTTGCAGCGAGCGGTTCATGAAAGCCTGCGGCCCTGCGCCTAGGGCTTCCTTCCCTTTGATGGAAGAGTCCCGGCGGTTTCCCAAGCAAGAAGATCCCGGCTCCTTCCCCCTCTCCCCCTTTCTTTCCCCCCCAGCCCATTCCCTCTCCAGCTGAGGCCTGGGCTGAGATAGGAAGATGAGATATCCTTGGCTGCCTCTTCCAGCCTGGTGGTACCCCACAGAGCCAAGCCCCCGCTCCGTGCAGGATGAGGCCCCGGTGCTCAGCCTTCCCATGTGGGGATGCCTGGCTGTGTGCAAGCTGCCGGAGCCTGGCCTGATTTTGCCCAAGCAACTTTATCAGCCTGCTCCCTCTCTGGGGAAGTCATTTGAGAACGGCCAGCACTGTTGGAAGCAGCCAAGGCAGTGATTTCTCCCACCAACACAGCTGGTGGAGCTGAGCGTGCGGGGAGACCAGACCCATCGCAGAAACACTTGTTGCATCCTCGGTATGCACAGCCGGTGCTGTCAGCATCAATGGGTGCCGCTGGTCGGTGCCCATCCCCTGGGCCCCGGGGTTTGCTGTACCTGCAATTCCTCGCTAAGGAAAGGCTCCCATGGGACCAGGTCCATGGTACCAGGCGTGGGCTGAGATCTGTGGGTGGTTTGCACGCATGTCCCCCAGCACCCCTCCCAGGAGCTCCCATCCACTCCACTGCGGACAGAGATCCTGGGGCAGATAGAAATCCTCAAAGCTCAGCCGGAGCCTGGAGATCTCTGCAGGCTTACACCTGGGGAAGGTCTGGCCCAGCTGCGCACAAACCCCAGCGAGCAGCCATTGCCAGGACGCTGCGATTTCCAAGCCGACATCAAAAAGCAGCTGGGGATGGGCTTGCGAACGCTCCCACACAGCACATCCTCTGTGTTTTATGAGCGATGTTTTACAACGTAAGTGCTGCTATATTAAGCCACGCATCTAACTGGAAAAACAGGAGACAGCGAGGCAAGCGCAGCTACCTCGGTGCCGGCTGCTTTAATGCTGCGTAAGCGAGTCCTTCTCCTGCTCAGGCTCTCTCCTACCTCTCTCCCCCTGCCCGGCCCTGCTCCATGCAGGCAGGAGGCAGGCACGGGCACCCTGTGATGCACAGCTGGCCCTTGGGTTTTGGGACAGGGTGCTAAGGTGGGGTGTTTTCCCACCTGCTCCAGCCCCCGTCCCCCAGCCCTGCTCCTGGGGTAGGCAGGAACTGCAAAATGGGGCCAGTCCCCATCTTTTAGGGCAAAATCCTTGCTGGCAGCAGGATATCAGGGGCTTTGCTGGGGCCGTTTGGCTTCAGCTGGGGTCTTTCCGTTCCTGAGCAAAGGGTGAGCGTTTGGGGAAGGCCAGCCCTCCTCACTGCCGGGCAGGCGGAGGGAGAAGGGGGTCTCCTTCCCGGCGGCCCCAGGAGAGGGTGCTCTCTGCCCGCACCGGCACCTCCGCGGCATCCCCGCTCCCCCCGCGGCCCTGGGGTGCAGAGGGAAGCAGAGGACTTGGGCCAAAAAAGCCCGTGCCCCCTGGAGGGGCCCTGCTTTTATTCCTTACCACCCCCCGGCGTAAGGATTTGCACGGGGAGGCTGGGTTTTTGAGAGCTGTCATCACTGGACCCTGATGTGCAGCCCCGTCCCTCGTCCACAGGGATGGATGCAAAGAGCGTGGCCGTGCTGTGCCCTACCTGGGGACGGTGGAGGGAGCAGTCCTTGGCAAGCCAGGACCCTTGCAAGAGAGCGGTGGAGTTGATTTATGCTCTTGACATTTCTCTCCCGGTTGGGCAGAGCTTTTAATAAAGAGTGAGTGATTTATGGTTCCTTTTAAGTGGGAAGGAATGTTACCTAAGGCATTCTGCCCCCGACACCCCCACCTCGCTGTCTTGCTGAACCCCCAGCATCTGGGCTAGCAGGCGGCGAGCAGAGGCTGTCTCTGCCCCCATCTTCCCCTGAAGCCCTCCCCACAGCTGAGGTGGCCCCAGCATCCTGCCGCATTCCCAGCAGCAGCAGCCCTGGCCCTGTCCTGGGATGCCCTGGCACCCTGGGGGGAGCGGTGCTGTATCCCCTCCAAACTGCCCAGGCCTCGGCAGCGGGGCAGTGCACAGCCCGTGTGCCACCTCGCACATAGCAGCGATTCAAGGAAAGCTTCTGCCCCAAGACCACTCTGCTCCCCTCTGTGAGGACCCCTGTGGTGGCTGGCCTGGGGACAGGATGACAGCTCCACGGCAGTTGTCATGGTTACTGGGTATTAACGGATGCGGGCATGAGTGCTTCCCGGTGATGAGCAGCTCCAGAAGAGAAGGGCTGCCCTCAGCCCATCCAGCTCCAGCCCTCCCGGGGGGGCTTGGTCATAGAGCCCACCTCCATCCCCCTCCCCAGCCCCTCCACACCCTGAACCAGCACTGGCCAAAGCCAGCTCCAAAACCAGAGGTGGCAGCAACTTGCAACTAAAGGGGCTTCTCGGGGCCTAAAATGACTCTTGGGTCTCCCAGAGCAGATAAGGAAGGGGACAGGTCCCCTTCCATCCCGCCCCTGCTGCCTGGAGGTGGCTGGAGAAGGCCACGGGGCTGGGAGACATGGTGGCCAGCAGGAACTGGGATGCAGCAGAGCCGCAGGATCCTGCCAGCCAGTCCCTTTCCCCTCTGGAAAGGGCTAATGAGTGAGGACAGGGGATAAGAGCAGGGGCGGAGGGAGCATCGCCCAGACAAAAGCCGCCCCAAGAGGCTCCCAGCTGCTAATGAAGATAAAGTGCCCGGTTCCTTTTCTTCTCCCAGTGAAATCTGGTGGCTAAGGGGGAAAAAATGCTTTCAAGTGTATTCATCTATAACATGGCCTGGGAGGCAGGGATTCCAGCAGCCGGAGCGGCGGCCAGCTGAGACACTGATCTCACACTTCACATACGTGCACGCACACACGCATGTGCAAACACACACACACATCCGTGCAGGCTGCACACAGTGTGTGTGAAATAACCGCGGAGCACACGCACATGCACACAGACATCAAAAGCCCAGTCTTTCTCTGCATCAAAACAGCAACTGTAGATGAAGACATGTGTTGAGCAAAACACCCCCTGCCCACGCAAAGCACCTGCGCCGGGCTGCCAGATCCCACACGTGCCCTGAAACGCACATGGCAAGCGCAGTGCAAACACAGGCGTGCGGCACGCCAAGGGGCCTGCCCGGCACGGCGCGTGCGCACGAGCATGCACACACATGCACACACGTGTGCATGCGTCCTTCCCCCATCCTCAGGCCTGGCAGCTGTGCAAACGTAGCCTGTATTGTGCGGCCGTGGTGGGAGAGGGCAAGTGATGCCCAGCAGGATCCCTTTGGAATGGGATCCTGCAGGGTGGAATCCCTTTGGGGTCACTGCAGTGTTTCAGTAAACACGTGAATAAACCTCGTTGCTCTTGATGTATGGGGGAGGCAGGCTGGGGGGAGATGGGCTGGGGCTCTCCTGTGCTGTGGATGGATGGACTCCCACCCCATCCCACACACGAGGTCTGCCCCAAGCCCTTCCCCTGCCTGCTGTCCCACAGCCCAGCCCTTGAAAGTCTCCTTAACCTTCATCCCTGCCCTGACTGCACAAGATCTGCAGTGAAGAGTCCCACTGCTGTCCCCTGCCTAGGAGCTCCTCTACCCAGAGACCCTTCCACATGTGTGGAGCAGACATGCCAGGGTCAATGGGGCTGTATTTCCAACGTGCCCATCACCAGGCTCTCTGGGAAGAATGTTCTACAGCCCTACACTAAGTTAAACAAACCCAGGGCTGTTCTCTGGCCCTGGGGACCTCTGCCACAGACCAGCCCACCTCCAGGCTGTGAAACATATCCTGCAAATGGGCAGCCTGTGTGCCAAATCCTGCTGGGACTGCCCCTGACCCAGGCTAACTCCTAAACTGCGAGCAAAAATTGCCTGGATCAGTGTGAGCTGTCCCAAGCCAAAATCACACCAGGGCAGTGCTAAAAATTCCCATGGGGACAGTCCCACTGCTGTGCCTGGGAATGCCCTGGGACTGTTTGTTTCACAAGTGCAGACTCAACCAGAGATTCCCCCCCTCCTTTCCTCTGGAGGCTTTGAATTAAGTGGCCTATTTACAGAGAGGCAGCAAGGGAATAGACAGCATGTGGGGAGGGGGAGCTCCTCCCCAACACATCTGGCAACTAAACATACCCCACAGACCCACCAGAGACCGTCCAGGCAGCAAAGCATTTGCTTGCAGCCCCCCAGGCAAACAGAGGTGCTGCAGAGAGGCTGGGTCTGGCCCTGCTGACACCCTCCTGCCCTGTCTCAGCATCACGTGGGGGCCATGCCTGGTTAGACCCCGCTGGCTTGTTGCAATCAGCTGCCATATCAGTTGGGCACGAGGGCTGAGAAGATGTGCCCACACCTCTGGGGCAGGGTCGAGGGGAGCGCAGCTGCTGGAGGCGGCTCCGGCACCATTCGGCATGGCTGGCTTGGGCAGGTACGCTGCTAGCCCACCGCACCCGGCTGCTGACAGCCGGCTCCTTGGTACCTCCCAGCTCCTGGTTGTTAATTCATACGGATCTGCTTGGCTGGGGGAAATAAAAACTAGCTGGATACTTGCACATAATGGGAAGGGGGAAAGAGAGGGACCCAGCTCAGTGAGAAACTAGGAAAGCTACGGGGAGGGAAGCCTGGGAGCAGCTGGGAACCTCTCTGCATGGAGACAAGGCCTCAGAGCCAGGAGTCAGGGGACGGGGGCCAGAAAAGAGCACCCGGTGAGAGCTGAGAGGCCGACTGCCCCTGCAGCGCGGGCTGGAGGGAGGCAAACCCAGCGCCTCCCAGAGCTGCCTGCGCCCGGCGCCCAGAGCCCGGCCCGGGTGAGCCGCCCGCGGTCCCTCAGCAGAGGGCAGCGGATGCACACGCACACGCCCGCACACCTGTGCCGCACACCCCTGCGGCACGCCCGCGGCCGCCCACGCCTCCGTGCCCGGGACGCGGAGGGACACAGCGGCGGGGACCAGCTCTCGATGCTGCCGGCGTGCTGAAGGAAGAGCCTGGCAGCCCTTGGGGGAGAGACGGGTCCCGGGCGAGGGGTGGCAGCGGGGCGAGCGCTGGTCCCGCAGCACATCCCCGGGGCAGCCCGAGTGGGGACCGCTGACCGGCAAGGTCTCTGCCTGCACGACCCCAGCCCTTCCCCGTGCTCTGACCTTGTCCCCAACCCTGACCCGGCTCCCTGTCCTCTCCCTGGCTCCCAGCAGAGGGGACACTGCCTCCAGCCCGGGTGGGTGAGCCCCACACTGCTCTGCTCACCCCTGTAGCTAGCCGCACACGGAGATCCCTGCCTGCCCTCCGAGGCTCCCCTGCCCACTGGGATGCTGGAAACTGTCTCCCCTTATTTTCCCCTTATTTTCCCCTTATCAGGCTTATTTCCCCCTTATTAGGCTTATTTTCATGGGCATTTACCACAGCAGCAATTCTGAGCCCTGGGCAGCCGGGATAAGGCTTTAACGGCAGCCCTGAGGCTCAGAGGCGCAGGAGCAGTGTCCATTCGATACTGTGAGCTGTTAAACTCGGACCCCATCTCTATCACTGGGCAGGGGGAGGTGAAGAAGTCCTACGTGGACGTGGGCAGCCTCCCAGACAGAGTGGTCCCTGTCAGAATATAAAGGGGTCCCCTATAGCTGTATAAGTGGGGGTCCCAATAGTTATATCAGGAGGGGCACTATAACCATATAAGCAGGACCACTATAGCGGCGTAAGGCACATGACAGGCAGCCACAGGATCCCTCCTCCAGCTGCAGAAGGGTTCCCGGTGCCAGGCCCTCTCTGTGGGAGATGAAGCATCATCCCCTCCCAGTGCATTCCAGCTTCTCCCAGCATCTCTGGCCTCACCATCTGGGTGCTGCCTGGCCCAGATGTGCTAGGAAGAGGGAGGGGGCAGCCCCGGCAGCTGTGGAGCATTCAGGCCAGATGTGGAAGGTACACTTTGCAATGGCAAACCATGCGGAGGCTGCTGAGCTAGAGGCCTGTACTTATCCGGCCGCGACATGGCACGGGAAGAAAGGACATTCCTCCCTTAGGAACAACTTGCGCACATGGCGTCATCCCCTCGTTATTAGGAGGGAAGCCACAGAGAGGGTGTTCCCAGCCCCTAGCCCCACTGCCCCCCCTCCACAGGCCAGGCTGGCCCCAGAAAGGGTGGTGGGAGCCGGGCAGGGAGCAGGGGGCTTGTGGGATGCTGCCTTTGCCATCCGATCCCCGACTCTGGGTCGCTCTCAGCTTCTCGGCTTGCCGCGAGGGCAGGAGCCATCCTGGCCTGGATTCAGCCAGCTCAGCACTTTGGGCTGAGCCTGGCTGTCACTGAGCCCAGGCTACGGCTGAGCGTGCCGGAGCCTTGCCAGATGCTGGGGTATGTGTGCCTTCACTGGCCATCCCCTCGCGGTTTTCCTGGGTGATGGGGAATCTTGCGGCAGCGCTGGCTGGAAGAGATTCCCAGCCCATCCTGACAGAGGCTGCTGTCTGCCTCGGCGGGAGAGGCCCGGTTTGAGGAGCTTGGCTCAGCATCCCTTCCTTGGAAAACCCTCCTGGGAGAGGCCCCCGCCCTGGCCCAAGGCCCTGAGACCCTAGCTGGGTGGAAGAGCCCCGAGTTGGGGCATGGCACAGAGCCGCTGCGTGCTGGGGATGGGACGTGCCCTTGTCCCTGCTCACTGCCCAGCAGAGCTCCTGCTAAATCAGCAGGAGCTGGGCACGTCCCAGTCCCCAGGGCCTGGCCCACCAGCCCAGCTCTGCGATGGGCACATCCGACACCGAGCCTCCAAGAATGGTTTCTCTGCTAAGGGACCGTGATGCAGGGGAACCAAGCTGCCCCGCCAGCCCTGCTCGGGATCCTCCTCCCCGAGCCCTGCTCAGAGCTCACCCAGAGCCCTGCCATGAGATGGGGCATGGGATGCCAGGGATGGGACAGAGCGGTTTTGCTTCAGAGCCAGGAATTAAAAGCTCAAGAAGGATTTGCAGAGACTGGGGAAACCTGGAAAGCAGACCAGAGGAGTTGTTCCTGGCTCTGCCGAGGAAGGTTATCAGCCACCAGAGCAGCAGCAGGAGGCAGACTCGGTGATTCAGAACAACAGCTTGGGTATACGACAGGACTTGCCTTAAAGCCAAAGGATGCTCCGGAGCAGTGGGACAGAGGGAAGGGCAGAGCATCGCTGCTCCCTTTGGAGCTGGTTTTATCCTGTCCAGAGTAAAGCTGCCTTGGTAATCTCTGCAAAAACGCTGTGTGTTTGGTGTCTCATGACCTGTGTCCTGGGAAGGGCAAACCCTGAGCTGATACCCACCCATGGACTCCAAGGTCTCGGAGAGAAACCAACCCAACCCCCCCGCCAGTGTTTCCAGCGACCACAAGCCAGCAGTGATGCCAGGTGTCGGGAAACATCAGAGCACGTGTCTCCCGTCCGCACGGGTGAGAGCGGCGTGTGGGCGTTGGGACACGCCTGGCCAGAAGAATCCCAGCAAATTACTTCTCCTTGATGTCTGCCGGTTCGTCACGGCAGAAACACGGCGTGCAAAGGGCTTGGTTTTGAAGGAGCGCCGAGGGATGCCGGAGCCGGGTTGCTGCCAACTCACCTGTCACTCCTTGCACGCTGCCCCGGGGCTCGCAGGCTGGGGGGAGGCAGGTGCTGGGGAGCCAGCTTGGCCGCAGAGCCGTGGCCGAGGAAGCGAGCAGGTAGGGAGCTGCCTCTCCCAGGCTCTTTGCTCCCATTCTGCCAGGTGGTATTTGGCTGCGGAAAGAGCAAGGCACTTCCAGCCTCGGATGTATCTTTTTTTCCCCTCGTGACTTTCACGGAGGGCTTTGCAGTGGTGTTGGTGGGGAGGTTGTCCCGAATTGGAAGTGCTCAGTAGGGGGGACCACAGGACTGCAGGGCTGGGGGAGACCTGCTCACCCCCCTGCAGCTAGCCCAAAAGGCAAGGGCTGGGTGTGTTGGGAAGGACCAGCAGGCAGGAGACCTGCAGAACAGCCTGTCCCGATCAAGGACCAGCTCTGAGGGCCAGGCAGAGGTGAGAAGCAGGCAGTGAAGAGGCCACGGGGCCATGCCTGCAGAAGTGGGGATGGTCAGAGACCCTGGAGTTCACAGCAGCAGCCTGGGGAGGTGTCTGGATGCCGTGAGATGCTGTTCAGCCTCTTGCAACCCATGAGGCCATTGCACAGCGTGGGCCAGACCCTCGTGCTTCTCCACTCTGTGTGAACCAGCAAAGCCTTGGGGCAGGCGGGCTCAGAGGGGCTGACATACTCTCCTGCAGGCAAGCAAGGAGCCTGACTCAGGCTGACTTTGAGCACAGGACCCTGCTCAGCAGAAGAGCCCAGGGGCATCTCTCCCGCACTGGGACCTCCCCTGTGCGGGCACAGCTGAGGAGCAGATGGGGACTGGTGGGCATGGACCCAGGGTGAGAGAGGAGCCGTGCTGCTGTGAACCTCAGCCCCAGCCTGGCTTGGTGGGGGTAAGCATGTGAGCTGGCCAGGTCCTTGCCTTTTTTTGCAGCATTTTAGTGCAGAGATGCACTGTGTCTGGTTGGTGGCAGGGGATGTGCTGGGGATGGGCCAGGGTGGTGCTGGGGATGTGCAGCTCAGGGAGGGAGGTCAGCAAGGCAGAAGGCAGGGCAGCGTGGGCAGGGACATGCTGGTGAGTCCTGAAGACACTTGCCAGTTTGATTGAGACACTGGCAAGCGGGGAGGTGGCATCACTGCCGACCAGGTTTGCAGGTGACGCATGGGCTGGAGGGTGCTGGTGGTGAGCAACACAGAGCCCGGCTACGTGGCTGAGCACAGCGTATGCGAGGCAGCACCGGAACAAGGACAAGGGCAGGTTATACCTGCCGGACAGGAGGCTCTGCTTTGGTGACGTGTGATGGTGGAAAGGGCTACAGGTGCCCAGGAGCCAGCTCTGCACCGTGGGCACCCCATCGGGTAGCTGAGGCTGCCCACAGGGAACAGTTGTGCTTTAGTGCATGATCCAGGTGTCTGCTAGACCCCAGTGCCAAGGAGATTTGGCACAAGAGAGACCTGATCTGTTTGTCCAAGGCAGTGGTGGGTCTTCCTTTCTTGGCTGGTAGCACTGCAGGCAGCAAAATCTTCCCCTGGCAGGGAGGGGCCATGTCCCAGCACAGTTAGCCATCGGGACATCATCTCTAGTGGGCACTGGCACGCACTTGGAGGCCTGAAGGCTAAAGGAGCTTGTTCTAGCAGCCAGGGGCTGTCTCCTGCCAGATTAGGGGCATCTCTCACCTGCCTGGTGTCCTTCCAGGGGACTGTGGGGACTGCGGGCTGGCCCAGCGGACGCTGTTAGCTCTCAGCAGCCCTGTGCCCTGGGTGTGAAGCCAATGTGGACCAAAACTTCTGCCCCAGGTGATGCTTTTGCTAGTAGTCAGGACCGTGATCAAGAGGGGGTGTTACAGCCTCCAGCATACCGCTGCTGCCCTCAACCTGGCTTCCAGACAAAGGCTGCCCAGGACATGGCCAGGCTGTGACCACCGTCCCCCAGTTCAGATAGGGAAGCTTCACCCCCTCCATACACCCTGCACCCCGTGCTGTTCTCCCAAGGGTTTTCAAGGCCGCTGGTTTGCAGGGGTTTGGCACCAGCATTTGGGATAGACCTGAGGCAGCCCCGCCGTGCCCCCTCCCCTCGCCGCTGCATCCTGCTGAGGCATGGCTGCTGGGGAAGGTTTTGCAAGGCTCTGCAAAGCAGCCGCCTGGCTCCCTGTCATCAGAGCAGCACGGGGTGGTACCTCCCAGCCACGAAACCCCGGGGAGACACTGAACAAAGCCCAACTCGTGTAAACCAAGCCAGCCCTGGTGAGGTGTCTGCCACCTCCCTGGCCTCCTGCCCTTCCCGCTCAGCCTATCTCAGCCCACATTTAACAATTACCTCCTCTCCACACGGCTCCCCAAGTGCTTTGAGTGATGTGGGCCAATTCCCCGCTGGCAACTCCCGGCTGCCTCCCAGGAGTTACGTCAGCGGGGAGTTGAACCATGCGCATCCTCCGTGCAGCACCTGGCAGTGTGGCAGCCAGCACCTCCCCTGGGCCTGCCAGGGCTGACGCCGGGCATCAGCTGAGCACCCCCAGGAGGCAACAGCATCCCTTCTCCCCACCAGCAATGGAAAGACGATGGTCTGCCCTCGAATTGGAGGAAAGGGGGTTCTGGCAGGTGCAGTTACCTGAGCAAGAAGTGGTCCAGGGCGATGGATTTAACACCCTGGCTCTGGACGTAGGAGGGCATCAAGCCATCAGGGCATAAGGCAGTGTTTTGCGTCCGATGCTTCCAGTAACAATCCCCACACAGGTCAGTGCCCTTGCCAGGGTGTGCTGAGATAGTCTGACCCAGCCATAGTATGCCTGCCCTCGGCTAACAGCCTGGCACCGTGCAGAGAGTCAGCCTGAGGTGCCTGGAAGCCACCACCTGCATGCCCAGCGCTGTCCCCTTGCTGCCAGCATGCACAGCTTGGCACGTGGTATCTGGGCGTTACAGCCAGCAGGAATCGCTCCCACAAAACCAAGCATCTCTCGAAGCATTGCCACTGCGTGTCCTGGGAAAGCCGTGCTCGGAGCCGTGCCCGTCTGGCGTGCCACGACGCTGGACTCGCCAGTGCTCAGCCTGGCATTGCCGTGGGGTGACTGCGGCAGCACGGGAGAGTGCTCCCGTCCCTCCCTCTCCCTGCATGGACGCTGCACTGGCACCACGGGAGAGAGCGGCACTCCTCCCCACACCGGCAGGACACATGTCACCTCCTTCCCCAGAGGGACCCAGCCGCGCTGGGCTCAGCGCAGGAGGCTTCTGGTGACACCGGGCTGGGCAAGCAGCAGGAGCGGGGCACGGAGGGGAGCCGAGGAGGTGCACGGTGATGGTGAGCCAATGCTTGGGCAGAGGGGCCCAAAGCTCGGGAGCATCCACGCTCAGTGCTGCATATCAGGGAGCACTGGAGGGGCTGGGAGGCAAGGCAGGGAGCAAGGGTCTCCTGTACCCACCTCTCCCAACCGGGACAATATCCTTCACTCCATCACCTCTCCCAACCCTCTTCCACCCACGCAGCCTCCCCAGCCCCTGCCCTCCACTCCCCACACACCTCCTCTCCTCTTCAGTGGTACCCAAGGGACCCCCGGGTAGGGCTGAGAGACAGGAGCAGGGGACAGGACCGGGGGACACTGCAGGGATGTAGCATCCTTATGCACAGAGTATGACATCCTGCATGTGATAGTCTGGGCTCGCTCTGCAAGAGGTGACATGACCGGGGATCTTCTGGTCACCACTTCTTGTGGTGATTGGTCTCGAAGGGTGCCCATCACCGAGGTATCTGAGCGCTCGCTCTTGGTCCATTGGCTCTGGAGCAGCCACAGCCCTGGAAGCAGCCGTGCAAGGGAGCGAGATGGGTGGTGATGTGGCCCGGCCATCCCTTCGCACCGCTGGCTGCCAGCCCTTCTGGGCACGAGATGGTTCTTTTGGCTCCTGGATGGCTGGTGCCAGCCCTGGCCCGGCTCTATGGGATTCCCTGTGCCCTCACCCATCCTGGTGAGGGAGAGGGAGCTGGCGGCTGGCCCAGGGGCTGGGAAGGGCAAGGAGATTAAGCTGCCCACCTGGAGGTGGAAAATGGGCCGGAGCAGGCAGTGTAGTGAGGTGGGGTGTTGCCAGCTGCCATCTATTATTCCTGCCCTGCATCAAAAGGCCGAGATTAAAGTCTCTGGCCACAGCCCTCGCCGCAACAACATGGATCCCCCTCCTGAAATTACTGCTCCCCTGAAGGAGGTTGCTTTTGCCTGAGCGGTGGAGGAGAAGGCCATGTTTACACACCAGGTTTCAAGCACTGCTCGCCAGCTGCCTCACTGTAATTACGGGTCGTTAGGAGGGGGTGAGTTGCTGGGGCTTGGTGCTGGGGTGTTTGTTTGTTTGTTTGCAGCCCCAGCATGGGGCAGCTGGTGAGGGAGGGCCGCTCTGCCAGCAGCTGGAGAGCTGGGCGCCCGCCGAGCCTGGCTGCTCGGCTGAGGGATGCTGTGGTCCCCGGTGAGTGTGCAGCCAGGCCAGCCCCGGGCTTTGCAGTGACACAGGGGAGAAAGGTGCCTGGTGGGAAAGGGCATCTCCCCAGAAGGGCAGGGACAGAGCTGAATCCCCAAATCCTAAAGTGCTGTGACTGTGGCGACAGGACGCCTGCAGCAGGATGGGGAGTCAGGAGGCTCCGGGACCGACAGCCACCACGGACCGATTGCAGCTGCAACTCTGCTCGCAGCCTGAGCATCCCCTGAAGTGTGCATGGGCTGAGCAGGGACAAACCTCCTCTCTCATCCCCTCTCCAGCTTCTGGTCCCCAAGTCAAAAGACAAAAGTGCTTCACATCCCTGCCTGCATTCAGCCTTGATTTAGCGCTATGCTTCACCGCAGGGCTCACCTGCCTTGGGGGATTCACATCCTGAGATGCCTCTGGAGTCATCTCTTCAAGGCATCTCCTCCAGCAGCAGCACCAGGCTACAGAAACAGCGCAAGGACCAGGCTCCCTCTCAGTCTGGGTGACATGTGGCGTGGTAGTGGCACCAGGAACAGGACTTCTATTCCCAGCCTGGCTGCTTCTTGCTGTGTTATCCACAGGAGCTCTTGTGCACTGGCGCCAGAACTGACAGCATCCATCTTGCAGGCAGGTTGCAGGGCTGAGCTGTCAGCTGCAAAGTGCTTCCAGGGAAAGACTGCTTATCGTCCAGCACATCCTGGCTTTCCCGTTGCTGCCAAGCTCCTCTTTCAGCCTGACCCACACCACCTGAAGGGGAGCCCCTGCAGTATCTGGGATATCTGCCCTGCAGCCAGGGCTGCTGCCCAGGGACCTTGCAGGAGTGGTTTTAGCAGGCAGCCGCATGAAAGCCAGTCCAGGACGCTCCATCCCACCACAGGCTTTGGCACCCATGAACAGTGAGCATGATGCACCATGACAGCACAGATTGCTTCTCCTTGTAAGGCTGGGCAGGCACTGTATGCAGGGAGGGGTGTGAGGGGGCAACAACAGTGCTGCCCCCTTCCACTTCACAGCCACCTTGGGCTTGCTCTGGGTCCTACAGCTGGAGGAACGTGGCAGAAGTCTTCTCCTGATTTTTGCACTTCTCCTGTCACAGCCCCCGCCTCCTGAGGACAAGTTGTCCTCAAAGGTTACTGACCCAACTGGCTCAAACGTCTCCAGCGCTGCAGACTCCCCAGTCCTGGCCAAAACCTCTTCAGTGTTCTGGCTGCTGGAATGTGCCTCCTTGCTAGCCCAAATGTACAGCGTGTGAACTCCCAGCCCTTGGCTCCCAGGAGGTCTGGAGCATACCTTTAGCCAGCACAGGGCTACCAACACCAGTCCAGACCTGGATGTGCTCCAAGATGTCGCTTGGCAAAAGCCCCTTCCTCCAGCAGGTATTTACCCCAGTTGGTCATGGCAGAGGCTTTGCACTGGCAGTGTCACGGTGTGGTGCATCCTTATTATTAGGCAGCTGTTGCAAACAGCTGGAGACGTTGACTTTGGCTTTTTTCCCCGTTCTCTACCTGGAGTCAGCCCTTTAGGATGCCCCTGGGGATATGTGCATCGGTACCTGGGCTGAGAGCACAAGCGAGCAGAGAGTCTGGGGCTCTCTTGGGATGACACATGGTCCTGGCCTGGTGCAGGCAGTGTGATCAACGGAGTGGCAGAGGGGCACAGCCTGTCCCAAGCAATAGGATCCTGTAGCAGCCGGGGCACAGTGAGCTGTGCATGAGCAGCAGGGATGAGGCTCATATGAATCTGTCCCCATGCATGTGACAGGCATGCTGTCCATGTCCATGCAAGCAGCAAATGAGAGCAAGTCACCAGGCACCGCTACTTGTGCTTCTCTTGATTCTTTCACTGCCTTGCACATCTCCTGATTTCTGATCCTCGCTCAGCAGCTCCCTTGGCAATTCATTCAAGCAGTGATGCTAAGGCTGGAGGGGCCCAGCGGGGCCACCCAGCCCACCCTCAGCCTCAGGCCAGGCCCACTCGCACCCCCTTTGCCAGGGAGAAAAGGGGTATTCCCCCCCACGAGACCCGTGAGCTACGTGCAGAGTGTGATGGGGAAGCGAGCCGCTGGCAGGGGGGAGCTCGCCGTTCACCAGCATGAGTGGGAGGGCGAACTGGAAAGAGCCTCCTCTTCCAGTGGAGCACCACCGCCCAGGCTTGACGAGGCGTGTGCTTCTGCGCCACCCATACACGCCTTGGGTGCCTCTAACCGCCTGGGACAGGTATTCATGGTCCGGCAGAGCGTGCCCTATCATGCCTTCATGCCACGGCACTCGGCAAGCGCCTCCCCTCCCTGCAGCTGCAGCCATGCTGGAGCATTCCTCTGGGGAGGGTTGGCTCTTACCAGGAGGGATGGGGGGCTGCAGACGGCCACCCCTTGCTCCCCAAGTGCACTGGGCTCCTTCCCACTCAGCACCCTCATCACCTCTTCAGCTCGGTGCCTGCAGTGAGAGCCCACTGCGGCTACAGAGGCAGTGCTGCCAGCCGGCACAGGGATATGTTCCCAGGAGCAATTTCAGGGCTGCTGTGCAGGCGTGGGGAGCACCCTGGTGTGGCTGTGCCCCTTCGTTCATGTGCGTGTGGCTGAGGGTGATGCGACCCTCCCCGACCGGTGCAGAGCGGGAGCCAGATGTGGCAGGGGCAGGTACAGTGCATTAGGGCTGGGATCTCCTTGCCCCACAGAGAGTCCCCTTCCAGCTCCTTGCTGAGGGTGGATGGGACTGCGGGGAGGATAGGGTATTCTAGAGGAAGTCAGAACACTTCCAGATGTAGCCAAAAAGATGGAGTTAGATGGGATCTCCCCAGGTTGTGGAGCTGACACAACCCTGCTCCATGAGAGCCTTTGGAAGGGGAGGGTCCTGCAGTGACACTCTCGCCAGGGGCTTGGAGGAGCTCCCTGGCCATGCTGCCAAGCACCGGTCCTCTTTTGTCTTGAAAGTGGGGCTGGGGAGAGGAAAAGCCCTGAGACAGGAAGGCAAAGGCAGCTTCTGGTACTGCCCAAGCTCAGTCAGAGTCACTTCTAGCTGAGCTCACCAGGTTCACATAGGCACACAAGAGAAGGTTGGCACAGGCAAAACTGAGATGAGGAGGAAGGGAGACATGTGGGGGACACCCCATGGGTACCAGCTCTGCCGCCCCACCTGCCCTAAAGCTGAGAAGAGAGCCCAGCATCCCTGCAGAGCCCAGCATCTCTGCAGTCAGCAGTGGTGAACAGGAGACTGTCCAGCAGCAAGGTCATCTGCTATGGGAAAGACCTCGCCTCTGGTGGCCTGAGCTGGGCATGGAGAACAGAGATACCCCAAGTCGCGAGTGCCTTGGAAGCTCTGCTTCATTATCCACTGTGGCCCGGGTTCTTGGTTTGCTTATGAGCAGTAAAGTAAGTAAGTGACACAGTGACCCATCAGGATGGGTGCCAACTTCATCTGCCAAGTCCTGCTGCATCCCTGGTACCCAGAGCCAAGCCCAGCAGGCGGGGGAGGCAGGGTATGGTGCTCGACAGGGGAAGCAGGGGAGAGGGACCGAGCCCATATGGCCCCTGCACCCTCCCACCTTCGTGCCCTCATGGGGTGCCCCTAAGGGGCCGGCCCCGTGCTGCCCCGGGTGCTGTTTGACCGGGGCTCGGCCCAGCTCTTGGGTGCGTGCGTAACCGCCTTGGAGCTCTGCCCATCGACCAGCCGGGCTCATAGCCGTTTCACCCTGCTCCGGGCCACCGGAGCAGAAGGGACCATGCCTGCCAACGGGCCCTGGCCCCAGTGGGTTGCAGCATCCCGGGACGTGCCGTGTACCAGGGTGCCCCTGGACCCCGTGTGCGCAGGGGCCTGGCAGGCGCTGGTTAAGTCATGTGTTTTGTGTTGGGTTTCTCCCCCTCCTGGAAAGTCCCAGTGCGGAGCGGTGGGGCTGAGCCGACCGCACACAGCTGCGGGCCACCACATGAGAGGAGCCAGCTCCTCGGGGATTACAGAGCCCCAGGAGCCTGGGGAGGAGGCAGCAGCACCCGCGCCGTGGCCCTTTCATCTCTCCCCTGCCTCACTTCCCCTTTCATGTCTGCCTCTCTGGCCACGCTCTCTTTTCCTCCGCTGCCTTTGCTCTCTTTGCACTTGGCCTCTTTTCCCTGCCTTCCCCCCAGCCCTTCCCGCTGCACCTGGCTGTGCTGGCTGCCTCTGCACCACTCCTGTCACCCCCCGCCAGGACCCTGCGCTTTCATCCCCCGACCCCCAGCCGCCTGCTCCCACCTCCCCCGCACTGGCGTCCTGCCCCACGCCGGCTCTGCCCCTCCATCGTCTCCCTCCCCAGCCCACAACCTCCCATGGCCACGGAAGGAAAGGAGAGGGGTGGCACAAAGTCCCCCCAGGTGCCCTCCGTCCATGTCCAAAAAGCTTTTCCCCCTTTCTCCCATCGGTCCTGTTGTCCCCACCAGGCTGCTTCCAGGGTCACCCCCCTCCCTGGGTGTGCCCTGCGCTGTCACAGCCAGGCACCCTCTTGCCTCCTCCCTCTGCCTCATGGAAGCAACGAGCTGGGGATGCTGGTGGATCCCTGATGTCCCTCCCTGTCGCTGGCACCCACCTTCCTCTTCTTCAGCTCCAGCTGGGGGACAGAGAAAAGGCTCCCATTGAGGCAGCAGCCAGGGTTGGGCACTCCCTGTGAGAGATGCCTGGTCAAGGGATAAAGGAAAGTGGTAGGTGACTTATTCTTGTGGGTCACAGAACTGTGCCAGGGACCAGTGTCCCTCACACGCTCCCCGAGAGGCCTGGGGTGTCCCTGGTGTTTCCTGGAGCAGGGGACCACATGCAGGACGGAGAGAATAAAGAGTATTTGGGTCCAAACCTACCCGCAGCCATTGCAGCAGAGGACACATCACAAGCAAGGTGGTCTAAAGGTTAGAGCATTCCCTCTGAGTCCACAGGCTCGCTGGGGAGACTTGGTGCCCATCTGCTTGGTGGGGATCTCAGCCATCGGGGTTTGGGCTGTGGCGGACCTCCACATCACCCCCTTCCCAGACACAATATCAGCCTCCTTTCTCGCGCATCTCCCCCGCCTGCTCTCACCCTGGTGCCTGCCCACCCTGCTCCTCCGCACCCACTGCCTCCACTCCGATCTTCTGCCTAAGGGCCTCAGTGC
Organism: Mycteria americana; assembly: GCF_035582795.1. NCBI lineage: Eukaryota > Metazoa > Chordata > Aves > Ciconiiformes > Ciconiidae > Mycteria > Mycteria americana. Next base: position 26,365,166 of record NC_134373.1, read on the forward strand.
ACCCCAGACTCTGCTCCCAGCTTGCTCAGCCCCTACCTTCCCCACCCCTTGTCCAGCCTCCCCGAGGAGCTCTTCCTACCCCAGCCCTTGGAGCTTCCCTGGCTCCATCGCAGCCTTCAGCCCAAGCCCTCCCTCTGCTCTCCATCTCCACATCCCACCTGTTTCCAGACACTGCTGGCCCTTCTGCAGGCGCATGGCAGCCCCGTGTTCAGGGGCACCCAGCCGTGGAGCACCAAGGGCTGGTGCAGCTGCGGCCGAGCAAGGAGGCTGCAGTCCTCCCAGGCAGCGGGGGCGCTCCTGCGGAGTTAGGCTGCTGCCGGCATGTCTGGTCACTCAAGCAGCTCAACACAGTGGTGGCTACAGCCTCCTCACTGGGTAGGTGACCCACCCCTCATCATGGAGGGCAATGCCACCAGGATGCTGTGCCAGGGGGCGGTGGGTGGGAGCTGGGCCTGGCAGGGGGAGCACAGGACTCCCGGGCTCCTCTCCCGAGCCAGCTGCTGCCTCGCTGTAGGTACTTCGCCTTGCCAAGCAGGTCAGTTAGGGCCAAACTCTTTTTTTTTTTTCTTTTTTGGGGGATTGCACAGGTGCTGGTGCCAAGCATGACATGTTGGGGCTGAACTTCAGGAAAGCCTCGGAGCACCTCTCTGCAGCTCAGGTTGCAGCATGGTGCCAGCCAGGTTCTCGGGAAGGGACTCAAGCCATGGCCACCTGCATCTCAACCAGAGGAAGCATCGAGGCCAGTTTCCCAGACCGAGGCAAGGAAGGGTCTGCCCTCTGCTCCCCTTGGACCAGCAGATGCAACGAGGCTTTGCTCTCCAGTGACTTCCAGTAGCCTAGGTGCATCTGGCTGCTTTTGTGGGTCAGCAGGCCACCAGGCTCTGCCAGCCAGCACTGCCAGCCCTGCCCATGGCCATGCTCATGCCACCCCAGTGGGTGGGATGGGACAGGGGGGTACCAGGGAACCATCCTCTCATGGCTCTGCTTCATGTCAGCTCTGCTGGGAGCAGGAATGGAATTTGGATGGGGCTGGGCGTTCCCGTGTAGCGATTCCCCCGGGCAGGATCTGGCTCTGATGACTGTTCTGCGCGGGGAAGAAATACCAGAGGAGTTACTCACAGCTCATTGGGGCATGATGTAGCAACTCCTCACCGGTTCCCCCCACCCTCCAGCCAAAGTTCCTCCTGTGATCTCCTGGGGAAAGTCCCAGCCCCCCCACTCCCCCCCCTGCCACCCCCAGAGACCTTCCCCACCCTTGCTGGAGCTTTCCAGAAGCAGAAGATGAGCTGGGGCTTTGGGTGAGAGGAGATAGGACCAGAGCGACCTGCCATGGTGGAGGGAATCTGCTGTCCCGTTGGCAATTCCACACTGTGTCTGATGATGGGCACAAGGCCAGGGTCTGAGAGAGCACCAGCCTGGGGTATCCACATCTGGACAGCCACACATCTGGCTTCAGACCTGGCAGAAGTGCAAACCGATCGGGCCAGCTCAGGTCTCTCGCCTTTTCAGTGGTCACACTCAGGTCAGGTTTTCCCATCACTCTCCACAACTGCAGGGGCAAGAAATGAGATTGACTTTCAGTTTGCTGGAAGGAGATGAGAAGCTCTCCTGCTCCTGAGACTGGGAAGTTCAAACTTTGAGAAAACCACTGGACATCGCACGGCTCTAGCAAAGCCACCAGGCTGGTGGTCCCTCTGCAGCAGGGACCCTCAGGGATGGAGGAATCTCTAGAGCTTGGGCCAAAATACTTGACGAAACTGGAATAAGTTCCACCTGGTTTTGCCAGCACGGACTTGCTGACATCTTTAGAAGCCTTCAGTGCCCTTTTCATGACATGCACGTGAAAGAAATGGCCATTTCTTTTTTAGTTTTGGAACTTCCTTAGCAATTTGCCTCTGCGGGGAGATGATGAGAGAGCGTTGGGAAATCTGGTCCCCTCTGCTGGAAACCACCTCCATCATCTGCCTGGGCTCTTCTTCCCTGATGGTCATTCCTCTCTCTTGGGCAAAGCACCTTGAACCTTCCCATTTCAGCCCAGCCCTGTGTGTGGTGCCCCGCAGGGTGCAGGTTCCCTCACAGGGCAGGGGGGCTGTCCACCAGAAGGTGCAAGGTTGGAGCAGCTCAGCAGGATCAGATAGTCCCTCCATGTGAGGAAACATGACGTTTTGGTGGGACTGGGAGAGTTCCCACCTGTGGATCAGGAATGAACTGAGGCAGACAAACAGAGGGACATGGAAGGCGACAAGCCAGTTACACTGAGTCCAAAGCCAAAGGAATGTGAATGCAAGCCCCAGAAATCCTTCATGGCTCCAACCACGCAAAGCCAGACATCACCCCTCTTCCCAGGCCCTAGCGAGATATATGCGGCATTTCTTTCTTGGGGAAGGAGGGAGGCTGCACTCAGACTCCATGGAATAAGAGAGGTTTGGGATGCCCAGACCCCAGGGAGCCAAGTCCTTGCTGGCAACTGGCTCTGGAGGCTCGGCAGTGGCTGTGCGGAGAGGAGGTGTCCCGCACGCTCTCTGTGCCCAGCGGTGCGGTTGTTAGGATGGCTGCCCGGCAGCTGGTTCCCAGTTAGGGAAGCATAGGGACACTGCCTTCGTAACCACAGGCACGCTGGCGTCTTGCCTGGGGCTCTCAGACACTTGCTGAGGGAAGCCACAGAGCAGATCTTGAAGGTTGGTATTGCACTGGGAGCCAGCGGGCCCCAGGAGGGAATGAGCTCTTGTGACTAGGGAGCCTGTGCCCTGGAGCTGCCTGCACCCAGAGCGTGCTGCCTGCACCCAGACCACACTGCCTGCAGCCCGAAGCACCCTGCCACACTGCACCCCTACAGCACGGCGCTTGCACCCCTCACCATGCTGCCTGCAGACCCACCAAGACCAAGGGATCTTGTTATGTTTTCCCCTGAATGTCCCAGGGTCCCAAGCTCAGACGGGGTCTCTGCAGAACCAAACAGCACTGGGCACTGTAGCTTGCCAGGCTCAGTAGCCAGGCTGTGCTGGGAGCCTCAGCCTGCCTGTGCTGGCGTTACTGGTGTGCCGGTTCACCATGCTATGTTCCCAAAATGGGGGGCAAGGGGAGAGCAAGCTGCAGTCTTTGTAGCCCCAGGATACTCAGAGACTGGTCCCTCACTGGGGGATGTGAGATGTGCTTGCGGGGAACGGCCCTGCCCTGCATCCCCTCTCTGCATCATCAAACACGCCTTGTCCCCGCTCCGGTCCCCTCCCCAGCTCAGCCCGGCCAGGGGAGCCGTGTGCTGGGATGCAGCTGCTGCGGCGCAGGTGGCCTGGGATTAGCAAGCAGGGGAGCGAAGGGGCCGCTGTGGTGCGGGGAGAGCTCGGTGGTGAGTCAGTCATCACCCCAGGCAGCCCTGAGATCACAGGCACCTGCAAAGGAGCCCCTGGGAGGTGGGAAGTCAACACCACCTACAAAGTGCCGAAGCATGATGGATGTGCGGAGCCCCGCCGCTCTGGGCAGCGCAGCGCTGGGGACACGGGGGTTTGGCCAGCTTGGGAGAGAGGGGGGAGATGGGGTGGCCAGGGGACATCAGGGGGTCCAACTAGTGCTTGGGGCAAAGCACAAAAGGCAAAGGGCTTGGGGATTTGGAAAAAGGGCCCTGATGTTGGAGATGGATATTGCTGGAGATGGAAACGCAGGACCTCAGGAGGGGAAATGAACTGCTGGAGCATACCCTGGCAGAGCAAACCCATCCTGCAGGAACACTGCTGCTTTCATGCCCCATAGGGTGAACCCGGGTGCCCTCAGCCCCTGATCCTGTCTCTGCAACATCACCAGCCCCAGGTCTTTGCTGCCGGGTGCCACTGTGGTGGCCGCGTGCTGTCCCTGCTGTCCCTGCTGTGCTGGCAGAGCGCTGGCAGGTGCCACGAGGCCACAAGAGCTCCCATGCTTCTCTCCATCACCTCCACCACCCTCCTCTTCTCCTCAGCCCCTAACACACAGCTAGCTCCAGGTGCAAGGACCCCATCCACCCAGTCCCTCCTGGAGGGGCAAAGTCGGCCGTCCCGCCCGGGGGTGGCGAAGGGCAGAGCGTCCGTCGTCCCAGCTGACCCAGCTCCCCGCTGCCTGCGGGAGCGTTATGAAACGAGGACACGGGGCCGCTCCCCACTGGGCCCGGGGCACTCACTTCCTTCCAGCCTGGTATTTTCCTCCTCGATTTTTTTTTTTTTTTTCTAAATTCACTTTTGTGTGTGTGTGTAGCCCCAAGGGGTGCGCAGCCGTGGGAGGAGCGGGGAAGTTATCAGCCGGGAGATACCAGCAGCATGATTCACTGCCTGGCCCCCGCAGGCTGCCGCAGCCAGATGGGTGCCCTCCCCACCACCGCAGCGAGGTGCCGTTTGCGGACCCCCATCGCCTGGCCCATGCTCCCTGCCTTCCCCTCTCCTGCTCTCCGGCCCCGGCATCCTTCCCCAGCAGCGCAGCGGGCAGAGGCGCAGCCCCCAGCCCCTGCACAGCTGCGGGCGTGGGGCCAGCAGCCGGGATTCCCGCAGGATGGATGGGGTCCAGCATGCACCCGGCTGGGCAGGAGCCTCCCAGCAGCCACCTTGCAAGGGCTTGGGGTGCCCACGGGGGGTCCCCACTTCCTACCAGTCTGCAAACAGCTCAGAGGGCTGTTATTATGGGATGGCAGCAGAGCACCAGGGAGAAAGTCTTGCACAAGTGGGTAGGCAGTACCGAGGGTCCCCCTCCATCCTTCTGGCACCCTGCAGGAGCAGAAAGCCCCAGGCAGCAGGAAGAGCAGGGTGCTGCACCCCGAAATACCCCATGCTGTCTCCAATCCACTTTTATTCACAATCAGAAAATAACTTACCATACAATAACACAGGCACGCACAGCACAGCCCCGGGCACCCTCCCCTCCGGCCACAATGCTACAGCCCAAGCCGGCCCAAGCTCTGCCCCAGCAGAGGCGAGCTCCAGCCTGGGAAGCTGTGCCCCCTCTCCATCCCATGGGATGCTCCATCCCCATCCCGCTCAGAGCACAGCCTCGCATGTGGCCAGAGGAACTTGTGCACGGTGCCAGTGCGTGTGTGTGTGTGTGTGTGTGTGTGTGTGTCTCCCGGGCTCCCCACGCCCTGCTGTCCCCCACCCCACCCTGCCCCGTCCCGCTGGGAGCCAGCGGGTGCTCCCCCACCCCCGTGCCCACCCTCCGCCCCCCCGAGCGGTGCTGGTGTCGGCGGTCTGTACAGCATGGCCGTGCGCTCCCCGGGGCCGGGAGCCTTGGTGCTCTCATGCGGGGCCGGGCAGGCAGCGGGCAGCGGGCAGCCCTGCCCTCCCCGGGTGACGACAAAGTGCTGATTTTGGAGGGTGCTGAGCATCTCCTCTCCTGCTCCCCCCGGAGCGGAGGGAAGCGGGTACCGCGGCTCCATCTCCCCCCCCAGCGCCGATCCCCGTCTCCCTCCCCCCCTGCGGGCAGGCGTGCTTGTCCCTGGCACCCGTCCCTGCCCAGCTACTTGCAGACGCTGACCCACTCGGTGATGCGACACTCCTCGCAGGCCACGAAGCAGCACCAGTGGAACTTGCAGTTGCAGCGCTCGCTGCGGGTCTGCCGCAGGATGTTGTGCCCGCGGCCGCAGCACAGGCTCTCGCAGTTGTCCATGCCCGGGCTGGTCTTGTTGCACAGGCGCCCTTGGGTGCCCAAGGAGTCCAGGGCCGGTTCCCGCTCGCAGAAGTCGGGTGACTTCTCAAAGTAAACCAGCTCGCTGATGCCGGCCCGGCGGCGATGCCGAGCGTGGCCTGGCTCCAGCTGCCCGGCGTTGCGGTTGTGGGGTCGAATGAGCGTGGCCCCGTAGAAGCGGTCCTTGAGCAGGGACCCCACCAGGCGAAACTCGGGTGTCACCTGCCAGCACGTCTTGAGCTGGCAGCTCCCCGAGGTGCCATGGCATTTGCACTTCCTCCTCATGTTGTCCATCACCACCTGGGCAGGGAGGGGAGGGCAGAGGGGTTAGCATGGAGAAGACGTTTTCTGGGGACTGGAGGAGCCATCATGGAGCTCCCTGTGGGTCGGCACTATGGAAACACCAAGGGTTGGCATGAGCAGCCATCAGAGCCCTGGAGCTGCAAAGCCAGCGAGGCTGCACCCTGTTGCTGTGCCCAGTGTCACCCATGTCCCACACCCTGTTCCTTCCCATCCTGGCAGTACCAACTGGCTTTTACACTCCAGCAAGGAACCAGCACCTAAAGGAGCGGGTGAGCTACCTGACCACAGGGAGAAGAAGGAGCCTGGATCTCACCTCCCACTGCTGCTTGGCTTCAGCAGCAACAACCTGGCCACAGACCCCAGTTAAAAGCCAGCATGGCTGCATCTTTGTGGCCCTAACTGGGATGCCCCAGCGCAGGGGTCCCCCACGCAGCTCACCGGCCAGGAGCACTGCGAGTGAAGCAGGTTGGAGGGACGCTTTCCTCTCCCCAGGGCTTTCCTTCCGTAAAGCCCCAGCTCCAGGAGTCCTGGGAGCAGCTCCGCTTTCAGCTCTTGCCTGCTTTCCCACAGGAGCCCTGGGTGCGGGGCCAGGGGGCAGAGGCGCTGCCTCCCACCATCACCCGAATTTCAAGCAGGGATCGGAGATGCTCACAGCCCTGACTTGTGGTTTGGGGAGGCCGCAGTGAGGCCAGTCCACCCCCCAGGAGGGCCAGGGTGTGTGGGCTGGGCTACGGCTGTGCTTTGGGCTGCCTGGGCAGAGTGGCTCATGCAGGGGCCAGAGGCCAGTGTGGGGGCAAGGAGGACCCTGGGCTCCCTGGGCAATGCTGCTGAGCCCCCAGGCTGCATGCTGGGGTCCCCCCTGGTCCCCCATCCCTGCAAGGGATGCTGCTGTGGCCATGACAAGGGAAACAGCTCATGCCCAGCAATCTCCAGGGGCACAGACAGGCTGCACATCCCCGCACAGCCTGGAAAGAGGCAGTTTATACTGTCCTCTGCTCTGTCTTGACAGGGATTCCCTGCTGGGTCACGTGCCCCCATGCCCACACGCTCATACAGGCTCCAGCAAGGCCCCTTCCCATGGGGAGACCCAAGCCCCACCAGGAGCCAGGCTGGGGCTTGCAAAGACTATCACAGGCTGATCCCCCCACCCAGGGCCACGCTCTGGGGCTCAGGGGGAGCCCAGGGCACATGTGGCCCCACGCAAGGTCCCATCCCATGATGCCAGCCCTGCCTGGCCACCCGGCTTCACGTCTGACACATGCTGCCTGTTCCTGCCCCCTCCCTGGGGGGACCTGTGTGCGAGGAGTGCCTTGTTTTGGTAGGGGTGGGTAGGTTTTACTCGTCGTTTTCTTGTTTTTGAGTAAATCTCCCCATTGCTAAGCAGTTATGGTAATGAAGGCAGGTCAGGGAAACATGCCTGGAGCTCGGGGCACACAGCAGAGAGGTCTGGGCTGGGCTGGAGTTTGGCTTTCATCCTGCTGAGAGTCCTGTCTCCTGCCGGGAACAGCCTCCACCTCGCAGGTAATGAGCTGCCTGGCCTCTCCGCCGTGCCCTGGGTGTGCCGGCCGGGAACACCAGCTGCTCGCCACTGTCCTTGCCACCATCCACAGGACCACGCTTGCACCGGGACCCCATCCTTTCCCACATCCCCTCCCTGCTCCCTTGGCAGGACCAGGGAAAATCTGCATATAGGGCTGTGGCTGGGATGGTCACCACCAGGACGGAGGGGACAGTGGTGTGACAGCTGGGCAGGGGCTCATTTGGGGCTACAGCTGGTTGCAGCAGGGGCTGGAGAAAGCAGCATGGTGTGCCATCTCCATCGCCCAAGCCATCACTGCTGAGCATCCCGAGCCCCAGCACCACAGCACCCATCCATCCCTGCCCAGGGACGGCTTGTTCTCCCTCCTGCATGGGCATTGTAGGGGGACAGGACCCTGCCAGAGCCAGGAGACCTGAGAAGGACCCATCTGAACCTCAGCCCCATACTTTTGCCGTCGGATCTCCTCCATGCACCCCTACCCAGCCACGTCCTTCCCCTGTCTCACAGACACCCGGATTCGGCACATGCCCGGACTCGCTGGTGCTTTCTTTCGCACATTCCCAGCTCCTCCCAGACACGCTCATAAGAGCTTTATCGTAGGTCTTTGTTGTGAGGGTAATGGGTAGTTCCTGGCTGCCTTTCATCCTCTCTTGCTCTCTGATCTGGCAGGTTAGGAGGACCTGCAAAGCCTCTTGCAGGCTCCTACTGCTCCTCGCTGGGGAACTTGCTGCTTCCCAGGGATGCAGGACACCCACCTCAGTCTTGAGTTGGAACAGTCTTGAGTTGGAATCTATTCCAACCCAAGACCAAGGTGACCACTGCCACCATCAGAGGATGCTGCGCATCCCCTGCAGCTGCAATCCCTTCCCTGGCTTTGTAGCTGGATGCAAAGGGAAAAAAAGCGAGCGTGTTTCTGCCTGGTTTCGAACCAGGGACCTTCCGCGTGTCAGGCGAACGTGATAACCACTACACTACAGAAACCCACATCCCATGGCTACTGGATGCAGCCATCGGTGGGATTGTCACCTCTCCCTGGTATTGCAGGGTCCAAGCCAGGAACCAGGCTTACCCATGTGCGGGGCACCCTTAGGACACACAGGGACCATGGAGAGGATGTTCAGCATCAGTGAGATGCTGGAGACCCCTGGGTGCTGCAGCTGCTCCCTGCACGGAGGGGGATGGCACGTGGCAGGGCATGGCACATGGGGTGCGTGTCCACGTCACTGCTTTGCTCCAGGGGTTCAAGCCTCAGGACTTGGAGGAGAGGGCCACAGAGCTGCTGCATCCAGCATGGCCACTCCTATCCTGGGAAATCCCAGCAGATCGCTCCTTATTACGGCAGAAAGATGGTCCTAGGAGTTGGGTGGGTGTGGGACACACGGTGTTGCTAAAAGAGTGGGCAGGGAGCTGGAGAACCCATCCCCAGGCAATGTGGACAGCCCGGTCCAGCCCCGGCAATAAGCATGGCACCAACAGGCACAGACCAGGCACAGCATCACCTCCTTGCTCCAATGCATGGCACTCACAACCATCACAACGTGACCTGCAGATGGGCTCACACCCTCATCTCAACAGGGTCCCTGAGCTGGGCAGCCTGTCCAGCCATTGCTTCCCCACCTGCACTGGTACCATCCCCTCCTTTAGCCCTTTGGTCCTCCTCTGCCTCTGCTTCCAGCTCCCAGGCTTCTTCCATCAGTCCAGCTCTTGTCTGAAGCCACCAAGAGCTGATATTACTAGTCCCATGCCTGCCTGCCCCTGAGGACAAGCAGACCCTAGGTATTTTTGCTGTTGCCAGATCCCACAGGCACCGCGAGGTGACATCCCCCCTGTGCAAATATTCCTCTCTCACCTTCCCCTCCTTCTGCAGAGGTCTGTGGGGCTTCCCTCGGGAAATGGGCAATACAGACCCCAAATTTCTGAGCACTGCCAAGAGTCCCAGTGGTTTGGGGCACACAGAGCTGGAGGGGAGCCAAGGATGAGCCCCGCAGCCAGAATTGGGATGGGGGGTCTTGCCTGGCTTGGGGCAGAGCAGTCTGCAGAGGATTTAGCTGCCTAACGCTGAGTGAGCCTCCACCACGTGCAAGCAAACAAAGCCAAACAAGCAAAAACCTCTGGCTTTCCCCAGGCATTTACAGCTTGGCCAAACAGGGATGGCTTTTCGGGGTGGTAAAGCTCAGCTCCAGCACCAGGGCAGGGCACACATCAAGGTCCTGCTCTGCAGCGTCCCCATCTCACAGCTGGCTTTAAACATGCTCAAAGCAAGAGGCACATCCAAATGTCTGAGCCATCCCGGGGAAACACTCCCTGTGGAATTCTGATCTTTAATTACTTATTCCCACAGTCACTACACACACCCCTGCACTGCCCTGGCAGTGTGTGGCTGGGGTCTTGGGGACAAATGTCCCCCTAGATCCATGGGATGGGGTCTCCCTGGCACCTGCTGGGAGCAAAGCTGGGCAGGGAAATGCAGCCATCCTCCCAGCCCCTTCTGCCTGTGTGCTTCTTGTCGCCAATATCAGGCTGCTTTTAAACATCAGCTTCCAGACAGAGTGAGCTACTAATTAGCACCTTTAACAAGACCTGACATCATGAGAATGGAGGGGAGGCTGCCCTGCTCGCCTGGGCAGGCTCCAGCACCCCCTCGGAGCCAGGGAACGAGGCTGTGGCTGTCACCTCCGCTCCCGAGGGGATGCGGCACTTCCCAGCTGGCACAGGCGCCCACCGCCTGGCTCAGTCCCGCTCACATCTGCCTCCTTGGGGCACCATCTCCCTCTCTGGAGGCAGAGCCGCGGCTGGGTGCTGCGGAGCCTGTGCTGTGTCCCCACGATGCCAGTGACTTTCTCCTCCCTGTCTGTAGCTCCCTCCAGCTGCAGCTGCCTGACACCAGTTCACCCAGTCCCTGAAAGGCAGGAGCTGGACTCATCGCCGTGCCACCCCCGTAGCACCACTGTAGCACAGGCAGGTGACAGTGGCATGGGGAAGTGTCCCTTGGTAGGGGGACAGCAGTGATGCTCATACGTGCCCTCCCCAGCAGAGATGCTCAGCAGCAGGGCTGTGCCACTGCCTTTGCTCTGGGCAAAACTGGGGAGAGGAGGTGCCTTGGAGGCAATCCCAGCCTCGCACACGTGTCCCACCGCAGCCAGCACGAGTGCCTTGCAGCCCTCCCATGCATGTCCCGGGGACCCTGTCCCCGCCACCATCACCCCTGCACCCCTGCCCAGTGCCCCGCTCACCTGCCGGCCCACACGGTTGTTATGTAGCCTCATGCGGGAGTGGATGTCCCTGTAGGTTTCCCGGGAATCGAGGAAATCCTTGGAAAACTTCTCCCCATAGTCCACGTCGGGGCTGCACCCTCCCCATTCCCAGGAGTCCTGGAGGCCGGGGGTCTCGGCCGGCATGTGCTCCATGTGCACCCCGTGCACCATGCCTTTGCCGCGATTCATGGCCTCCAGCTGGAGACGATGCAGCTTGCGCCGAAAAGCCTCCTCATCGCCCCGGCGCTTCTGGTCGCAGCCACAGGCCTGCAGCTTGCCGAGGGCACAGGCGTTGGAGACGGCATGCACCACGCCGGCAGCCGCAATGGCATAGGCGAAGGCGCTCTCCCGAAAGCCTGCAAGGAAGGAGAGAGCAGGGCTCAGGCTGGGCGGTGTGACCCCCGTGGGGGGCTGGATGAGCCCAGCATCATGCTGGGGTGTAGGGAGCCAGGGGTTCGGCTTGCGCCTTGCCTTGGCACCAGCTCCCACCTGGACCAGGAGCGAATCCTCATTTGGTGCTCTCCAGCCCCATCCCCACCGGGATACTTTGCTGCCCCGAAGCCCAGCCCTTCCCTGGCTGGGACCCCAGCTCCCACCATCACCCTACTCTCACATCGCCCCAGGAGATGCCACCATGGCATTGCTCAGGCATCGGCATTATGGCTCCGATGGGAAAGGCAGTATCCCCTCCACACTCCACTCAGAGTTTCCCACTAGATTAAATATAATGCTGGCTGAGGGATGCTTCTGCTGAGGAACGGGCCAGTTCTGCTTATCCACAGAGTGCAGGATCAGGCAATAACAGGAGCAGGCAGCACTGCCCGTCCAGCCCCATCCGTCTGCCCATGCCCCTTCCCTCCCCAAGCCCTGCCAGTTCCTGCAAGAAGCTCTAAATGTGATACCGTGCTGGAAAAATCGAGCATCCCTAGTTAGTTAGAGCATGCTGCGACCGCACTGTGCACTGCCAGGGCTGGCAGCTGGTTGTTGTTAAATGCCGAAGAGCAAGGATGTCCGCAAGTGTCATTAGCTGGGGATGGGGCGGATGGGGACAGGGATGGGTCCCACGGCAAGGGCTCTGCGGGGCTGCAAATGGGGGCTGCCCGAGGACTGCTTGGCTTCGCTGCAGCTGGGTGAAAAGCCTCCCCTACCTGGGAACTTCTATTTTATTTTAAATGCAAAGTAATATTTTTATTTGCGGTTCCTGGGCCAAGGGGGAAGCCCGCAGTGCCCTTTGCTTCAGTGCACAGTGACCGGCCCCAGCACGAGGAGGGGAAGGAGGGAGAGCCAGATTTTGTGCCGTTGCTTCACACGTGAATAAATAAATAGCTGGAGTTCGCCAGCCTCTCTCCCTCTGTTGGACAAGAGCAGCTTGATCAGCCCTGGCTTTGCTACGGCTGAACAGACAAGAGGTTTTGGGGCATTTTCTCCAGCAGATCCGTGCCATCAAACGGGGCACATGGGCGAGCACCCCAAAGCACAGATCCCGGGCAGGGGCTCTGCCAGCTCCCTGCCTGCACTGCGGAGTCATGAGAGGTGAGAGTACAACCGCTCGCCGTCGCCCGTCCTGGGCGATGCTCCCCATCACGCATGTCTCCTCAGTGGTTCGCTGCCTCCCGCCGAGCAAACACTATGATCTTATTAAAGGGAAATGAAACGCAGCTTGGAAACCTGCATTTAAAGTCACGCTGCTCTTTTGTGTGTTAATTTGACACTGGTGCATTTAAAAAATTAACGAGGCGCTGCTTAAAAGCCAGCGGGAGCCTCTCCCAGCTTCCCCTCGGTGTGGGACAAGCTTGCTCTCAGCCTGCCTCTTTCCATGCACAAGTTGAACAACATTTTTCAGCGGGCAGGTAATGGGGCTGCTGGTGCGTACGCTGCGCAGCCTCCCTGGGGAGAGCACTGGCAGGCAGCGCCTGCAACACACCCACATCTCTGTTAGAGCAGGACAGCCCAAATCTGGGGAACTTCAGCCCCCAGGTGAGCGATGCAGGATGAACCACCAGCACAGGAAGGTCTCCAGGATTCCCAAATCCACCCCATATCAGTTCTCCGTCCCCACAATCTGGGCCAGCTCCAGCCCTTCATGAGCCAAGGCCAGGTACAGCCCAAGAGCAGGGACCTGTTGCTGCCACCCAGCTCTGCACAGCCGGTGCCTGGGACAGCGGCAGCAAACCCTCCACCCGGCGCGACACTCTCCTCTCGGCCCTGCCTTTCCGTTAGCCTCTTTCTCACACATTTCCCCAGCCTAACAAATAATTTCCCATGCAGCATCTCCTTACAAATCCCTTCTGGAGCCCAGACAGAAGCTCTACCCCACCCACTCGGTCTAGCAAGCCCATCTCCTTACAGGTAAAGAGGCTGGGTTCGTTTGGTGCCCTCCATGGCTGGGAAATGCTTGGAATCAAGCCTCAGCCCTCCTCCTTCCTCCGCTGCCCTCCAGCCACACTCGAGCTGGTGGATGAGGCACGGGTCCTTGTCCCTGGAGCTGCATCCCCCAGGCTGTGGGCAGGGGACAGGCTGGTCCCCAGGCCTTGACATCCCTGTGCTCTGGGAGTCTTGTCTCCATCTCATTGTGGTCATTCCCCCACTCAGCATCACTCTGCCTGGCCCCGCTGCTCCTCCCTGCCTTCTCCCCTCCTTCCCTCGCCCGCTCTTATGGGGAGCTGTGAGCAATGGGGAGGAGGGGGCCAGGGCAGCACCGGGACCACAGCAGCCATGCCAGCGTGGTTTTTCTTGGAGGTTCAGTTTACATTCCTCGCTCTACCCGGGCCACACCAGAGCCCAGAGGATTGCAGCAAAGCAGCGAGCAACATGGCTGCAGGCGACAACCACTGGCCTCGTGGGCTCAGCGAGGGTGGGAGCTTCCAGGAACCGCAGCTGAGTGCGGCATGCGGCAGCCGGCCCCAAGCCCTTTGGAGGGAGGCTCTCCAGCTGCCCCAGCCACCTAAGACCTCAGTGGTGATGTCTGAGTCACCAGATCCCTCCAGAGATCACAGAAGAGGTTGTAGCCGCGGGAGGTGTGAGGGGAAGTATTGCATCCTTCAGGGAAGAGGGAATGGAGGACACCACCCCAACACCACCGCTGGCATCCAGCCTGCCGTGTACTTAAAGGACCGTGCTGGACAAGGAGGATGGATCTGAAATCTCAGCCCCAGGTCGGATCCCAAAGCAGCTTTCTTAGCAGGGGGAAATTTCCCCTGTCAAGGTGCACCCAGGAGATGGGGGGGGGCATTCAGCAGGACCCCAAGCCCCAGCTGGCACTGGCTCTGCCACGGATGCTGCAGTTTCTCCATCTCTCATGTGGATGCGGGACCAAGGCAATGGACCTGGCTCAGGCACGGCTGTGGGCCCCATGTTCCGCTGGGACAGGGAGAGCTGGAGTCATGGCCTTCCTCCCACAACTCACCATCGCACCCGGGCAGCGACGCCCTCCCAGCACCCACCGCTGCGGCACCCAGGTGGCACTGAGGGAGCAGGCGGGACAGCCCGGTCCGGGCGCACCCCAGGGTGCCTCAGGGATGCTCAGCCACCCCCGCCATGGGAAGCACCCCCCCATAACGCCAGCAGCACTTCGCCCCGGCCCCGCTGGCTGGCGAGGCGGAGGAGAGCTTCTCCCGCCGCAGCCAGTCCCGACACGCTGCCTCTCCCCCAGCCCCGCTCCCTCCCCTCCCCTCTCCCTAATTAAACTGCAGGTGAACCTGCCAGGGTCTGGCCCGGCGCCAGGTGCTAAACGCCTCCCTGCAGATCCCGACTTGCCTCCCTGCACCTCCTTGAGTGTGCCGGGGACAGCCCGCAGCCCTTGCTCCCCGTCCGCCCACGGCGCTCCGAGCCAGCAGCCCTCGCTGCTCTGCAGGCTGCGGGGAGCCGGGCTCAGCCCCGCACCTCCGGGGACGCTGCCCTGTCCCCGGGGTCTCACTTGCCACCATCAGTTGGGGGAAGGTCCAGAGGATGGGGGCACCCACAGGGATGCAGCCGAGCATCCGAAGCACCCGTGTGCACTTCGGGGCCAGGGGGGCAAAGCCCTTGGCTCGCCTGGGGGTAATGAAAACCCTGCCAGCAGCCCAGCTGCAGCTGCGCGGGGCCAGGCGCTGTGGTCTGCGGGCACCGGAGCTTGGCTGGGGCTCTGCAGAGCCAGGCGCCAGGGTCCTGAGCTCGGCAGCATCTCCCTGGATAGCCATAACAGCACCTGCCTCCCTTCCTGCATGGCAAAGCCTCCCCAAGCTCCGGCTGGCAGCTGGCTGCGCCCCAGCACCTGGCGTCTCTAGCCTTGCAAGGAGTTCCCCCCTCCTTGCAGTATGAAGTCAAGGTTTGGCCGTGGCCACGCAGACCCCTTGGCACCAGGGAGCCCTTCTAAGGAGGGCACGGGGCATGCAAGCATCACCCGTCCCTCCAAAGGCTGCAGGAGGAACAGCTGGACGCTGCACTCCAGAGTCATGTCCCCTCCAGCCACGCACCCTCGGGAGCCTTCAAGGACACCCAGCCCCTCCGTGGGGGTCCCATTTCTTTCAGAGCTCAGGGTTGGGATGAGCAAAGGGGAATGCTCAGGGAAGAGGGATCTCTCAGCACACCTCAAACAGCCCCCACCCGGCAGCCGGACAGTCCCAGCCCTGCTAGCATTGCACCCACCCAGGGGTGCACACATATCAGACAAGGACAAGGGCTCGGTGACCCACTGCCATCCACAGCTTCGTTTTCGGCACGCATCCAAGCATGGTTCAGCCCAGCCAAGCCACACAGTGCCCGGCAGCCCGTGGATGCTACGGGGGGACCACGTACCGAGGGCAACAGGCCACCCTCTCCAGTGAGGTGGACACAATCATGCCGCTCACCCTCGGAGCAGGGGCAAGGGGACCTGTCTCAGTTACTGGTGCAGATGCAGCCACCTGCCTCCACCTCACTGCTTCATCCTCCTACATATGCCCCTGGGGCCAGGAGAGGATGTCTCTGCCAGCACTTGGAGGGAGAAGGAGGGACAGCAGAGAGGGATGGGACCAGGGACAGGACTGGAGGGTGCTAGCAGAGGTGACAGTACCAGGGAATGGGCGGGAGGGTGGTGAGGACGTAGGCAGCCAGCTGAGGAGCCAGGGAGGACAGGAGGAGGATTTGCAATGGCAATGCTGAGCCTGGATGCACATGGAGGGGACGTGGGCCAAGGAGGACGGGGGGTGTAGGTGGCACTGGAGGTTCAATGAGGGGTACAAGGGACACCCCACACCCTAAGGGTGCAGCATCAAAAGACAAAACCAGAAAAACCCACAGCCCATGGGGGTGTCAAAAAAAAATAAGGGATCTGTGAGAGCAGGGGTGGTAAATCCCTGGGTACCCTCTCTGCTCACCCTCCACTAACCTGTTGTGCCTCACAGCTGCTGTGCCCTGCACCCCAGGGACGACCGCATCTCCCTGCCGCATCCGGCAGGCCTGTGCTCTGCCCAGGATGCTGTCAGGATCCCTGTCCCCAGCAAAGCTGCCCAGAAGCGCCGCCAGATTCCCAGCCCTGCCCGATTTGAAGCCTCCCTGCTCCTTCCTGGCTCCCCAGGACTTGCACTCAAACTTCTGGGATCAGATCAGCGGGATGGGGAGACAGGCACTCATTTGCCACTGTCCCCTGCTCTGTCCCCAGAGGATGAGCCCCCTGGCTCCACCAAGTGCCGGGATGCCGGGCAGAGCATGGGACAGGCACCGGCACTGCACCCCGGACGGCTCACGCCCATGCTGGGGAAGATGTGAGAGATGCAGGAGGACGGGGCAGAGGTGGGGAGCGGAGCCAAGCAGGGAGAGCGGGAGGCAGAAGCCAGCTACAAATAATTTAAAGTGAGATTCATGCATGGCTGAACTGATGGCAGAAGAAGTGGGAAAAGGAATGAAAGATTAAAGGGGTCTGTCACTTCGGGTTACAAACAATGATCCTACAAGCACGTTGCGTTCCCAGGCACGGCAAGGATGGGGCAGGGCGCAGAGCAGAGACCTGGTCCCCGGGGGTCAGATGCATTAATGCCTGCGGCACGGAGCCTGCACCCCTCGCTTCCACCGCTCGCCTCTCCTCTGGCTCTGGGCTTGGGAGATGCACCCAGCATCCCTGCTCTGATGGCTGTGTCCGTAACAGCTGCGAGGCGGAGCTCAGAGCTCCAGCTCCGTTATTGAGGGACACGAGTGGGCTGGAAGCAGGCCAGGGCACCAGCCTCAAGGCTTGTTCCACACCAGAACAGCTCCAAGCAACTGCAGGGGATGGCCTGGGTGCCTGAGGTTCATCTTGCACCCTCTGCTACCAAAACAGGAGTGCCATGAGGTGCCCGTCTGCTCTGCTGCTCCAGCCCTACCTCCATCCTTCCCTGGTGCTGGCTGCTGGGTCTCCATCCCAGGGAATGGGATCCCACCGGCGCTGGGAGCCTGGGCTGAGTCTTGCCCAACAGCCCAGGACTGGGGCAAGAGTCCAGGAGCTGCGGGAGTCCCCACACCCATCGGTCACAGCCCTGACAGTGGGAAGGGCTGGGTGGCACCTGAGACACAAGTGAGCTTCAAGTCACCGGCCACCACCAGACCTGGTGGGCTGAGGGAGGGATGCAGAAGGTCAATGCTCTCTGCTGCTGGAGCTTCTCACCCAGCCTGGTGGGACCTGGAGCAGGGAAGCTCGCCTGGGTGTGTGAGTGACTTGAGCCAGCAAGTCGGTGTCTCCTGCCGCCCGAGGAGACTAGAAGTGAACCGCATTCCTCAGAGGACCTGGAAATACCTCGATGCTTATCAGGGCTGACGGTCCCCACCCTCCCTGCCAGGCCCTAACCTGGGCGCTGCTCGCGGAGGGAAGAGACGCTGCCCTTCTCCAGGCACCGGCGGCCGCTCCACAGCGGGACCGCAGCCCTGATGCAACACATGCTCCAAGGTGGCATCTGCTCCAGCAAGGCTTTGCCCATCTGCCCTGGACATGAGGGACCTCCTGGCACCGAAATGCTTCTGTGCTCCCCTCTCCAGCCATCACCCCACCTGCTACGGCTGCCTGGGGGCTCCTGCGACCGCGTCCCCTCAAAGGCATGCTGCCAGCCTCTCCTCTGTGAGACTCTCCTCGCAGTCCCAGGGAGAGATGTTGCAGGGTGTGGAAGGATGTTTGGGGAAGGGGGGACAGAGGCACCTCTCTGCTGGGCACCAGGCTAGGAGGCTCCCAAAGCGGGTAGGTGAGCAGCATCTTTGGTAGTTTTCTCCTTCCTCAGGAGCTGGAGGAGCGATGTGTTTGCTGGGCACCTTGCCTGCCCTCAGCACCCTGCCTGCCTGCCACTGGCACCACATACATAGTTCTCTCCTGCCCACAGCCTGGGGCAACAGGACCTTTGGTGTGTGCCAAGGCCCAGGCTTCAAGAAGGGTACTTAGATGAGAAGATACATTCAAGTCCTACAGAAGGTCCCATCAGGTCACAACCCTGATCTGCACTGTGCAGGGCAGCCCCTCTGCACCCCCAGAGTCCGCTCCTGAGGGAAAGAGTATCAATTGGCGGGGCTCTGATGGACACAGAGCTGGCCATGCCTGTGAGGGAGACAAGGAGAGCCTGGCACCGGGGCTTGGCAGACCATGGAGGGCTAGGAGAGCTCTCCCAGCAGCGCAGGTGGGTGCTCTGTGGGCAGGCGAGGTCCCAGGACAGCCTGTCTCCCTGTCCCCCCGTGCCACCATGCTCCAGGGTCCCACAAAACAGAGAGCACTCAGCTCTCTGCACTGGGGAGCCAAACACAAAGGCAGGACACGAGTGTGGTGGGCTCACAGAGCTATGTCCTGTTAGCTAGGGGCGTTTCTGCTCACCATGATGTACTTAAACACCATCCCAGAGCAGGAATGAGCCAAGATGCTCACTGCATCCAACAAACCAAATCCCAGAGCACAGCATCCACCTTCAGACCCACCAACTGTGCTGCCCACCCATGGCACCGCTCCAAACACCAGCCTACACCACATGGGGGGAAGATGCCAGAAAGCAGTGGGGCCTGGAAGGAGCCTTGGGAGCAGCTGGGGCTGGGCAGGGGAGGAGCAGCTCAGGACAAGGGCCAGCGTAGGTACAAAGGTGCACGGAGAAGAGCCCAGCTTTGCCACAGCGCAGTGCTGCTTGGTCTGAGAGACCCTGGGGTTTCTCAGGCTAGGTCTGCCTTTATCCATGGGGATGCTGAAGAGCTGGCCTGGTCCCCTGGGCCAGGGAAGAGCTGTGCAGGGGCCCATGGGGAGCGCATGAGGGCTCCTGAGAGCAGGGGCTGGGCAGAGGAAGAGGAAGAGGAGGGACACCGTCCAGCCCTTACCTCTGCTGAAGATGATGCTCTCATAGGGGATCTTGTTCTTGGTCTCGAGGCTGGAGCAGTTCCAGCGCTGGTCCCGGAACTGGTGCTGGCACTCGTGGATGGCGATCTGGATGCCCTGGATGGCCGAGGCGGTGACGTCGGGGTGGCGCACGCACACCTCCAGCTGCCGCCGCGTCAGCCCCGGCAGGGTCAGGCACACCGTGTTGGCATTCAGCACCGGCTCTGACGGCAGCTTCAGGCCCAGGATCTCATTGGAGCAAGAGCTGGGAGGGAAAGGGAAACCCGTGAGCTTGGAGCAAGCAATGTGCCAATAGCTCGCTTCCCCTTCGGGGAGGGGGAAGAGCTTGAGGGGACACACACATGGGGAGGGAGATGCTCCTCAACCCACACTGTGCCTGCTGCCTATAGAGAAGGCTGGGAAACCCCTGGGCACGACGGCAGCTCAGCCAGGCAGAGATGCCCCAGCAGCACTGGGGCTGCAGTCCTCTCCAGCCATGTTGGCACAGTCCAGACACATCGCAGCCTGCGCACAGCAGCAGCCAAATTTGGCCCTCCTGCCTCTGGAGCCCAGCATCTCCCAGGGCTGCACCCCCCCTGCGTGCTCCCCAGGGATCTCCTGTCCTGCCCACGCAGTGCAGACTCTCTGGCACAGACTTCGCCTTCCCCAGAGAGTGTGGGTTTCCTTCTGGGAGAATCCGGACACCCCAGAGCAGGAGACCCTTCCCAGGTCTGGCTCTGTCCCTGTTGCTGGCTGATTGCCTCCCTGCATCTCCCGTATCCCCCTGGCACTGCTGGTCCTCACAAGGGAGGTAATCAGAAGGACCAGCCTTTTCCTGCCAGCTCAGGAAAAGCTGGAAATTTCAGCTGGGAAATTCAGAGCCAAGCACCCTGCCCAACACCCTCAAGCTGCCAGCAACAATCCCAAATCCATCCTCACATCCCAGCCCCACTGGACCTGACGCCTGTCGCCACAGAAGCACAGAGACCAGCAGATGGATGGGTGCAAGGGGAGGCGCACGGTCTGTGGCGAGGTGCAAGTACTTATACAAGTAGAGATGCTGCCTGGGGAAACAGGGAGGTAGATGGAGTGTGGGGAGATGGACAAAGTATGTCCAGAGAGAGGTGCCTGGAGCTAAGACAGTGGTACACAGGACAGACAGATGCGGAGAGGGAGATGGAAGGGGAGGAAGTGTCTGCCCAGCTCCAGGGAATGGCTTGAAGGATCCTGGGATCCACAGTGTCCAAGCAGAGGACCTGCAAAGTGAGCAGTTAGGCAGCGGGATGCGCAGGAGCATCCTGCAGCTTGCAGCAGGGTCCATCAGGAGCTCAGCACTGCCCTGCTCCTTGCTCAGGACAGCTCGGTCCCTGCTGAGAGCTCTCTCCAAGCAGGGCTCCCTCTTCCCCAGGATGGCCAAGAGCTGGATCCCTGGGAGGAGCAGGGAGCTGGAGCCCTTTGAACCTTGATTACAGAAATGAGACTTGGAGGAGGATGCTGGAGGAAGGACTCCTGGAGCAGCCAGGTCTTGGGGTTACTCCTCCTCTGCTCCCCCAAATCCTGCGAGCCTGGTGCAGGTACATGGACAGAAGCAGCTCTTGGGCACCAGGGACTGACTTTCCCCAGCTCTGGAGGAAGGGCTCAGCCCCAGGGTCCCTGAATTACAGCTTGCTCAGGGGGGAAGGGGAGCTGTCAGGGTCAGGCTGCTGCTTCCTCCAGCTTCCCAAGGGCGTTTATACCCAGCCCACCACTTCCACGGGCGATATGTGGGTCTGCCCCAGTACATATCCACAGTGACTCCAAGAGGAAGAGTGGGGTGGGGGGGAGCGGAGAGAAGGAGAGTGGAAAGGGGTGCATCCCTCCAAAGCCCCTACACAGGAGGGGAAACCCTCTGCCCCGCTCCTGCGCTTATTCACACTGTCAAAGCAAGCCCTGGCTGAGAGGAGATGAGAAGCAGGTCCGCAGCTACCGTCATCCCCAAGCCCAGCAGCTCCTGCCCCAAGCACTGCAGGGACCTTGTCCCCTGCCTGTCCTGAGCCAGCCACAGCGCCTGCCACCTTCTCACAGGGCATCCCGGGGGGGCTGTTATGATCCTTCTTCCCATTGCACAGCAGGGAAACTGAGGCTGGGGCCCTTGTCTAGGACCCCAGAGAGCGGAGGGCAGGTCCTTCTGCCTCTTGCTCCACCCAGGGCTCAGGGGGGCCAGGGGCTGGCAAGGAGCTGTCACTGTCACCCTCTCTAGGAGGACACAGCGCTCCCCCCAGCTCTCTTCCCCCTTGAAATCTGGATTTAAACTTGATTTCACGGTGACAAGCCCCCAGGTCACAGGCTGCAGCGGCTGCTGCTTTAATTAATACAAGTCCCAACGTTAACAAATTATATTTAAAGGGGCTGGAGGGAGGGGGAAGGGCGGGGGACCCCCCCACTCACACCAGCACCAGGGTTAACCCCTGGCTGCCCGCAGCGCACAAATTTGGGAGCGGGCGGAGGGGAGCTGCCAGCCACCCGGGGGAGACGGAGACAGACAGGGGTGGTGAGTCTTGGGGGGCCTTTTTCTGGAAGGCAGGCGGCCCCCTCTTACCCCCCTCGCCTTGGGGATCGGTGGAGCCGGGGAGGGGACGCAGGTGGATCCCCCGCCCCGGTGCGCGCCCCTGAGGTGCGGAGCCCAAAGGCCCCCATCCCGTGGGCACCGTCCCCCACGACAGCGGCATCCCCGCCGGCGTCCCCCCTGGCCTCCGCGGTGCCCCCCGGCAGCGAGGCCCGTCCTCCGCCCGGGGCGAGCGGGGAAACTGAGGCAGGCAGGGCGGGCGCTGGGGCGGCTGCGGCCGGGGAGGAAACGGGACAACCTCCCGGAGCGGGGGGAGCCGCGCATCCCGCCGGCGCTCCGCCGGGACGGGGGGGAGGCGGAGGGGGGGCAGCGGTCCTGACAGCGCCCTGAGCGGGGGGCTGCGGCCGTGCGGGGCCGGGCCGGGGCGGCGGGACCCTCCCGGAGCCCCCTGGGCAGCCCGCCCCGGCGCGGGGCTGGGCGCGGCGGCTTCCCGGCGCCCTCCCGGCGGGGCCGGGGCGCTCGGCGGCGGCGGCGGCGGCGGGGCTGGGGGGGGGCAGCTCCTACCTGGGTACCCAGAGGCTGAGCAGCAGCGAGCAGAGTCCGTGGGCCAGGGCCGGGCGCATCTTCGCTGGGGCAGCGGCTGTGCGGGCTGCGGGCGGGCGGGCGCCTTTGGGGCAGGGGCGGCGGGGCTCGGCGCTGCTCTCTGCCCGCTTTGTTTGTTGTGGGTTGTTTGCTTGTTTGTGTTTTCCCCTCTCCTCCCTCTCACTGGCTCCCTGCGCGCCGGGGCTCGGCTCGCCGGGGCGGCTCTGCCATCCTCCCGGGATGCCCCCCCCGCCTCCCGCCGCCCCGGCGCCCGCCGAGCCCGGCGAGGGCTGCGCGCCCCCCGCCCTGCCCGCCGCCGCCCCGCCGCGCTCAGCCCCCCGGCTCAGCCCCCCATGGCGGGACGCGCCGGGGGGCCGGGGGGGCCCTCGGCCCGCGGGGCGCGCTCCCCCGCCGCTCCCCAGGGCGCCCCGGGGCTCCGGGGCCGCGGCGGGCGTGGGCAGGGCTGGCCGGGCGAGCGGCGCTGCGGCTCCCGCGGGGCCCGCAGGCACATGGGGAGCCGCGGCCCCCCCGCCGCCCCCCGCCGCCGGTGTCGCCGGGCCGCCGGCGGAGCGGGCAGGGTCGCGGCCGGAGCGCCCCGGGAGCGCTGGGCGCGGAGCGGCGGCGGCGGCGGCTCTGCCTGGGATCGCGCTGCGCCGAGCATTACTCAGCGCCCGGAGCCCGAGTCCCGACACGTCCAGACAGGAGCCCGCGGGGGAAGGACGGGGCAGAGGGTGGCAGCGGGGCGGGGAGCCGGCGTGTCGCACGCAGCCTGCCGGGGAGGGAGCGGGCGGCGGGGGGGGCGAGCGCCGGCCGGGGGGAGCGGGCACGGCCGGCGGGGGAGTGGGCGCGGGGAGGGGGGGGCGCGGCGCGGGGTGGGCACGGCGTGGGGGAGCGTGCACGGGGAGTAGAGGGGGCGTGCGGTGCGGGGGGAGTGGGCACGGCGTGGGGAAGGAGTGCGCACGGGGAGGAGGGGGAGCGCACGGCGCGGGGGAGTGGGCACGGAGTGTGGGGTGAGCGTGCACAGCGTGGAGCAGTGTGTGTGGTGGGTGTGCACAGCGTGGAGGAGCGTGCGCAGGGAGTAGGGTAAGTGTGCGTGGCGTGGGGGAGCATGCACGGCGTGGGGATTGAGTGCGGTGAGGGCTGAGTGTACGTGGCACGGGGGCAAGCGTGCACAGTGTGGGGGGCTGTGCGTGGGGTGTGAGGTGGGTGTGCGTGGAGTGGGAGAATAGTCGCGGGGACTTGGGGGAGTGCGCAGTGTGGATGAGTGTGCACACGGCGTGGGGCGGGGTGCTGCGGGCATGGGGTGAGCGTGCACGGGGTGGAGGAGTGCGCACAGAGTGTGGGGTGAGTGTGCACAAGACGGGTAAGTGTGCGTGGCATGGGATAAGTAGACGCAAGGTGGGGGTGAATGTGCACAGCATGAGCGTGCTCAAAGCGTGGGTGTGGGGTGATTGTGCATGGCATGGGTGAGTGTGCACAGCATGCTTGAGTACGGGGGAGCGTGTGCGACGCACAGTGAGTATACACTGCACGGGTGAGTGTGCGTGGCAGGGTGAGTGCATGGGGCGTGGGGTGAGTGTGTATGGTGTGGGGCTAGTGTGCGTAGGGCATGGGTGAGTGTGCGTGGTGTGGTTGAGCGCCCACTCGGTACGGAGCGAGGGTGCGTGACATGGGGTGAGTGTGCATGGTGCGTGGCTTGCACATGGGAGGGGTGAGTGTGCATAGCGGGGTGAGTGTGCGTGCAGCATGGAGAAAGTGTGTGGTGAGGGCGAGCGTGCATGGAGCGTGGCGTGACTGTGCACAGCCTAGTGTGAGTGTGCATGGGGTGCGGGGTGAGTGTGCACGGGATGTGAGGTGAGTGTGTGCAATGTGGGCGAGTGTAGACAGCGTGGATTGAGTGTGCTTGGGGCATAGGGTGAATGTGCAGGGTGTAGGATGAGTGTGCATGGCATGAGTAAGTGTGCACAGGGTATGGAGAGAGTGTGCATGGTGTGGGGAATGAGTGTGCATGCAGAGGGTGAATACATGGGGCATGGAGTGAGTGTGCACAGGGAGAAGGGTGTGCATAGCGTGGGATATGTGGGGGGTATGAGGAGTGGGGATGAGTGTGCCCGTGGTGTGGGGTGTGCACAGGATGCTGGGGGTGCACAGGGGCATCGGGGTACGTGCACGGGGGCTGGGGGTGCCTGGCATGAGCTGGGGGTTTGCAGGAAAGTGTCCCGGATGGTGTGAGGTGTGTGGGCACCTGTCTGCGTGCACAGGGGTGGTGCGAGCGTGAATGGCACGTGCTGGGGGTGTGACTCTGTGTGTGTGGGCACAGAGCATGGCCATGTAGAGCCCATGGAGGCACGGGGCTGGTTTTGGCCTCCCCCAGCCCAGTGCCGGGGCCGGGAAAGCAGCACCGTGGGGCCGATGCCTTTGGAGGAGCTGCAGCTGTGGCTCTGGCTTCCCTTGACGGGGCCGCTGAGCGCTCCCTGCCTCGATTTCCCCACGAGCCGTCCTGGGCTGGGCACCCAGGTTGTGCCTGTCTCCTTGGCACCATCACCCCAATGCTCGGGGGTCCCACTGGGCAGGGGGTCTTTCATCTGGGAGCCGTGCGGTGGCCTTGCAGGCTGTCCCTGTGTCCTGCTGCTCCTCCCTTGGGGACAGGAGGGTGGCCCTGGGAAAGCCTGGGGTAACTCAGCGAGCACCATCTGCCCCAATGCAGCCCCTTCCTGGCCATGGGGACACTTGGTGTCCCCTGAGTTTGGGTCCCCACCCTGGGGCTAGGGGGGCTTTTCTTGGGCGCTGGTGGCTGGGGGGTGGCAGGCAGTGCCCCCGCAGCTCCCCGGTGTCCCCAGCCGCCACGGCCCACGCCACACTGGTGTTCGCGCCATAAACAGCCGGGCGGCAGCTGGCAAAGCACTCTCCCCCCGGGCGGGCACCGCGCATCTCTGTGCCGGCACAGCAGCACTGGCGGGGGCTGCCAGCACTGCTTGCGTGTCGGTTCCTGTTTGCACCGGGGAGGAAAATGCATTTCCTTTGGGAAATGAGTTGCAATCTGGGGTTGGGCCCGAAGGCTGTGCTGTGCCCACTGGGGACTCTGGGTGCAGGGGGGTGGCATCCCCACTTTTGCAGTCCTGGGGGTGCTGGCTGTTCTCCTACCCCCAGCTCTGCTCCCGAGCTGTGGGCAGGTGGGAGAACTGGCATGGGGCCAGCATCTACCCTCCAACTTCCCTGCCCACGCAGCTTGGCAGGAGGGGGGTTGCAGACCCTTCTGTCCCTGAGAGAGGTCCCTTGCACAGCATGCCCTCAGCATCACTGCTCCCATAGCTGCTGCCCTCCTGAATCCCCCCCAGCACCCAGCGGATGATGTGGGGTGTCCCACAGGAGTTTGGTACTGATGTCAGGACCCACCCCAGCCACCCTGCCACCGTGGGATGCTTGTCCCCTTGCTGCAGACTTTGGCTGATGGGAGGTGCGGTGTGTCAGGAATGGGCAGAGCACACTTGGAGGGGTGACACTCACTGGACCCCGATGTAAGGGCCACTGCGCCTGCCCTCTCCACCTCCTCCCGCCCAAGACCTGACTCCCACTCTCCATTTCCCCTCCCGCACCCTCTGGTACAGGCTGGCTGGACCCCCCCTAGCAGGTGGGGGGGACGCAGGGGAGCAGCCCCCTCTGCCAGGCAGCACCCTGGCTCGGGTGTCCCCAGCAGGTCATCGCCACCCCCTGCTTTCTCAGGCCACCCCAGGGGTTACACCGAGGCATGCGCTGCCCTTGACCTGGACCCACTGGAGGGTGTCCTGGAGGCTCCTTTTGGGGGTTCCCCAGCGAGAGCGGGGCTCCTTCCCACCAGAAGGCAACTCCTGTGGCTCTGGGGACCCTGGCACCCGGGCTCTGGGAGCGCAGTTGTTTGTGTGTTCGTTAGGATCTTGCGCACAAATAAAATGCCAAGGCAAATCAGAGGGGAAACGCTTTCATCCTCCTCCAGCCCTTAATGACATAATCGCTTCCCAGAGCGGGTGTCTCACTCGCACGCTCCTGCTGACTTGGGGAGGAGGCCGGCCGCTGCGTCCCACCGTCTCAGCACTCGCAGCAGGGGCAGGCGGGGGAGGACCTGTTTCCTCATG
The DNA here is from genome assembly GCF_035582795.1 of Mycteria americana. Taxonomy (NCBI): domain Eukaryota; kingdom Metazoa; phylum Chordata; class Aves; order Ciconiiformes; family Ciconiidae; genus Mycteria; species Mycteria americana. The sequence continues at coordinate 26,391,408 of NC_134373.1, forward strand.
TCCCAGCAACGTCTTGGGGCTGAAGAAGAGCCAGGTGAGCCCTTTGCTCCAGCTTTTCTTCTGCGTCACGCGGGCAAAGCCCTTAAGCACAAGATTAAGCATCTGTTGTGGCCCGGGAAACCGGGGGCCTTAGGGACAGGATCTGGCCCCTCTGAGCAGGGATGGGCGCAGGCAGGCCTGTCAGGCTGGCGGAGGATGCTCTCTGGTCCTGATGGGAGCATCAAGGCTCAGGGCAAAAGCTGGGCCTTCTGTGAGCACCACATCTGTCCTTGTCACTGCTGCAGCTCCCCGGTTGGGGACGCAGGGCCATGGGGCTGTGGGACCTGCCACCTCCCAGCTTCTCTCCCATTTCCAGCACCCCTCAGCAGCCCCACGCTCTGCAGAGCCTAGCCAGGGATGTGGAAAGCACTCAGAGCTGGCATGGAGGGTGTTGCTCCCCAGGGCCAGGGCAGGAACGGTGATGGGGGTCCCTGGCACAGGGCACCATGGGGAGACACCTTGGAGCTTTCCTGCCCAGGCCAAAGCACCCAGGCTGTTCCCGTCCTTCAGCAGCTTACGTGGTGCCCCAGCATGTGCTTTGTGCAGGGGACTGGGGAAGCATCCATCCCTCTTCCTCTCCATCCTCCTTCCCTCCATCCTTCTATCCCTCTGTCCCTCCATCCCTCCTACCATCCCTCTGTCCTTCTGTCCCTCTCGCCATCCCTCCATCTCTACACCCCACATCCTCCTGCCCAGCTCCCAGGCTGCCTGCACTTTCCCTGCTCCTTTCCCCTTCCCTTGTGCAGGAGCAGGTCCTGCCAGCACCCCATGCCACAGGCTCCACACCCCCAGGAGAATGGGGCTAGGTCTTCTGTTGTCACCTCCATCAGGACCCCTTTCCAGCACCTCTCGATGCAGCCCATGGCTTGCTGGCTCTGTTCCCCACTTCCCTCCTGGCAGGTCCCCTCCTTTAGCCCCTTCTGCCTTGGGATAAGCAACCTCCAAGCCCTGTGCCCTGGACAATCATGCGGTGGTTTTCATAGGCACTGGATGGAGGGTCTCTGGCATCGCCTTGGAGCAGAGGGCCATCTCTCTGGGGCTTTGGGATGTCCAAGGATGACCCCCTAGAGACCCATGGCAGGGAAGGGCAGGGGTCAAGGTCTCTGTGCTGTATCACGCTGCTCCCACTTGATCTCACAGACTGGCTCCAGGCCCATGGATGGGACCGGGGGACAGCATGGGGAGAGATGGGGAGAGACCAGCCTGCTCCAGCCAAGTGCAGTCCTGGCCATGCCGCAGCCTTGGAGGGGCTGATGGCCCCCGGGACCACCAGGTCCAGCCAGTCTGTGCAGGATGGGGCAGCTCCGCTAACAAAGAGCAGGGGTGCAGGGGGAAGCACGGGGGAAGCACTGGGGAACCCCAAAGCATGGTGGAGCAGGGGGATGGACAAAGATGGAGAAGCACCAGGACAGACACTCAGTCTGATGCCATCAGGACCAGGAGTCCAGAGGGGAAGGGTGCTGGGAGCTGCACGGCTTGCAGTCTGCAGCGGGGCATGCAAGCCGCTGAGGAGGAGGAGGAAGGAGAGGTTCGCCAGGAGCCCATGCACTCATCCGGCCTTCGCAGTCCTGCAGCATGGCCTTCCTCGCTCCCCTGCCCAGCAGCACCCACAGGACCGGAGCGACGGCTGCATGAGTCAGGGCTGGGTGTGGGGTCGGGCGACCCTGCCTTTTGCGGCAGCGTTAGTCACCGTGCCAAGCCGCCCCAGCCCGGCAGCACCTGAGCCCCCAGCATCGCTGCCCTCCCGCTGGCTCACACCCTGCGACCTGCCCGAGTTCGCTCGCCATGACTCAGGAGCCAACCGCACGGCCACCCGGCCGGCCTGGCCAGTCCTCCTGGCTGCCCGGGGCTGGGGCGCTGGCAGGGCCCGGGGCAGCGGGTGCACGCCAGCCCCAGCACCGGGACTCAGCCTCGCTGCCCCTCGCGTCAGGGTGGAGAGGCAGGATGTGGCAGCCTCCAGCCATCCCCGGGAGCATTCTTGCAGTGAGGCAGAGCTCCCATCCTCATCCTCCTCCCAGCACCCGGCAGTGGGTGCCACAGTGGCAGCAGGGTGCAGGGAAGGGGTTTGAAGCCCCTCTGTGGGTACCATCCCACGGGACCCTCGAATGCCGGGGCTGGGGCAGGCTCCCACCCACGCTGCCTGCCCCACACCACAGGGACTGGCTGTGCAGGGGGGCACCCCGTGGCAGAGCAGCCTCCGAGCTGGTTGGGGTGCTGGTATGACTGAGATGGGGGATCCCAGCCCTTGCACTGCCTCTGGCGAGGAGAGCGCATCCCCAGAGGGCCAAGCCGCCAGCTGGGGCGGTGGGGAGGTGGCTGGATCAGGACTGGCCAAGCACGTCCGTGCGGCACTGCCACGGGCATCTCTCCCCCGCAGGGAGGGATGCACGGCCCCGGGGATGGGTGAAGGGTGCTGGTCCCCACGCGGGGTGAGCAGGCCATGGAGTTGCCTCAGCAGCCCCTTCTCCCACGGCTCCCCCCTCCGGGGGTAGGCATAGTCAGAGCCTCAGAGCCCCCTCCCCGGAGACGGAGGATGGCTGCTGCCTTCACTACAGGGTGAGTAATGAGGCCGTGGGAGCAGAGGGGATTTGGGTAAGGCAAGATGTTGGTAGATAAAAACGGGACCCAGGAGTGGGGTGTCTCTGCGGTGGCCCTCTGCCGGAGGGGCTGAGGGGTGCCCGGGGGGGCCCAGCTCTCTGCCAGCCTCCAGAGCCCACCACCCTTGCAGATGCTGCTTAGTGTGCACCATGCTGGCGTGGCCAGCCCTGGCGTGTCGGGGCTGCACGGGCAGAGCCGGGGCCAGACACCAGAATGAGTCAAGGAAGGAAAGGCTGGGGGACACAGAGCCCTCGCAGTCACAGCCACCATCCCCAAACAGCATGCCTGGGGGTCCTTACGCACCCCATCTCCTGCCTGTTGAGGGCTCATGCCCACTGCCTGCACCCTGCTTTGGGTGCCCCGGGTCCCAGCACATCCCCTTGCCTGGGTGCTTGGAGATGCTGCAGCAGGGCTGGCCTGGACACCCCCCCCCCGCAGCACCCATCTCCCCCCTGCCAGAGGCAGCCACTCCGCACACCAGAGCCATCCAGGGAACAGGGCAGAGCCGGGAGCAGGGAGCTGGCGTGGGTGAGCAGAGCCCCGTGGCAGGCAGGGATGAGCCAGACCCTCCTGGGCAGGTCAGGGTGGATGTGACCCCGTGGCTGCATGGGTGACGTCTGTCACTGGGAGCTGGAGTGGGGACAGAGGAAGACAGTTGCAGGCAGGTCCCTGGAGGGAGCAGCAGAGCCTCGAGAAGGAGAGCTAGAGGCCTCTGGGGAGAGCAGGGCTGGGCAGGCAGGAGCCCTGGCCGGGACCCAGCTCCACTGGCCGGGCAGCCCCTTGCTCGGCACCCAGCAATGAGCAGGGAGAGGGACCACAACCACAAAAAAGGGGTTTGTCAGTGGTTTCGGGTGCTGCTGTCCGAGCCTTCCCTCGGCTGAGCTGGTATCCGGGTTTCTCAGCCTCCCCCTCACAGGCCTATCTGCGTTACTTCAAACTTTCCTAAAAAGCTTCTTTTTTTTGGCAAAAACGTTCTATTTTTGGTCTCAGTCCAGAGGGATTTTTTTTTCAAGTTTGATTGAATTAATCTGTCCGGCTGTTTTCAACTTGGGCAATCGAAGGGAAAATTGTGCTCTTCCCGTTTGAAAAAAAAAATAAAATGAATCCATTAATGTTACAGAGCTTTGGGATTCTTTTTTTTTTTTTTTTAACCCAAATATTATAAACTTCCTTTTTTTCCCTTGGGAAGATCCTGCAAGTTTTGCAATGTAAACTGCCCAGCACCAGGGATCTGGACTACACACGCACATGTACGGCTACACTCCCAGACTCCGCAGCTACACGTGGCACCCCCGTGGCTACCCTTGTGCACCCCTGGCTCACACCAGCCCCCCACAGCTGGGTCCTGCCCGAGCACTGCCCCCAAGAGCATGGGGCCAAGAGTTTGGGAAGGAGTCAGGGGGCTCATAGATACTCACATGCGCACTCCCACGCACTTTCTCCCAAGTACAGTCCCACGCACCCCCATACGCATACACCCCCATGCGCACAAGTCGCCATGTACAGCTCCCCAAGCACAGCTGCCTGCACGCCCCCGTGAACCTCCACGAACCCCCGTGCACACCCACGTTCATGCAGCCCCACGCGCGTTCCCCCGTGCGCACCCCTGTACGCTCCCCACCATGCCCTCCCGTACACACCCCCGTGCATCCCGGACATCCCCATGCTCCCCCATGCACACCCCCGACGCCCCCCCATGCACTTCCCCATGCTTCCCATGCACATACACCCCCGGACACCCCCATGCACCCCCCCGTGCCCTCTCTCCGTGTCCCCCACGCACCCCCCCGCACACTCCCCGTGCCCGCTCCCCACGCCCCCCATGTCCCCCATGCCCCCCTCCGCCCCCCCGCACGCTCCCCGTGCCCCCCCGCACCCCCGGCCCCCCCGCCGTGCCGTGCCGTGCCGCAGCTCCCCCTGGCGGCCGCCCGGGGCCTCGCCGGCCGCCCCGCCCCGCATCCCGGGTTGCCATGGCGACGGCGGGGATGCTGAGCCCCCCCGGGCTGGGACCTGCGGGCTCTTGAGGGATTTCAGCGGGCTCCTGGGGGTCTGGAGAGCTGGGGGACTTTTAGGATTCTGGGGGGCTCCCGGGGCACTGCTGGGGACCGGGGGGCTGCTAGCGGGGTGAGGGGCTCCTGGGGACTGCTGGGGCGCTTCTAGGAGTCTGGGACGGGGTCCTAGGGGAGGGGGAGCTCTTGGGGAGCTCCTGGAGGCCTGAGGAGCTGGGGGGACTGCTAGGGAGCTCTGCTGGCTCTTCAGCCCTCTCCAGACCACTGGGCCAGGTCCAGACCCTGCCTGGCTACCAGCATCACCTGCCTATGTCAGGGCCCCTCCTGGCTACCAAAGGAATGGATTTGGCTCTGCCAGCTCGGGGCCAGCAGGGAGCAGTGGCAGGGATTTGGCAGCCCCCACAAGAGCTAACCCTCCTCCACAGTTGGGCAGGCACTTGGAGATATCCTGGAGATGCAGAGGAGTCACCGTACAATCGTGTGTCTCTCTCCAAGTGAGAACCCCTTGCCCCTGCGCTAGCTCTGTTTTCCAGCTTCTTCCCTGTCCACATTTTTGGCTTTTGTGGTCTCCAGCTTTCAGAAGCTGTGATTTGGGGCAATGGCAGAGAGGACGCAGGTCAGATCCCCTGCTCACAAGAACTACCTGTCTTCCCCAGGCTTCCTCCAGAGCCATGTCCATGCAGCAAGGAGCATGAAAGCAGCCCATTGTGGGGAAACTGAGGCAGGCTCCAGGGAAGGAGCTTACTGAAGGTCAGAGGTGGGACAGAGGTCTACCAGGCTCAACCCATGCACTCCGACGTCTCACAGAGAGATTCAGAACCACCCAGCATAACTGGCCTCAGCCTGGGATGGCTCCAGGGGGAAAGCAGGGGTGACCCAAAGTTTCACAGGACCTGCCTGAACTGAGCTTCCCTGATGGGCAGCCCAGGGCTTGAGGTGTGCTCTGGTGTTTCTAATTCAAAGGAACCTGCTCAGCCTACGAAATGTGTCCCCACATCTCCCAGCACACAGACCCTGCATCTCTGCAGCCCCTTTCCTGCAGGGCCCTCCTGCACCCACGCATTCCTCCCTGTCCCAGACACACCTGCACAGACACAGTAAGACATGTGCAAACAAACATGCTCATGCACACAGGCACACATGGGGACAATGTCACCGGCACACACATGCTGACAATTTGCCGTGTATTCATAGACATGCACGAAGACATGCGGGCCAACTTGTTTACACACCCACGAGGTGCTCACACGCACAGTGATGGGTGTGCACGCAAGTTCACATGCACACATATGGTTGTGAACACGCACAGACGTGTTACCTGTGCGCGCATACACACGCACACCGAGCTGCTTGCATGCACAGGTACCTTCACCCACACCCACCCAGCCCTGCTCCCACCCATGTGTTCCCACAGGCAGGCGCGTGGCTGGGAGTTCCTGGGAGCCCCGTGTGCCTTCCCTCTCCCAGCACCACTGTGGGCAAGCCAGGAGGGAATTTCCAGCTGCAAAGCTGCAGCTGACAGATTTAGAGGCTCCCGCCCCGGTGCTCACTGGGCCAAGTTAATGGTTCACCAGCACCCTGCTTCCCCTGCCCTTCCCCACTGGCTGCCCGGGGGTGGGTGAAGAGGGACCCGCTGGTGGGCATCACCAGCACCCCACTGCAGCTCCCCTTGCCTTGCAGTGTGCCCAGCGCTGTGAGCTCAGCTCCTGCCCTGCCTGGCAGTACCCAGTGCGTGGGGCATTGCCTGCCTTGGCTGAAAGCCCGGGTAGCCCTTTTGCAGAGGGGTGGATGGGCAAAGCCCCTGTGCCCTGCATTGCTGCGGCATGGAGGGCAGGCACAGGAGCGTGGACCTCTGCCCAGGCTCTGGCTCTGCTGACATCCCTCGGGGGCTCCTCTGCTCAATGTGGCATTGCCAGCTGAGCAGGCGCTGCGCACACACGTTCCCCTTTGCAGTTACCTAAACCCACACGCTGGGTAAGGCTGGAGAAACCAGTTCCCGCGGGCTCCTTGCAGGATGGGAGGGACCCCCTCAGAAACCCCTGGAGCCTCTGGAGCAGAGGGATGGCAGCCTGCCCTGCTGGGCAGCCAGGCGGGCTGCTCCTCGCCCTGTGTTTGCCCACGAGGGGCACAGGCTGATCAGGTTACCAAGACAGGCCTGGCACCATGCCGGCCAGGTGAGGCTGCACGTGGCCCACGGCATGCCAAGCGAATGCCTTGCATGCCACCAAGCCAACAGTGTCAGCGGCATGCAGGGCTTCTCCGTGCCAGGCCCTGCAACAGGGACTGCAGTGACAGTGGTTGAAGACGGAGTGAAAAGAATAGAGGATACCTTCAGGAAACTCACAGCCCATCACCACGGTGTCAGGGTAACTAGCCGTAGCTCCTGCACGAGCGGTGAGCGGAGGGACCGTGGATGGCAGGTCACCGCAAACATCCCAGGTCAAGTGGTCGCGGGACACAAACTGGCATCGCCAAGCGACGGTGGCCACGGATGATGGGAGGAGAGCACCCACCCAGCCTGGGGGCTGCAGAGCGGGACAGGAGAGCACTCACACTCATCTCCTGGCTCTACAACCACGGAGAAAAGCAGAGAGTGGATAAAAGATGAGCCGGGCTCTGCCACGGGTCCCAGCATGGCCAGCAAGAACAGGAGGCTGGAGGAAGTCTGGCTGATTGGGACTCACGGCCAGGGCAGGATGGCTTTCTGGCCGGTCCTTTCCCGGTATGGCGGTCAGCGCTTCCCAGCCCTCCCCAGGAAGTGCTGTGGCACACCGGCTTTAAATAGCTTTATTAGTGGAACCTCTGTGGGGATGCCAGGCAGCCCCACGCTGTACCCCGGGGAAGCCGGGACTCCCCGGGGTACAGAGCTGGGCTCACCCCCACCGTCCCTGCCACCGGCTCAGCCTGTCTCTGTCCCGGGGGGCCACAGCGTGAGCCTGGGGGTGGCCCCCTAAATTGTCCTCGCCTGACCCCAGGCCATCAGACGCAGAGGCTGAGCTCCTGACGGACGGAGCACTTGCGGCACTGCACCACGCAGCACCAGTGGAAGCGGCAAAGGCAGTTCTCCTCCAGCACCACCGTCTCGTCCCGGTGCCCTCGCCCGCAGCACAGCAGGTCGCACCCACTCGTGTCCATGGCTGTGCTGTTGCAGATGCGGCCCCGGGTGCCCAGCGAGCCTGTCTTACGGTTAGCCGAGCAGAAATCAGGTGAGTCGGCCGAGTAGATGAGGTCCTGCTTGTCAGGAGGCTTGATGTTGTCGCCCACGGGGATGAGGGTTTTCCCGTCATTGCCTCCCATCACCTTGAAAGCCCCGTTGAAGCGCTCGAGCAGGCGGTCCCCCACCTCGCGGAAATGGGGCATCTTCCGCCAGCAGGTCCGCAGGGTGCAGGAGCCCGACAGCCCGTGGCATTTGCACTCTGTCCTCATGTAGCTGCGCACCGCCTGGGGAAGAGACAGTGATGGTCAGCCCTCGGTCCCCCGCCTCCCCGCACAGTACCCCCAGCCAAAATCCTGCCTCTTGGTGCTGCCCTGGCCCGGGGAGAGGGTGCTGGGGGGGGCACAGGGGATTTCCAAAGCACCTGCAAAGGGCTCATGAAAGATATCGGGTCCATATTTCACCAGAAGTTGGTGCAGGTACATGGCTTGGGGGAGATAAAGGTGGAGGGCTGAGCTGGGTAGGGGCACGGGGGGGTGATGTTTGTGGAGTGCAGGGAGGCAGAGGCCTTACCAAGCGCCCAGCTTCGTTGTTGTGCAGGTCGATAAGAGCGCGGATGTCATTTTTGCCTTTCTTGCTCTTGGCATCCATGAACTGCTGGGATTTCTCGTAGCCGAATTGCACGTCGTCCCCGCAGCCCCCCCACTCCCAGGCTGTGCCCTCCATGCCCGGACCCGCCGTGGGCGAGGGGGGAGCCCGGCTCCGCGTCAGCTCACAGCCGCACTGCAGCAGCTCGCCCATGCTGCAGGCCTGCGTGATGGCGTGGCTCACCCCGGCCGCCGTGATGGCATACACGAAGGCTGTCTCCCGGATATCTGCAGAGGAACAGCCAGGGCCGGGATGCAGGGTCAGCTTTGGCAAAGACTGCAAGCAAAGCATCCCCCCGTCGACGTCCCATGGGGGCTCGGACCTCCCCTTCTCCTCCTTCGTCTGTGCTCCAGACTTGGTGCTGTTCCTCAGGTGATGTACCCACCCTGGGACAGGCTGCCTGGGGCGGGAGCTGTCTCTTGCGAGCAGATATACAGAATTTGGGGGATGGCCAGGCCCTACCAGCATTCCTCCACCCCAGCTGTAGGGTCGTAGAGGCAACAAATCTCCTGCCTCCCCTTGCAAGGGTGGGTGCTGCCCCATAGGAAAGGGGGGGAGCTCAGACAGCAGGGGGGGTCCTGGGTGACCAGGAAGCTGTGGGTACACAGCTTCCTCACAGTACCCTGCAACGTCCCTCCAAGCAGTAAAAATCCCACCCCCAGCTGCAGGCTGGCACCTGGAGAGAAGTGCAGCGAGGGACACCACGGGTGCCGCTCACCCCTCTGCAGGGTGGCAGTGATGAAGCTGTGCCGCCCGCTCTCCCCCCCATACCCGCTTTGCCACGGGGCACTGCCTGCCCCCCTCCCTCTGCCGGCACAGCCTCCACCCTGCAGGATTATTTATTATTAGTATTTGCTCCTGTCTCTCTCTGCTCCGGGACACGAATTCCAAGCATCTTTCCCCTGCCCGGACCTGCCGCTCGCAGCCACAGCCAGCGGGGGATTCTGGCAGCAGGGGTGCGGCGCCCTACTTGGGGGGCTCCCGCGCTCCCCCCACCCCGTGCCAGGCGAGCCCCTGCCCACCCGAACGCCAGGGCAGGGCTGGCCCAGGGTGGTGGTGCGCAGGGGGTGCCTGGGGCATGGGGACGGAGGGGAAGGTGTGTTTTGGGGGGTGCCCCATGCCTCCATCTCCAGCACTCTGACTGGGGGGGCTGTGGGAAGAGGGGTTCCTGGGCACCAGCTCCATGAGCGGCTCCTCCACAAGCCCATGCAGCACCTGATTCCCACTGGTGTTGGTAGGAACTAAGCACACGGGTGCCTTTCCAGCAGTGCCACCCCGGGGACGGGTGTCCCCTGCCCTGACCCTCCTGCCCCCGCTAAGCCACACGACCACTCGCCTGCTCCCACCCGGGGCTGGCAAAGCCCTCAGCGACAGCCCGCGGCTGGTAGAGGTCCCCATGCCACCCTGCCAGCCGGGGCCCCAGGGGATGCCGCTCCTCTGACAGCTCCTCCAGACACGTGGCTGCCCCCAGGACAGCCTGCCCTGGCACGCCGTGCCTGGCACAGGCGGCGGGGAGGGAAGGGGGGACGGCCGCGACTGCACCGGGGAGGCCACAGCTGGGAACCAGGGCCCACTGCAGCATCCTTGGAAAGAAGAGGCTGTCAGATGGGAGGTGACCACCCGACGGCAGCTGGGAACCCCAAAAATGCTGGGATGGTTTATGCAGTCCCTGCTGGCTTACAGGGAGGCTGGTGCCTGCTGGCACCTCTCAGTGCAGGGCCAGCTCTCTGTTTCTGACACCCACGATGCAGCCTTGGGGACTCCATGCCTCTAGCTGGGATGTCCCATGTCCTCAGAGTGCCAGAGACTCCCAAACTCACCACTGTCCCCAGAACGCTGCTCATCTCCACTGCCCCAGCAGTGAGGCTGGGCCAAACAGAGCGCGGTGGCTCCTTCAGCATCCCCATGCCTGATGCACCTGCATCTCCTCCAACACAAGCTGCCCCCAGGTACCCGACAGCTCATCTGCCAGCATCACCCACTCGCCACCTGGTCTGGCCCTGGCATCCTGGCACCACCCCGCTTCCAGCCTGGAGCCCTGCCTGGCACAGATCCCACCTGCCTTGCTCCCAGGTCGGTGTGAACATGGGTGACTCCAGGGGCAGGAGTGTCCCCTGTGTGCCCTGGCTCTCTGCCCCTCGACTGAATACACCTCCCTGTGTTGGGGGGAACCCACACTTGCAAATCAGCTTCTTAAATGAGCCTGCCCCTCCGCCATGGGCCAGTGTCTCCCTCGGGGCCCCAGCTGTGCTCCCCGCTGGTACCCACAGCTGCCGGGTGCCCAGGGTGCTCTCCCCTTGCCAATGCCCCCAGGGAGGCCACCCTGACCCCCTGCAAGGCCCAAGGGCATACCTGCTCTGCCTTGGCCTGGCGGATGCACCAGCAGGAGATGTGATGGCTGAGGAGACTGGGGCTCTCTCCAGCATCTTCATCCACGCGGCACAGGGACCAACATGGGAACGGGGGCAGGACTATACTCAGCACCTACTAAGTGGCCCTACCAGGGTGCTTCGAGCGTCCCCCCCTTCCCTGTCCACCCCCCAGCCTCTCCCTGGGGAGCGTGGCAGGGCTTTCCCACCCCTTACAGACTCACGGGTGCCCTCTTGCTCTGCCCCTGCTCTGGCTTTGATGCAGCTGGGCTTGGCCCACTGTATCCACCTGGCTGGGACCTGCCCATCCCTCCCTGCCACCCCGCCCCTGTCCCTTGGGGTGACACCAGGGTGCCCATCCAGGGACACAGGGACGGAGGCCAAGCACTCCTCTCCTCTGCGCCCTGCAAGGCCAGGAGAAGGGATCTGCAGGGCACCCAGCGGGGCGAGGGGCAGCTCCCAGGGGCTGCGCGCTGCCTCCCACCCGGGCCCCTTCCCCCAGCACACCCCGGGGTCCCAGGGGAGCAGTAAATCACTGCCAGACGAGGGTGCATTCTTGGGCTTTGTGAAGCCCCGTGCTGTCTGGGAGCATTGGTAATTGCTTCATTACAACACGGGGAGACATGTCCCGGCAGTAAAACCTCAGCGTGACTGCACCGGGGAGCACTGAGCAACCCCCTACACACACACACACACACACACACACAGGTTTGCACGCCCACACACACACACAGGTTTGCACGCCCAGACTCTGCTCCAGGAGTCCCGGGGAGGCACGTGACTGGGTGGCTGGAGGCTTTTTGGGAGATGGGAGGCTGAGGAAGCGCTGTCCTTACCCTGCTGCAGAATCTTGCCGAAGTACTTGCTGTGGCTGGTGCAGTTCCAGCGGCGGAAGCGGAATTGGTACTGGCACTCCCGGACGCCCAGCTTAGTGCCCTTGGCCACCTCCTGCACGATCTCTGGCTCCAGCTGGCACAGCTCCGCCTGCTTCCCCGCCAGCCGCTTCGTCTTGCGGCAGATGCTGTTGGGGTCCATGACCAGGGGGCTCCCCACTGCCCTGCAGGAGGGAGAGCGAGCAGAGCAAAACCAGCATCCGAGCCCAGGGGGGACCAGGGTGGGGACGGCACCTGGCCAGACCTGCTCCCAGGGACAGTGTGGGGCCGCAGGGCAGTGCCGGCTCAGCGCTGAGCCTGGGTGACAAGGGGACAGTGAGGGGTATGCAGGGAGGGCAGGACAAAAGGTATGCGTGGCACCTGCATGCCAGCACCCTCGGGATACCTTGCCCTGCCCAGCCAGTCAGGGAATGAGGAAGATCCCCAACTGTGGGGCTGGCTGGAGGATGATGCTGGCACATGCCACTCCACACCCTGAAGCCCTTGGAGTGATGGCGGTGTCCCTGATGGGAGGTGGCAGAGATGCTGTGCAGCTCAGCACCTGCTCTTTGGGTCTGGCGCTGACCCGGCACAGCTCTGGCATCGTGGTGTGACCAACGTCCAGTGCAGCTGCAGCTCCCGGACCCCCCCGTGGGCACAGCGGGGAGCCCAGCCAGTGCTCTTGGTCCGCCTCCCTCTCTCCAGAGGGGCTCACTGCTTTATCCTGTGGGAGACGAGCCGAGTGACCTTGCTGGTGATAAAGCCCCTTGGCTGCTGGCCAAGCTCCCATGCTCGCCTTCCCCTACCCAGCCACCGGCCCCGGGGAACAGAGCCGCGGGCGGGCGCAGGCACGCGAGGGAGGGATGCAGGTGGCATCGCCAGCCCTGCCAATGCCAGCGCGGGAGGGCAAGTCTTGGCTGGGCCCATGCCAGAGGCGGCTCCTCCTCACCAGCACAGCTGGAGCGAGGTGCCTGGCTCTCCGGGCTGGGAGGCAAAGTCTGAGCACGACGCCGCACTCCCCGGCATGCCGCTGGCTACAGAAACTCCTGTACTTTCCCCACACATTTCGCCTGGAGTGCCCTCCGTGGCACGGCTCTCGCAGCTGCGCAGCCTGCCAGCGCCATGCCCCGTGCCGGGGCGGGCAATGCTCCAGCTCCGCCGCAGGCAACGCCGGAGCCGCAGCAGGCAGAGGGCAGGCATGTTGCGCTGACGGCCTCCCGCCCACGTCGCCCATCCTGTGGCACGGACACCGCGTGGCCACGGGCCACCCGAATTTAGCACATGCCAAACACAGCCCCAACTCAGCCCCCCCCTCACCTCCAGGGCCACTCCCGTTGGGCTCAGGGCTCGTCCTGCTCGATAACGTGATTTTCCTGGCTGTGGGTGCCCACAGGACCCCAGGGCTGGACTCAGCATCCCCCAGCGCTTTGAGATGCCCGAGGACTGCGAGGCCACGTCCCCTGGGGTCTCCTGGGGAGCAGCCCCTGGGCAGCCCGTGCTGCCGGCAGCCCCACTTGCTGGGGAGCACCAGCTGCGCTGCAGCTTCCAAACCCAGACCTTTATAGTCTGGCCAAGCCCCAGGGGCTCAAAAATCACAAGCTGAATCTCAGTGTTTAACTATGTTCTGGGTTTCCTTTTTGCTCTCGCGCAGCTGGGGGGCTGTGTTCAGGACACCAGGCTGCAGGACTTCGCTTGCCACCCTGCCCCTGGTGCAAACCCCCTCTGAGCTCCTTGTTTGAAGCTCAAGGTCCTGCCAGGGTCCCCCTGTCCCACGTCAGGCTCCCAAGATGCACCCATCTCCTGCCCACCAAACCCCAGCTGGGTTTGGGGAGGTCGAGCCGTCTCGCACAGCCTGGAAAAGAAGCCCTTATGCTTTGGCTGGAGGTTTAAAGGGTTAAACAGCTAAATTGAGAGGCATAGCTTGGAAAGGTGACCTCCAGCAGGGAAACTGAGGCAAGTCCACACCGCTGCTGGGGAGCACCCATCTCCCTTGGCTCCCCGCAGCTCGGTTTCCCTTTGCTGCATGATGCACGGGCACCTCTGCAAAGCGATGGGGCAGCTGGGGAAGCACCACGGGGCTGTGGCTGGGCTGGCACAGGCCCCCCATCGATGGGGAAACAGAGGCCCACGGGGAAAGCCACCAGCGAGCCTGTCCAGTCCCATCCCACGATGACTACATGGGGATTCAAGCCTCCATGCCAGGCTCGGAGCTTGCCCTCCTTGGGGACCGTGGGCTCCCAACATCCCCAATGGGACAGCGGAGGTTTGTCCGCCTGCTCCGGCAGGGTGGGGAAGAAGGGGAGCCGGGCCGGGACTTTCATTAAGAGACGACTCTTTGTACTCATATAAAACGATGCGCCAGCCCCCCGGGGCCATCAGATCAAATGCTGAACTGCGGCTCACCCCGGCCCGCCGGATCAGGCCGAGAAGAAGAGCTCAGCCCCGTGGGGCCGGGGGGCGGCAGGCGGCTCGCCAGCACCACGGGGGTCCCCACCCATGGCCGGGGCGGCGGCGAGGCCAGCGGGAGGGCGCGGGAGCTCGCCGGCCATGCCGACGAGGCATGGGGTGGGCTGCCTAAGTCCGGCGCGATATTAATTTCCGCTGGGCTCCGCTTTCTGGCGCGGGGAGGCTGCTGGGAGCCCGAGAGCTGTTTTGTTTCGGAGGGTTTAGGGGGGGGGGGGGCGGGCGGGGGGAGACAAGGGCAAGAAAAATGCTGCCAAACTGCTACCGCTTTGGCAAGGGCTCCGGCGCGGGGCCCAGATCTGCCTGAGCTTGTCCTGCTCCAAGGCCTCCCGCATCTACAATTAAGGTGCCCCACCTCTGCCGCCGGGCACTCCTCCCCCTGCCCTGGTGAAGGAACCGGGTCGCCAGCCCGGCTCCCCCCAGCCCGCCCGGGGCATCCCGGCCCCCCGCCGTCTGCCGTCCGGCAGCCCCCGGCCAGGCTCGGCGCCTCGGCAGCATCCCTCCCGCCTGCCCCCAGCGCCCTTCGCCTGCTGCCGGAACTGCCGCCACGTCGCTGCCGCCTTGGCCCGAAAGGAGCCAGGAGGATGAGCCCCGCTTTTGTCCCTGATTCCCAGCACCCCTGTGCAAGGGAAACAACCCCCATTGCTGAAAGGGGAAACTGAGGCACAGAAGAGGAGCTGCAACGTGCTGCCAACCTGCTGCTGTCACCCCTTCGGCTGCCGGAGCTGCAGCCTGAGCCCGGTCCAGGTGACACACGGGAACAGGAGTCACTGGGGCTTCTGATGCAAGCCCTATACTCTGGATGCGATCCCCACTGTGAGAGAGCTGAGGCCTCCTAAAAGCCATAATCACCAGCTTTTCCGACTCAGCTCAGGGTCATGGAGCCTCCAGTATGTCCCAGTCTGGTTCCCAGCCAAAATCATAGACCAAGGAGCCTGGCACAAGTCCCCATCTCCCCCTTGGACATGGGGATGGTGTGGAGCAGGGCTTCTGGCCCCTGCCAGCGGACCGTGATCGAGGGGAGCCAGTGGGGTCCCGGTTTGCAGGGAGCCGATGGAGAGGGGCTGGCAAAGCCATTCAGTGAGGAAGAGGATGGTCAGCCTTCACAAATGGCACCCACATCTTGGGTGGAAAAATGTCTCCTTTGGTCCCGATGGCCCTGAAACCCTGAGGGAGAGCGGCAGTTGTGCCGTGCCAGCTCCACGTGGGACCGGCCAGGTCTGTCCCCCTTGAGTACTGCTGCCCAGGCATTCCCGTGTGGCAAGGGGACCCAGCTGTGCAGTAGCAAGGGCATGGCTTGCCTCGCATCTACTGCTCCATCCAAGCCCCTGGATGCCTTCATGAGGGGCATGCAGGGTGCCAGGGCACCCGGCCAATTTCCCCGAGCCCACAGGCACTTCTCCACCTGCCTGGAGAGGCGAGAGCCGCAGGATGCCAGCCCTGGAGAGCCAAGCCCCATCCCCGGGGGGACAGGCCACCCGGCATCCCACGCAGTGGTGTCACACTCAGTGACAGCCCTGCAAGGAAATCAGACCTGACGGGAGCCCATCTCTTTCCAAGCTGTGGAAGCAGGGTGAGGGGGGACACACATGAATTTTCACTCGTCTGGCTTTCCCTTCATCCCACGCAGGCGTGCGGCGGGTACCCGGCCCCTCACCCGGGGCAATGCGTGGGTGCTGCCACTAACCGGGGCAGCCAGGTGTGGAAAGCGGAGCAGGAGGCACACAGGGGGTGAGTAAGCAGCAAGTCACTGCCCTGGGGGGCACGGCTGGGGCTCTGCTGCTGAGAAGCACCGGGGGCACCGAGGGAGCGGGAAATGCCGTGGGTTGGGGAGAGCAGGGTGACCCCGTTCCCTGCCCTCCTCCTCGCACCTCCTCAGCAAGGATGGGATGCAAATAGCTGGGAAGCCGCCTAAAGGAAAGGGGTTTTGGCGTAGCATGGCGTCAACCCATGGGCCTGCCGGCTGCAGGGTCAATGCTGAGGCCGGGCGCTCGCGAGCAGGAGCTGCCCAAGCTTGTGCTGCGGGTACCAGGGGGATGGAGGGAGCACGTGCCCGCAGAGGCAGCCATCCCGAAGCTGTGTCCAAGCCCTGGAGGGGGTGGGATGAGAAGAAAGCGGTCCACCCACCCCTGGTCACTGCATCCTTCCTCCGGGCACTCATGGAGGCTGGAGCTGGGGTGGCATGAGTGCTGGGCCAGCATATGGCCAAGTGTGGGTGCCACGTGTGGTGGCAGGACCCTGTACATCCGTGATCCCACCTGAGTGAATATGGAGGTGCGCCCAGCTCTGCCCAGCACCCTCCTGCACCCGGGGGATTTGAAGGGGTCAAGCCTCTGATGCAAAGCCTGGCCGAGCCCTCCAGCCTGGGGCATGTGCAGGGCAGGGCTGGGCAGCCTGGGTGTCACTGTGGGAGAGCGGAGGGGACCAGGAGTAGGGACAAGGGTTGGCATGGGGGAAAGCTCAGTTGTCTTTAGGGGAGGACATAAGTAGCTCAATTCTGGAGCCGGTTCCATTTCAAAGAGTGCAAAGGAAACATTTTCCCTTTGAAAAACCCAGTGGGTCAGCGGCTGCCCCAGAAGATGCCACTGGGCAGGGGCTCCCGCACTGGGAGGTGCTTTGCTGCCCACACGGCACTGCTCTGGGGGTGAGGGCATGCCCGGGACGGCAGGGCAGCCCAGTCTGCCGGGTGCCGTGGGGGGCCGTGGGCTGTGGGGTGGCAGGTTTGGGTCAGCAGGCCTGGGAGGTGACTCACGATGCTCACCCCAAAGCATGCAGGCAGGGCCCTACAGCCCAGCAGCCTGCCCTTACAGGCTCCACGCAGTGTGGGTGCTGGTCAGGGCGACAGAGGAGAGGGGGAGGCCATCAGCGCATGAAACCCACCTGGAGGTGTGTGGCTTTGGGGGGCATGGGGCTAGGACCCTCTCAAGCAGGGGTGCAGCCATGGGTGCCAGCGGATGGGTCCTCCCTGAGCTGGCATCTGGAGAAGCTGTACGGAGAGCTGGAGACGTACTGCCCATGGGCATGCATGGGAAGGGGATGCAGGGCAGGTATCCGTCCCTCCAGGCCCCCTCAGACCCACGGCTGGAGCAGAGAACATCTCACCCGGGATGGTTTTCCCCCTCGTTCTCTCTTCCACCTCCGAGCTGCTCTCAGCCATGCCCACAGAGAGCCGATGGGCACTGGGGCACTGGGGCAGCCTGGTTTTGCTCATCCCCATCCCCATGATGCCTCCATCCTTGCGAGCACAGCCCAACCACAAACTGGCTCAGCTGAAATCCTGCCCTGAACCTGCCCGGGGCTCCTGAGACACCAGGGTTGCCTGTCCCATATCCCTGCACCCTCCACGCCAGCCTGGGAGCCCCAGGCAGTCCCTACTTGTCCTGCTCAGGAAGGAATTGCTGTTGCACAAGGGGACGGATGAGAAACATGAAAAGATGAAGGGAGGAGGAAGAAAGAGATTTCTACAGAGCTGGTGGGAACAAGGGGAGCCTATTCCCTGCAGCCTGGCACTAACCAAGGGACCGGCAGCACCTGAATGACACATCTTCCCCATCAGTACTGACCATAGCTGGCACCCCTCTGCCATGGAAAGGTCCGTATGTCTGCCTGTCCCCCTGTCCCTCTGCCTCTTCTTAGACACAGGGGCACAGGGGGTATAGGACAAGGATGACTGTATCTGCAGTGAGCCCTCTGGGGACATCCCACCACAATGAAGATGCTCTTTCTCAGGCTACGATGTCATCAGCATGATGTCACTGCTCAGACTTCGCACCTGAACCTTTCTCTGTAGCTGCAGCCATCTGCCAGGATCCCAACTGGTGCCATCACCACGCCAAGCCCTGCTGTGTGCCTGGGCTGGGGACCATGCCCCCCCAGCCCCAGCCCCGCTGCGCTCTGCCATGCCACTCTCACAAATCTGTTTGTTTGTCACCAGCGTGGGAGAAAATGCCTCAAACAGGCAGTCCCTGCATGTACCCCCTGCACAGCCAATGCACCCAGGGTGGGATGGAGGTGGGGGGTAAAGACCTTCCTTTCCTGCCCAGGGGAACATGCCCCCTTGGCTAAGCACCCACGGGTGCCCCAGGTGAGTGCGCAGAGATGCACACACAAAGGTGTGCCACCAATGCATCGGTGACAGGAACAGTAAGGAACAGCTCTACCAATGCCACCAACCCTGGAGCTTCCAGGAGCCTTTGGCACAACACACAGCTGCCCCCCTGAACCCCTTCCTCACCAAAAGCAAAACACACCGACAACAGTGCTACCCAGACCTGGGAGAGGGGATGGGTACTGGGAGAAGGAGCACGGGAAGATACCCATCTCGAGCTGACTCGAAGGGATGGCCAGTGCCTGGACCTCTCTCCCCCGCATGGGAAGAGCTCCCTGGAAATGAGGGATGATCTCAACTGGGGGCCAGAGATCCCAAGCTCTGGGGGAAACAGCTCATGAATCAGCCGGCTGCTCTAGTGCCCGGTCCCGGGAAGCCCGGCACGTCCGTTTGGTGGTGCTGGTGGCCTCATCCACACATCACCTCCTCCCGCTCGCTGGCTCCGGAGCGAAGCAGAGTGCGTGCTGGCGATCCCCCTGCGGCTGCTCCGCTGTGCCGCTGCCCGACACATTCGGCTGCACTGCGTGCAGCTGGGTTATTATTCTTAAATTAAAGGTTCCTTTTCTTCTTCTTTTTTAAGAGAAGAAAAAAACAAGTTTGACCCCTTGCCCTCCTCTGCCAAATACTGCTAATCTCCCCAAGCCGGTGCTGCCAGCACACGCACGGCATGATCACGGCACCAGCAGGACCCGGGCTCGGCAGCGAGACATGGCTCTGGGCAGCTGGGGTGGGGGGCAGCGGTACCCCAGCACCCTGCCCTTGCCGGTGCCATCTGCCTGCCCCTGAATTGAAGGCAAAGAGAGCTCCCGCAGTCTGAGAATTAGCCAGGGGAAAACCAGCAGGATGGACCGTGCCCCGGGATGGCGCAGCTACCCCAGGATGGGTGGCGGGGAGCAGGGGGACCCTCAGCATGCACCCGACCCCGGCCAGGGCTCGTCCGACCTTGTTCTCCCCTCCTCTAGCAAAAAAACAAGGCAAGCCCCTCTGAGACCTGTGTCAACACCTTCCCCAGCAATAAACACAGTGCTTGGGCTCCAGGGCTAAACTCTTAGCTGGTTTAAAACCATCTGTAATGGCACGATTTATACCCACCAAGGCCCCCCCCACTTTTGCCCTGCACCCCTGCAGCCAGGGCTAGAGAAGGGGATGGAGCTGCGGAATAAATCACTGGTGGGCAGGCAGGGGACCGGGAGGGGAAAGGCTTATGGAGAGCTTTATTTTAGGGGTCAAAAGAGTGTGACAATGTGGAGACGAATAGCCTCAGATAATGAATGATAGCCCGGACGGCACGCCGGGGAGCTGGAATCTAAGCACTTAAAACCGGATAAAGACAGGCTGGGTGAAATTCTTAATAGATTTAAATAGTTCATGTTTCGACAGATACCTGGGCTTTCCAAGGCTGGGTCCCAGCTCTGCGCCTGTAATGAATCCCCCACCCCCTCCGGTATCCTGCAAGGCACCGTCTCTGCGTCTCTGCCTTTGATGAAGGCACCATTACAAACAGGGGTTTTGTCCCCGCCATGTCCAGGCCACCGCTTGGGAGGGGACACCGTAAGGACCCTCGGGCTTTTAATTAAAGTTGACTTATTGGAGGGGTCTGGAGGCCCCTACCCCCCCTTTCCCACCCCGCAGGCACACAACTCTCCCAGGCTGCGGGCTTGGGGTGCGGGGAGGCAGGCTGCAGCTCTCTCCACAGGACCTGGGTGCCCCGTACTCCCGGGGATCGCCCAGCCTGCTGTCCCCAACGTGCTCGTGTGCCCGAACCCCGACAGCGTGGGGGTGCCCCCGAGCTGGGTCCACCTGGCCAGCAAGCAGCGGTCCCCACCCAAGGCGTGCCCTGGGTGTAGGGGACTCTGTCCCCAAGCTGGGGTGGGGGGACCACCCCCGGAGAGCGGGGGACCCTGCGCGCCCTCCTGGCACCCACCCCGGGATGTCCTACTCACCACCAGAGACCGATGATGTTGGCGGGGCAGAGGAGGATGAAGAAGAGCCCCAGCTGGGTCCGGGAGGAAGGCAGCATCCTGCCAGGGCTGGGGGGAGCGCCGAGCCCCCTCCGCGCCCCCCGCGGCGAGCCGGGCAGCCGGGCTCGCCGCCGCCCCGAGGGTCCGGCCGGGGCCCCGGCGGGTGGGTGCCCGCTGCCTCCCTCCGCCGGGCCGGGGCGGGCGGGCACCGCGGCCGGCGGGGCTGGGCTGGGCTGGGGCTGGGGCTGGGGCTGGGGCTGGGGCTGGGGCTGGGCTGGGCTGGGCAGGCACCTCCGGGCGGCTGGAGCGCGGCGCGGAGGCTGCTCCGGAGAAGGAGGAGGAGGGACGGGGCTGCGAAAGCATCTGCCTCCGACAGGGAAACCGGAGCCCGGGGGGACGGACAGGGCGGGCCGGGCGGGGGGACTCCTGGGTGCCAAGCTCGGCTCCCGGCGCGCAGCCACGGCCACGGCGTGGGCACGGGCACGGCCACGGCCACGGGCACCCTCCGGCAGCGGGCCGGTAGCCAGAGCCTGCCCGGCCCCGCGACCCGCCACCGCGCTTGGACGCGCACCACTTCAGCGGGGTCCGGGCCGCACAGCCCCGTCCCCCGCAGCCCCGAGGACCTGGCACGGCCCCGCCTGGCACAGCCCGGCTCAGCCCTGCAGCCCTTGCGGGAGCCTGCCTGGCACAGCCCTGCCTGGCTCGGCTCAGGGTCCTGGCACGGCCCTGCCAAACCTGACCCGGCCTCGAGGTCTCCCCCCAGCACCTGCCCGTTGCTCTCCTGTCCGACCCTGACACCCCTGGCGTGGCCTTGCCCAAATCTGGTGCCCCTGCATTGCCCCCCAGCACAGCCCTACCTGGCCCCTGTCCCTGTACTGGACCCACCACTACTGCCACAAGCCTGGCTCTGTGGCACTGCCTGCCCTCGGACCAGGCTGTCCTGCCTGGGGACGCTGGACGAGTGACCCCCCAAGCATCCCCAGCACTCGGCTCCAGCTCTTCTGGGGAGACATCCCTGGGGCAGGGGGACACGCAGGTGGGTCACGGGAGCAAGCCCCAGGAGCAAAGAGACCAGGAGAAGAGTGCAGGGAGAGCTGGCTTGTTTATGGTGATCTCATCTCAGGTGCAGCCGGGACCCAGGAGGGAGACAGCCCCCAGCACCGATCACAGCAGGCAGCAGGAGCTGCCTGGGGCAGGAGGAAGCTGAGGGGCCTGGGAGGTAACGGGAAGGCCACCCCAGGGCTGAGCAGCTGGGGACAGGAGGAGCTGGTGCCCGTAGGCTGCCATCCCAATTTTCTCCCCCCTCTGCAGCCTCAGGAATGGTTTCCCAGGGTTCATCCCAGGGCCCTGGGTCTCCACTTCCTCTTGCACCATCCGTGACTCACTGCAGAGCTTGGGGATGCAGCTCCCAGCCCTGCAGCATCAGGGCCATGGACCCTGGGGCTGGGACAGCCTCCCTGGGGGACCCTGATCCACCTCTGCACCCACCTCTGCTGAGCATCCATCCAGCCCACCGGGTTAAAACAGGGTTTCTGCCACCAGAGATGGGCAAAGCAGCACACCCTCACTGCTGGTGAGCTCACCCCTCCCTCCAGGAAAGATCTGGGCTCTGTCCCCCTTCCTGGGAGGTACCACCCCCCATCCCCTGCCCATCTCTAGCCCCTGGCTTGCCCATCAGTGCTCCCCTTGCCCCCATCACCAGCGGCTTCTCCCCTTCACCCGAGCACACTCATTCCCCATCAGAAGCATTTGGTGGTGAATGACTCAGGTTTTATCTGCGGCTTGGCACACTTCTCTCCCTCCTGGGCGCAGGAGGTAAGAGACTCCCACCACCTCCGGAGGTTTCCCACCTGCTCCTTCCCTGCCCTCCCACACAGGGATCGGGCTCCCAGTCTGCACTCTTGGCACGGTGACCAGGATTGAGCTGTTGTGGCCACAGCACAGGGACACAGGGACCTTCCCTGAGCTGGGCACTGCATCTGGGCTGCTGCATCGTGTCCAGTCCCCGGGGCCTTTTGCTTTCACCCACCAGCTTCCATCCTACCTGCCCCATGTGAACGCTATCGCCTCAAATCTAGGGGAGAAGTCAGCAACAGGCAGCTCTTGGAGAGGGGACATCCCTGCCAAGGCCAGGGACAGGTTGACACCGTGCCCAGGGCCCCAGCCCCTGCGGGCAGAGCTCCACAGCAGCTCGCTGCAACGCACGGCTCATCTGCCGGCGTGTTGAAAGTGCCTGTTGTCCCCCGCCCCGAGCGCCCGGCCTCCCCGCAAAGGCAGCGCAGGGCAGGTGAGAAGCCTTTATCTGATCTCCTAAGGGCAGAAAAATCCCTTTGATTTTGCCCCGAAGAGGGGAGCGGGAGGAGGGGGAGCCCCGTCCCGGCGAGCAGGTGCGGCTGGCGCACAGCAACTCGCCTTATCATGTCCCAGCCCTGCGCGAGGCTGGAGGGGGCCAGTGGGGTCGTGATGCCCCCAGCATCTACGTGGGAACATCACCTGGGTCCTGCAGCAAAACCCCCTGAGAGGGGCTGGCAGGGCGTGATGGGCAAAGGTGGGCTCCTTGCCTTGTGCTTGTAACAGGGAGGCTGGGACCAGGGGGATGCACGGGGTTCGCCCCTGCCTCCCAGCTTTTCTCCCAGTTGCATAAAAATCTCCCTTTAGCAAGGGGGAAACTGAGGCATGGAGATGCTGAGACCTGATTAAGCACCCAGGGGGTGATTGCCTGCTCCCCCAGCCACAGGATTTTGCTCACCCCCCTTCTGCAACAAGACCGAAAGGGCCACATCCTTCAGGGGACAAGGCCATGGTGGTGACACTGAGCCAGGGCTACGGGCGACAGGGATGCCACCACCACCCTGAAGCAGCCTTCTCCACTGCGGCTGAGCCTTTGTCTCTGCCTTCCCTCGCCTCTCGCAGCTCGCCCCCCCCCCCCCCGGCTTTTGTGTTATTACAAATTATAAAACAATTTTTTCCTGCCGTCCCGCATTCTTCTGCCTCCTGCAAGAATTTTAATGTATTTATTTTTGCTATCAGGGGAAAGCGCAGTGTTCCTCGGCCACCCCCGGGCAGCCCCAGCCCCGCTTGGCCACTGATGGAAATTAATGATGGGGGATGCAAGGGGGGGAGCAGGCACCCCTGCACCCCTGCAGCAGAGAGGCGGGGGGACGGGTGTCCCCCCAGCCAGCCGCAGTTTCCCCAGTGGCAAGGTCTGAGTGCGGAGGATGGAGAACCGGGCTGTGGTGGGGAAGGGTGATGGCGCAGTGGGGGCTGGTCCCCAGGAGGTGCTGCTGGTTATGGGCTGGGGAGGGGACGACTGTTGGGTGGCTGGGCAGGGCCAAGGGGTGCTTTGGGGTCCGGCTGCAGGGTGCTGTGCTGGGGAATCATGTCCACATGCAGCAGCATGGCTTTGGGCTTCCCCTGGGGAAAAGGAGACCTCCACCAGACACCAACCCACCCTGCTCCATGCGACAGCATCCCCAGGGGTCCCCATCCTGCTTCTGGGACAAAGCACCCCCCGAGTGCCCCATCCTGCTCGGGGACACCGTCCCCCCCACTGATCCCCCTCTGCTCCTAAGCTGGTGCCCTGCTGCTGCGCTGAGCTCCGGCTCTCACTCCCCACCGCACGGCCCCAAGGGCAGGGATGGGGGTGCCCTGTTCCCCCAGCCCCCCTGCCCCGCAGCCGCAAGGCTGGGGGGGCTCTGGCCACTGGGAGGGAGCGGACGGGGGGAGGAAGGAACGGGTCTTTCCCGCTGCGGGGAAAGCGAGGCGATTTCCAACCCAAACACCCTGGCGCTCAGCAGCCGCATACTTTCCCAGCGTCCCTCCCCTCCTTTATTCCCGAGGACATTGGTGATCAAACCCAGGTTGGCCCCATCTCCTGCTCCTGCAGTGAGGTCATCGAGCTGTGTTTGTGACATCCCGGCGTCTCCATGGCAGCGCGCTGTGATGTCATAAGCCCAGGGTTGCGACCTCACAGCAGGAGGAGAATGATCTTATTAAAACAACATGGTCCCCATCCGCAGCCGCTCACAGCCAGGGGACTCCGGTGCGGGGTAACAGCCAGTGGAGGGGCTGGTGGCAGCCGCGGGGACACTGGGGATGGAGCTCTCCCTGGCGTTGTGTCACCAGTGGGAGCTGGTGGTGAGACAGGGCATGATCCAGTGCCCGAAGCAGAGGGCAGCCCCCAGGGCTGAGCTCCCCAGCCGATGCAAACACACAGCCCCGTGGTGCTGGGGTTATGGTGAATTTGGGGACAGCCATGCCAGGGCTCACTGCTCAGGGGTCCCCCAGGCTCGGCTGCAGCACTGCCCACCTCCAGGGCTGAGCGTCTGGGGCCTTATCGGGGCTCAGAGCCCTTTCATGTCAGGTGGGCGGGCGGTGAGCGGAGCTGACGAGGACCTGTCCTCAGATCAGAGCCGCCCGGCGCTGACAGCGACCACGGGGCCTGTTCTTAAATTAGACGGGTCCCCCGCCTCCTCCCAGCCAGCAATCCTGGCCCCTGCCCCATGGCCGGACACAGCCAGGGACATCCCTGCCTGTGGTGCTCCCCATGGCCAGCGTGTCCCACATGCACACACATGTGGGCACACATCGTACCCCTGAGGAGGGCTGTTTGGTGGCTGGGCATCACTTGGGCACTGCCAGGCGGGTGATGGATGGATGGAGGGGTGAATGGGAGGATGGACAGACGGATGGGTGGGTGGCTAGCTAGGGATGGGTGGATAGGCAGGTAGGTGTGGGGATGGGTGGGAAGAGTGATGCACACGTTTGTTGATGGATGGATGGGTGAGTGCACGGGCAGCTCAGTAGAAGGATGGAGAGATAGCTGTGAGATAGAAAGCCGCATGCAAGTGTTGATGGATGACTGGATGGATGGATGTGAGAAAGGATGGCCCTCCTTAGTGAGCTCCTGTGGCTCTGGACATTGTTGCTCTTTCCCAACAACCTCAGTTTCACGCAGCAGCAGCAAAGACCCGGTTCTGTCCTGGGAGAGAAGGGAACATCCACGTCGCAAGGGGAGAAAATTTGCCTTTCCCTCTGCGCAACAGCTTGAGGGCCTGACCTTGTGCTGCTGCAGCAGTGCACCCTCGCTGCTAGCACAGGGGGGACTGGCTCGCAGTGCAGCGAAGCTGAAACCACCCCTCTCCGGGCAGGCACGGCGCTGCGGTCAGTCCTGCTCCCTCCAGCTCCGCGCACGTCCATCTGTCTGGCCACGGGAAGGACACACATTGCTTGGGCTGGGAGCGATGCCGCTGGGAGGGGGTGTCCTTGGGCCCCCGCGGGCCGTAAACATGATGTCATGTGGCAGCGTACACAGCCCGCTCTGTGTGCGGGTCCCCGAATGGGCTTCACAAGTTCTGCGTGGGAGGCATCGACCGTGGCCCACAGCCAAGGGAACTGGAGTCGGGAGATAAAATCAGGTTTGCTTTGGGCTGGAGCAAACAGCCTTTTGCAGGAGGAGTAAGGGACAGGGAGAGCGGCTGGAGGGGGGGACACCTCCCCGCCTCGGAGGGCTTGGCGGGGAGCAGAGGCGATGGGGGATGCCCAGCAAAGCCCGGCACTGGTCTCGCCAGTCCCAGGTCGGCTTCCTTCGCGCCTACTTGACTTAGAATAACTCCGTAGGCACTTGAAGTCACTAATCAGCCAGGACCACTTGAGAGCAGCCCGGGGCTGCCTCCCGTCTCCAGCGATAACAGGCTGCCAGCCCCAGCCTTGCTCCAGCATCCTGCTCCCACGTCCTCAGGGAAAGGTCTGGGCCCGCCAGGGTCCCGCGGGGCACAAAGCAGGGGGACCCTGGAGCAGAGCTCGCCTCTGGGTGCTGAGCCCCAGCATGGTGTGTGTGGGGACCACCATGCTGGTTGATTTACCTCTAGTTTCAAAAGCTTTGTGCTGTCCCCAAGCCCCTGCCCAGGTCCAAGGGGTCAGACAGAGGGAAACAAGGGGATGGGGACCTTTGGGAGAGGGACAAGAGGATCCCACTTGAACCCTCTGTGTGGGAGAAGAGCAGCTGTCTCCAGGCCTAGGATCTGTCCCCATCCCTCTGGATCTCCCCATGTGCAGCCCCACTGGCCCCAGCATGGCTCATGACTCAGGCAGTGACAGTGTGGTGTCACACAGCTGGTGTGATGGGCCATCTCCAGTTAAATGCTGTGGGCTATTTACGGTCCCCGGGGCCCCGGGGCTCACCCTTCTCACAGCCTGGGCTTTCCTGGGGTTGAGTCAGGGGATGCCCTCCCCTGGGACACCCTGCTTCCCCCCCCCCCCCGGGCTGTGGGAGAGCAAATGGGAGTTCGTGGATGCAGCCCTGGGAAAAGTTTCCAGCTCCTGGGTGACACTGCACAAGTCATGTAAAGAAGCTGTCATGCTGTCCCGGCAGCCTGGACCCTCCATGTTGGGGGCAGCACTCCATGAGCTGTGTGTGGTGGGTGGGGTGACGGGCAGAGCAGCGGGGGGGTCCCACAGTGACTGTCTCTGCACCCACAGGTCCCACGGGTGAGGTGAGGTCGGACCTGATGGTGCGGCTATGGGACGAGCGGAGTCGCAGCATCGCTGGGGCAGAGGGACAGACAGGATGGGACCTGCCACCCCCAGCTCCTCCTCCCCAGGGATAAACGCAGCACTTGCTCTCCTGCCTCTGCCCTGCTTTGTCTCCAAGCTGGGGCCAGGGCTGGCCCCGCACTGGGGGACTTCCCGGGAGCTGGCGATGCCCCCGGCTCCCCGCGGCACCCTCCGGCTGCGGATGTGTCATGGACCAGCCGCTTCCCTTCGGAAGTCCCCGCCGGGAGGCTCTGGGGGGGGTCTGACTCACCCGGCCCCCCCCCCTTCCGCACGGCCTCCCCCCCCCCAGCCCTGGCAGCCGGCCCCGCCGGAGCCCCCGGCCGGCCCCGCCGCCGCTGCCCGCGGTCCGAGGGCGGGGAGCACAGCCTAGTGGCGGGAGCTGGAAGGAGCAGGGCTGCCGGTGCCCCCCCGCCCCGGCCGGGCTGCGGGGCAGCGGGGACCGGCCCGGGGAGCCGCTGCGGTCAGGGCTGCGGTGGTAAAGCCTGCCCTTCCGCAAGGCCAAGTGCGAGGTCCTGCAGCCGGGCCGGGGCAACCCACGGTACCAGTACAGGCTGGGGGGGAGGGAGAGCAGCCCTGTGGAGAGGGATCTGGGGATACTGGTGGATGAAAAATTAAATATGAGGTGGCAATGTGCGCTCACAGCCCAGAAAGCCGATCATATCCTGGGCTGCATAACAAGAAAAGTGGCCAGCAGGTCGAGGGAGGTGCTTCTCCCCCTCCACTCCACTCTTGTGAGACCCCACCTGCAGTACCGCGTCCAGCTCTGAGGCCCCCAGCACAAGAGAGACCTGGAGCTGTTGGAGCGGGTCCAGAGGAGGGCCACGAAAATGGTCAGAGGGCTGGAATGCCTCTCCTATGAAGAAGGGCTGAGAGTTGGGGCTGTTCAACCTGGAGAAGAAAAGGCTCGGGAGACCTTATAGCAGCCTTCTAATACATAAAGGGGGTTATAAGAAAGAGGGAGAGAGACTTTTTACCACAGCCTGTAGTTTTTGCAAGGGGCAGCAGTTTTAAACTGAAAGAGGTGGTGGGGTCCCACTCCCCAGCAAGGGGAAACGCGGCCGCAGCAGGCTGGGAGGGGCCCCGGGGAGCGAGAGCAGCGGGGGGGCCGGCGGCCGGGCCGGAAAGCCCCGAGCGGGGCCGTGGCCTGGGCTCTCCCGCTGCCCCCGGCTCTGCGCCCGGCTGGGGCAGGGCGAGCTGCGGAGCTGGCTGTGAACAGCCATGAGATGGCGGCAGGCGCTCACGCTTGGCTGTCCCAGCCTGAGGTGCCTCACGGGTGTCTGCAGGCACAGGGGTGCCCGGATCCTGCACCGCCAGCCCCCGCACCGCTGGCGGGGAGCATGTCAGGCACCAGCCTGGAGCCCAGCCTGGGACATCCCTTGTCCCCCAGTGAGGGGGACAACAGCCGCTCACGGGGCGCTGGGTTGTCTGCCCAATGTGGGGACAAAACCTCTCCGTCCGGGACCTTGACCCCACCGCCCGATAAGGGTGGTTAATGATTAGTGCTGGGATGTCCCAGCCGGAGGCACGGTGCTGGCTGCCCCGGGAGTGACACCTGGGCAGAGCAGTGCCCTGCCCCGCAGCCCCAGGACCTGGTGGCAGTGCCAGGCTGGCCAGAGGGGACATGGCCTGCACCCATGGCCCCAGACACCACCGCAGCAGAGCCCTGCTTGTGGGCTGGACAGCCTGGCCTGCACCAGATTGGGCGGGAGCTGGTGCCATGCTCTCCCTGGTGTGAAGACAAACCAAACCTGCCTCCGGTTGGGTCGCCAGCAGCCGCACTGGGCACGCTGAGGTGTCCCCATCCGGGGTCCCGGCTGGCAGTGCCCAGAGGAAGCTCTGAGAGAGGCCCTGGGACAGCTTGGACCCAGCTCCCTGGGGCATCGTCCTGCACTGCAAGGGGACAAGGCAGGGGCATCCTCCTGCACTGCAAGGGGACAAGGCAGGGACAGGGGTACGACAGACAGGGGATGGAGACAGGGCAGGAGGGCTCAGGCCAGGAGGGACAGCGCCCTGAAGAGCAGGCCCAGCCGTGAGCCTGGTGCCACTGCAGGGTGTGCAGCGTCTGGGGTGCAGTACCCAGTGCCAGAGCGCAGTGCCGGTGCTGGCACACGATGCGCAGTGCCTGGTGAGCAGTGCCCAGCGCCCGCTGCCCACATGCAATGCCCAGTGTGCAGTAGCTGGTGCTGGTACCGCTGCCCGTGCCGGTACCACTGCCAGTGCCACACGCTACATCGTGCCCAGGGCGCTGTACCTACCGTGCCGTGCCAGTGCTGGCTGCCAGCCGCCTGGTGCACGGTGCCATTGTGCAGTGCCCAGCACGGGGCACCCAGTACCCGGTACGTGGCGCTGAGTACTGCCAGTGCCCGTTCCTGGTACCTATGGTGTGTGATGCCGGTGAGCGGTGCCCGGTGTACGGTGCTTGGTGGTACCCGGCGCGCCAGAACCAGTACCCGGTAAGCTGTAGCCGGTATCCATGGCCTGGTAGCAGATGCGCACCAGCTGGCGCAAGGCGCCCGGTCCGCACTGCCCGGTGCCCGGTCCCCGCTGTGCAGCACCCGCTAACCTGTAGCCGGTGCGCGGTACCCGGTGCGCGACGCTCAGTTCCCGGCGCGCGGTACCCGGTGCCGGTGCCCGGTTGCCGCCCCCGCACCGCCCTCCGCGCCGCCCCCCGCGCCGCCCCCCGCCGCTCCCGGTGCCTCCCCGCCCCGCCCCGTCCCGTGCGCTGCCGACGGAGCATGGCGGGCCCGAGCGGCGGGGCCCGGCGGCCGCTGCTGCCGCTGCTCCTGCGCCCCCGCCCGCCGCCGCCGCGCAGCAGCCCGGGGCCGCCGCGCAGGACCGGGGGCTCGGCAGCGGCGGCGGCGGGGCCGGCGCGGCTGAAGGGACCGGAGGAGCTACCGGGGCCGGGGCTGCTCCGGACTTTCGTCTGGCTCTTCCTGCGCGGCTACCTGCTGCACACGCACCGGCTGCAGGTGCGCCGGGGCAGCCCGGCCGGGGGGCTGCGGGGGGCCGGGGGTGCGCGGGGGCCTGGGCGCCCTGCACGGTGCGTGGGGGTGGGGGGGCTGGGAGGGGTGAGTGGCGTGGAGGGGCTCCCGGGTCGCCTGCAGGGAGGGCGCGGTGCGGAGGGGGGGAGTGGGTGCCTGCCGGGGGCAGGGCGAGATGGGCTCCGGGGGGGAGCAGCCTGCAAGTGACGGCAGGGAGTTGAGCGGGGGCGGCGGGGCGGGGGAGAGGAGGGGCTGGGCGGCGGGGAGCACCCCTGCACCGTGGGGTGATGCTGGGGCGAGCAGCACGGAGAGGGGCTAGCGCAGAACCGGGTGGCCCCGGCAGGGTCCTGCCAGCCCAGGGCTGCTCCAGCATCCTCGAGCTGGCCAGGCAGCTAAGGGCAAAGGTTTGGGGGCAGCTCACAGGGTCCCGGCATCCCCGGGCAGCCTGAGCTGCCCCGGCCGTGACAAGCCGGAGGGGCCGTGGTTTGGGGGGCAGGCAGCCGGGCAGTTGTTTGGGCAGATCATACCCAGGCAGGCAGGGGAGGGGTAGGCAGAAGTGTTTGTTTTCTTCTGTCGACACTTCCTCATACATTGGATGAAGCAAGCGATGGGCTTGCCTGGCCGCGAGCCAGGCGGCATCTTCCAGCGCCCTGGAGCTCTGACCGGGCCGGGAGGAGCGTGCAGGATCAGGCCTCCCCGACACCGCAGAGCACCAGGCACTGCTGTTTGGAGAAGGGGCTGTCACAGGGCAGCGGGGTCTTGGGAAGTGGGCACGGGAGCTCCCTGCTGCTCCCTGCTGCTCCCTCCTGCCCTTGGGGCTCTGAGCACGGCCCGGCTTTGAAGATAGATGCTCTGGAGGTGCCTTTCCCCAGATCCTGGCAGCTCTCAGCCCTGCTCTCCCAGGCCTGCACCATGCCGGGTCCCGGCTGCCAGCAGATGCCGGTGGGCAGGCTTCAGCATGGGCCACGGCTGCCCATGGCCCCACGCAGCGTGTTCACCCGGCGAGCCGCCTGCAGCACCAGGGCAGCCGTCCCTCCCCCTCCTCCTGCCACCACGCGCGAGGAACGTCTCCCCGCGGTGACGAATCCAGCTGAATCCGGGCGCAGGCTGCGATGCAGTCAGTCACCAAGGGAGATTGTACCACGTGCATCCCCGCAGCCACGGGGAACGGGGACCAGGGCTTCCCTGCTAGGTCCCCCGCAGCCCCCCGGGCTTGGCCCTGCTCCGCAGCGGCTCTGGGGTGCCTGGGTGGGAATGAAAGCACCCCTTGGATGTGGCCCTGTGCAAATCTACTTGCAAAGGGGTGCCCGGCTGCTCCCGAGGGATGCGCTGGGGGGTCACGGTGCTCCCTGGCGGGGAGGCAGGCATGGCACCCTTGGGTGCGGCCAAGGAGAGGAGAGCTGTGACTGGCAGGGCCCAGAGCGGGACTGATGCTGGTGAATGTCCCCTTGCTGGCTTGTGAGCCTGTGGCCCCAAGGCCATGCCCCAGGGGTGGCAGCCTGCCCTGGGAGCAGCCCAGTACCACCCCAGCCTGTCGCTGCCCTCTCAGAGCTGATCATTAACCACCCTTATCGGGTGGTGGGTTCAAGGACCCATGCAGGGACTGTTGTCCCCAGGTTGAGCAGAGCATGGTTGCGGCCATGCTGGAAGCAGTGGGGCTTGGACCTGCCCACAGCTGCCGCAATGGCCCTGCATCTCGGCAGAGCCCTGTGCTTGGCCGTTTTCCCTGTCCCTGCTGTCCCCTCTTGGTCTTGCCTCCCCAAAAGACCCACCAGGCCCTCCGTGCATCTCTGGGGTGGGTGAGGGATGTGCGAGCCTGTGCCGGGGGTCGGTGCCTGGTGTGCTTGGTGCTGGCAGAGGACGCATGCCTGGAGACACCAGCCCAAGCCATCTGCAGAGTGCTTCAAGGATGGTGCCAGCTTGGGGGGTAAGAGGCGGGTGCTTGGGCCCAGCTGGTGCTGAGGGGTCCCGGGATGGGCGCAGAGCACGCTGGACACACATGGGGCAGGGTCAGGGCAGGGAGGGACTGATCCAGCCCCAGTGCTGCCCCTGTCCCATTCACCTTGCCATGCTCTGGTGCATCGCAGCTGATGTCCCGGCGCATTTACGGCCCCATCTGGAAGTCGACCTTCGGGCATTATGAGAACATCAACATCGGGAGCCCAGTGGTGCTCGAGCAGCTGCTACGGCAGGAGGGCAAGTACCCCATGCGGAGCGACATGGCCCTGTGGAAAGAGCACCGGGACACCCGGCGCCTGCCCTACGGACCCTTCACCGAGTAAGTCCTGCCCTGGCTGCGCTCTGCAGGGTGGCAGGTGGCTCCTGTCCCTTCCTCGGGTGTAGGGTCTGGGTGGCAGCTCACTGCTCCCTCTCCTGCAAGCAGCGTGTGTCCCCCCAAGCAGAAGGGCATGGCCACGGGGGGAGGAAAGACCCCAGGGTGGTTCCAGCCCGGTGTTGGGAGGATGCTCCCGGGGATTGGGAAGTCGGTGCCAGCCACTGCCCCTTGCCCGGCCGTGCCCCCGGCGCTGAGCCCCGTCCCTGTGCAGGGAAGGGGAGCGCTGGTACCGCCTGCGCCAGGTCCTCAACAAGCGGCTGCTGAAGCCCTCGGAGGCAGTGCTGTACGCGGACGCCATCGGGGAGGTGGTGTCGGACCTGATGGTGCGGCTGCGGGACGAGCGGAGCCGCAGCCCCTCGGGGGTGCTGGTGGGGGACGTGGCCAACCTGCTCTACCGCTTTGCCCTGGAAGGTAGGAAGGGTCCTCCCCCTCGCCCCTGCCCTGCCCCACTCTTCCCATCCCCACGGGGGTCTGAATGTGGCCTGTGCCCCACAGGGATCTCCTATATCCTCTTCGAGACCCGCATTGGGTGCCTGAAGCAGCAGGTCCCCGCCGAGACCCAGCGCTTCATCGACTCCATCAACCTCATGTTCAAGAACTCCATCTTCGCCACCGTCCTGCCGCGATGGAGCCGCAAGGTGCTGCCCTTCTGGGACCGCTACCTGGACAGCTGGGACACCATCTTCGCCTTCGGTAAGCGGTGACAATGGGGGCCCGGCACAGTGGGATCGGACCCCCTAAGGACCCGCAAAAGTGGGGCAGTCCCTATCCACATGTCCTTTTGGCCACCCTCGCTCCATCAGTGCTGGGTCCCGCTCTCTGTCCCTGTAGGCAAGACCCTGATTGACCGAAAGATGGAGGAGCTGGAGGGGCAGGTGGAGCGGGGCAAGGAGGTGTCCGGCTACCTGAGCTACCTGCTGGCCAGCGGCAGGCTCAGCCTGGACGAGGTCTATGGCAGTGTGGCCGAGCTGCTGCTGGCTGGCGTGGACACGGTGAGAGCCGGGCAGCCGCTGCCAGGGGATCCCCGCTGAGCTCCGTGCTGGGGAAATGGGGTCGTGCTCAGGCATGTTCCCCAGCCCCTGCGAGCTCTGGGCTGGTGGGTTGGGGGGGCTGATGCCCCATAAGGGCAAACTGTCAGGGATGGGTCAGTACAGGCCCTGTCCTCTGCTCTGCTCCCTGCCCTGCTCCCTGCCTCAGTTTCCCCTGTGCTCGCTGCCCCTCACCCCTGGTTTCCCTGCACCCTGGAGTATCTGGTACCATACTGGTGCCACGCTTGGCACAAGGCTGCTTGGGTACCTGCCCCATGTCCCTCACTCCCCTCTGTGCTCTGCTCCCCCAGACCTCCAACACGCTGTCCTGGGCCCTCTACCACCTCTCCCGGGACCCGGACATCCAGGAGACCCTGTACCAGGAGCTGAAGGCCGTCGTGCCCGCTGACCGGTTTCCTGGTGCTGAGGATATCCCCAAGATGCCGATGCTTCGGGCCGTTATCAAGGAGACGCTGAGGTACAGCCCAGCCTTGCCCCTGCCCCAGGGTCCCTGTCAACGGCTCCTTCCCCAGGGCCGGGGGCAGCCCCTTCTCCCCCGCATCGGGGGATGCACCAGCCGGGGTGGCTGGTGATGGGGGACATGGAGGCACAGGCCAGGCAGGGTGCAAGGCTGAATTTCAGTGCCTCAGGGCCACATCCATCCACCTCCTCCCTGGGGAGGGGGACGGAGCTGCTGAGCAGCGGGAGATGCTCCCCCTTGTCTTGCCTGTGGCTCTCTCCCTCTGGGGTCCCCAGATGGGTCCTGCTCCCCGACAAACTCTCCCCATATCCCGCAGGGTCTACCCTGTGGTGCCCACCAACGCCAGGGTCTTCTATGAGAAGGACATTGTCATCGGAGACTACCTCTTCCCCAAGAATGTGAGTGGGGGCTGTGCTGTGGGGACCCCCGCTGCACTCGGTGGGGGCCAGGCGGGGGTCATTAAGTGCCCCCTTCTTGCCCCACAGACCCTCTTTGTCCTGGCGCACTACGCGATGTCCCACGACGAGACCTACTTTCCGGAGCCTGAGCGGTTCCTGCCCCAGCGCTGGCTCCGGGGCCACGGCTCCCCCCACCACCCCTTCAGCTCCA
The DNA here is from genome assembly GCF_035582795.1 of Mycteria americana. Lineage (NCBI taxonomy): Eukaryota > Metazoa > Chordata > Aves > Ciconiiformes > Ciconiidae > Mycteria > Mycteria americana. The sequence continues at coordinate 26,425,618 of NC_134373.1, forward strand.
TCCCCTTCGGCTACGGGGTCCGTGCCTGCGTTGGCCGTCGCATCGCCGAGCTGGAGATGCACCTGGCCCTCGCCAGGGTGAGTAGGGACCCCCCACCCTGGGCAACTCGCCACGAGCTGGGATGGGGGCCCCAGGGAGTCCCTGAGTCACTGCCACCCACTGTCTCCCCGCAGATCATCCAGGCATTCGAGGTGCGGCCAGACCCCCGCGGCGTGGAGGTGACATCCGTGTCCCGCATCGTCCTGGTGGCCGACAAGCCCATCAACCTGGAGTTCATCGCTCGCCCGGGGGCCCCCTGACTGCGCGCCCACCCCCCCACCCTGGGTGCCAAGTGGGGACCTGCGCTGCCCCACGAGGAGGGGCAGGAAGGGAACCCCCCCCCCCCAGCACCCACCACCTGTCCGACTTGGGCCCGGGGGCTCCCAGCCCCGCTGTGGGGAAGGTAGGGGGGGATAAGAGATGCCTCCAAATTGCCCCTGGGGCACTAGTGTCCCCCTACCCCAAATCAGCAGGAGGCTTGGGGAACTGCTGTGCCTTTCACACGCTGCGAGGGGTTGCGTCCCCCCCCATCCCGTGCCCAGCTGGGCTGTGTCGGGGACCTGGGACCTCTGCCGGGGTTGGGGGGGATTCGGGGAGGGGGCTTGCAGCCGTTCAGTGTCTCCTTCGTCCCGTCCTTGTGTAGCTGCGTGTGGATCTGTGCCTGGAGCCAGGCTGTCTGGGTCCTCTCTGAACAGCTGACCTTGGCCTCAAGCAGCTTCTCCGTGCCTCAGTTTCCCCCCTGCCTCCCTGGGGAGGGTCGAGCCACCGGTGGGGGTTTGGGGTTTGCACCTGGTCCCAAGGGACAGAGCCAGCCCTGGCCCTGGGCAAGCAGAGCAATAACACAGTATGTCCCCCCCGATGGGGAGGGGGCCTGTCACCACCCAGCACTGGCACCACGTCCCCTGGCAGAACCAGGGACCTTTTGCTATCAGCCGTTATTTCACCGAGATGCTGATATGGGGGCACGGGAACGGGGGCAGGACTCGCTCTGGGTGAAACAGCTGGGAGAGGATCGGCTCAGCTCCCCCAGTCCCCAAGAGGGTACATGGGGCTGACACCCAGGGCCATCGCAAGGGCTCAGAGCTGGCAGGAGCCGCAGGCAGGAGATGCGTTGCCACTTGCCTGGGCTCCTGGAGGGCTGGGGTACCGGGCACCCCCATGGTGAACCCCCCTCACCTTCCTGCTGCTGGGGAGCCCAGCTGGACTGGGGGGAAGCAGCAGGCAGAAACCTTGCTGGCACCAAGGCTACTGTCCCCAGGGTGTCCCCAAGGGGACCCGTTAACCACTGCCACAGTGGAACCATCAAGGCTACATGACTTGCGGTGAGCCAATGTCCCTGTCCCCCTGGCTCTACCCAGAGGTATCACCCTCTGCCCACACCACCTTCACTGCAGCGGGTCCTGGTGGGCATCCCAGGCTGGGTGCCCCCTGCCCCGCCAAGCAGCTGGCACCCCCTCCCCGGCTCTCTCGCTGCACCCCAGAAAGGCTAGGTGGCGGTGCCTGGAGCAGGCTGCTTTATTACAACACGGCTGAACAGAGCAGCAAATAAATAAATACCCCCCGCCCACCCCAAAACGTGCACAGGGTCCCCGTGCAAGTGCCCATCCTGGCGCCAGCTCCAGCGCAGGCTGCGCCTCTGCCAGGGAGCTCCAGCCCTGCGTGACCCTATAATAAACAAGCCTGTGCGTGCAGCTGAGCCTACGCTACCGGGCACCGGGTGCAGCCAGCGGGACCGTGCTCGCCGGGGCGGGGGGAGCCGCGGCCGAAGCGCTCAAGTCCAGCAGCAGGATGGGAGCGGGGTGGCCGAGTACCCTGGGGCCGTGCGGGACCGTGCGGGTCCCCGCGCCCAGCTGTGGGCATGGCACGGCTCCTCGCGGCACAGTGCCCATCGAGCATCACCTTGTGCTCGCTGGTGGGAGGCACCTCCGGGCCCCCTTTTGCCCGCTCCCTGCCTCCCTGAGGCCAGCAGGATCTGGCCCCCGGGCTCAAGACGAGCCCCAGGACCGGGGTGGGCAGGCAGGCCCTCCCCATGGAGAGCCTCCAGGGCCCGAGCCTCCTTCCACGGCCCCAGGGCCACGCAAGAGACCCCCAAGTCGGACAAGACCACGGCACTTCCCTGGTGTCTTCAGAGTGAGGCTCGGTCGATGCCTGCGGGGCGAGAGAGCGTGTGAGGCCATAACCCCCCGGAGGGCACCGCCGCTGGGCTGGGCATCCTGCGGCCCTCCGACCCGCCTCGGCGGCCACAGGGACAGCACAGGGGACAGCAGGGTCTTGCCTCCATCCCTGGCTTGGATGCAAGTCCTGGAGCGGGAGGGGCGTGCTGGCCCGGAGGGGGACATGCCGGTGGCCCCTCAGCAGCTCCCGGCACAGCCGCCCCCGTGGGCACCAGGGATGGGGTGAGTGAAGGCACCGTGATGGGGAAACGGGGGGCTCCCGTGTCTGGCGTGATTAACACACGCCACTCCCAGTCCCCTTCTGTGTGGAGCAACTGGGCACTGCTGGGGGACTGGAGGGCATGGGGCTGTCCCAAGCCCGTTCCCCACCACCACCCCAAAAAAGCATCATTAACTTTGGGAAGCAGCTGGGCACTGGGGCCAGCTCCCCCCTCCCCAGTTCACCCCTAAATGGGTGCCAGCACCATGGCCACCCATTGCCAGTGAGGACTCACCAGGCAGTGGGCGAGCGGAGCCAGCGCGGCCCAGGAGTGAGCCCCATCCCTGAGGCAAGCCGTTTCGGGGCTGCTGCCGGTGGAGGGGGTGGTGGGCTCTGCCAGCCATGGCCTGTGGGTCAGCCACGCCGTGCACATGGCTACTGGTGGGCAGCATGTCCGGGTGTGCGAATGGGGGTCTGTCCCCTCTGCATCCCTTGGGAATGGCACTGAAGGGGCTCAGGTCTCAGGGGGGCTTTGAGGCGAGGTCAAAAAAGGGCTTTTATCTTGGGCTGCATCACACCCCAAAACCCTCATCCAGCCCAAAGCCCAGGGACCTGCAAAACCTGCATCCCACACGCTGCCTGGATGGGGGCCTGGGGGTGTCTCCGTGGCAGGTGCCCCCATCCTTCCTCACAGACACCAGGGATCAGGACCCCAGAAGGGATCCTCTGTGATCCTTGTGTCCCCAGGGACAAGCAGCATCTGGGTCCTGCCGTCCCCACCTGGGCACCCAGTGCTGCCGGACCCCAGCCCCAGCCTCCTCCGTCCCCCGGGGCCAGTTTGGCTGGGGTGGAGGCAGGTGGCCCGAGCAGGGAGGTGACGAGGTATGGGTGACCCAGCAGCAGGGAGGGGACAGGCGCGCAGTGGCGGAGGACGGCGCCTACCTGAAGTGGAGAGAAATGGAGGGTGCAAGTGGAGAAAGACGGAGCGTCGCGGGCTAAGAGTTAAGAGCATCGATACCTGCAGGAGTGAGCACAAGGGCCTGGAGGATGTCGGAGAGGGAGACGATGCCCCGCGGGTACTGGTTCTCGTCCACCAGAACCAGGCGATGGACCTGTGGGTGCAGGCAGAGCATCACAGGCAGGTCAGGCAGCGGGCGGGGGGGCTGGCGCTGGTGCGAGGCACCCCATCTGCTCACCTGCTCCTTGGCGATGCGGTCGATGATGTCCTCCATGGTTTCGTGAGGGTAGCAGGTGAGGACCCCCTCCAGGCAGGTGGTGCGCTGCCGCAGAGCCTCCCGCACGCTGATGTCCAGGTTGTTGTAGGTCTTCTGGGCTGCCAGGTGCTGCAGGAGAGGTGGCCCCACTCAGCTCCCCAACATGTCCTCGCACCGAGGGGGACGCTGAGCCCCGATGCCACACAGGGCAGATCTGTGCTGGCAGGTGCATCAGTGCACGTGGGGCGGGTTTGCACAGGCACAGGCATGCGTGAGCACCCCACCAGCAGCGTGCAAGGGGCCACACTCGTGCCCGTGCGTGCAAACACACAGGGTACTCACAATGACGTCGAACCGGGAGTAGAGGCCGACCACTTGCCCTGCAAGGAGAGACAGCACAGGGGCTGGGGAGGGGGCCCTGAGGACCACCCGCCATGCTCCCCCTGCACCCCAAGAGCCAGACTGGTGGGAAGGGGGATTTTTGGGTGGGGATGGGGCCAGAGCCGCTGGCAGAGGGAGATGGGGAGGTCGCTGGTCCCCTCCCCAGGTACCAGCATCATTGATGACGGGCAGGGCAGAGACGCGGCGGTCCACGAAGATCTCCAGGGCGGCATAGACGGGGGCGGTCTCGGGCACAACGGCGACATCACGGAAGGTGCCGATGCACAGTTCCTGCACTGTTTTCTTCAGGAAGCCCGGCTTGGGGATGGTGGAGCCCTGCAGTGGGGCAGGGCAGGGCTGGGCTGGCACCTACACATATCCCGACACCCTTGCTTGTGCCCCTACACACCCACCGTGTGTGGGCACATGCAGCCCTGGCACTCACGAAGATGTGGAGGAATTTGAGGATGCGCTTGTGGGTCAGGATGTGCAGGACGTTGCCGGAGACGGGCTCGATGACGGGCAGGCGGTGGATCTTGTGCTTGATCAGGGAGTAGACAGCATCGAAGAGGCTGCGGGTGATGGGGACACGGTGGGGGGGGAGAGGATGGGGCTGCATCCCAGGCACACCCCCCATGGGGTGTGCTCTCCCCCAGCAGGCAGGCACTCACCTATCACTTGGGGAGATGTAGACCAGTGGCTTGAAGGAACCCTGCAGGTACACCTCTGACAAGGGAGAGAGGTGGGAGAGGGGGTCCCCCAGTCCCCTCATGCAGCCCCACACCCCAGAGCCCACCTCCGTGCCTTGTGTGACATCCCCAGCCCCACCACCCCCATTGCCCCCCGCTTTTTACCTCGCCAGGTCTCAATTTTGTGCTCCTCCACCTCGTAGATCTGAACCTGAGGGCAGGGAGATGTCCTGGTCATGGTGGCCCCACAGGGGACGGAGGGGGACTCTAGGGCACTGCCCCCTTCCCCAGGCATCCCACCCCATCACCCTGAGAGGGGGGATCACATCTTGGGTGCCAGGCAGAGGGACACCAAGTGGATGCTGGGCTGGCCCAGAGCATCCCTCAGTCATGGTCTAGTGATGAAGAGGGGACCAGGAGAGGGAAGAGGGGACCAGGAGAGGAGGGGACATCCCCTCCCTGCTTCGACCCCTGTGCCCGCCTCACCACACTCACCAGGGGCGAGCGGTAGTAGCGATGGAGGATGTTGATGAAGTCGGTGATGGTGAGCATCCCTGCAGAGACACGTGGGGCTGGCAGCGCTGCCCGCACTCCTCGCTGCCAGGCAGGGGAAGGGGCCAGGCGGTGCTGCTGGCACTCACCCACAAAACTCTGCTTCTTGCTGTCCCAGAGCGGGGCAGCACGCACCCCGTTGGCCACCAGCGCCACGAAGGCTTTCTTGATCTGCCAGCAGAGTGGGGAGGGGGTCAGGGGGTCCCCGAGCCTGCTGTCCCCCCTGCCTGTCCCCGCCGATCCCCTGCTTTGTCACCTCCAGGGAGATGTCGAAGACAACAAGCTTGCAGCTGGTAGGGACGGCATCGTAGCAGCAGTGGCTCCTCATGAAGTGCATGTAGACCTCGGCGTCAGGACTCTGAAACTCAGTCTCCGGGCCCAGCCCCAGCATCTCGTTGCCCAGTGTGAAGGTGACGGGTCTTGGGCTCCTCCGCCTGTCCTCTTCCTCCTCCTCTTCCTCCTCCTCCTCCTCCCCCTCCTCTCTGGGGCACAGGGCCCCCGGGAACCCTGTGGGCAAACCCGCCCCAGGCCTGGCCTGTGAGCTGAGCTGCCAGATCTCAGCACCCTCCTGCATGGGGGGAGTGAGGGTGCTCCCCACAGACCCCCCCCCATTCCCCACTCCACAGGGGCAGCACACAGCACTGTGGCTCTCCAGCCTGGGGGCACCGGGAGCTGCTGGGAAGGAGCTGAGGAGTGGGGCGACGAGGAGTATGGGCAGGGTGGGCAGAACACCGATGTGCTCATTGCATGAGTGAGCCAGACCCCCTCCTACACGCCTAGGCGCTGCCTGCTACCTACCTTCCTCCTCGGGGTGGGCAGCGGCATCCGGCAGCGCCACCTGAGGGGCACACAGCGAGGGGGGGTCGGCAGGAGCCAGCCCGGCCTCTCCCCCACCCATGGGTGCTGCCTGCACCCACCCGGCTGCCCCGGCCCCCGCCCAAGCCGGGCAGAGGCGACCGTCCTTGCAGGGTGGGATTGCGGCTGGACTCAGCCCTCAGTCCCCCCGGGGAGCCCCCCGCCCGCCCAGGGCCCCCGGAGCCTGCTGTCCCCGTGGGGGCTCCAGCCCAGGACTCCCGGCTAGTGCCCCCCTCGGGGCGGGCAGCGGGGGTCCCCGGGTCGGGGCAGGGGACGGCAGGACCCCCCGGCTCCTCTCGCTGCTCTCGGAGCCGAGCGCGTCCCGCAGCGGCTCCGTGCCCGTCCGCTCCCTTCTCGGACCCCAAGGTGTAAATCCCGGTCCTGCTTCCTCCCGTGCCGGGAGCCCCGCCAGCCCCACCTGCCCCCCGGGGACCAGGTCCGTCCCGGGAGACCCTACAAGAACAAGGGGGACAGCCCCAGGCAGGAGGGAGGCGAGCAGGGCTGACCCCGTGCCCCCCGGTCCCCAGGAGACCCTACCATAACAAAGCGGCACGCGCGGCGGGAAGAGCAACCCCGGACCACAAACCCGCTGACAGAGCCAATGTTTTCGAGCCACCCTACAATAACAAAGGCGCAGGGACGGCTCCCTAAGGAGCCCAGAGCCAAGCCCGGGAAGGAGGCGACCCCATGCCAACGTCCCCCAACCCTTGCCAGGGGGCTGGGGACAGCCAGGGCAGGCAGGCGGGCCAGGCTGCGCTCCGCGTCCTTGTCCCCACGGCTGCTTGGCCGTGGGAAGGGGGTCGCCAGCCCCCCACGCCCTCCCCCCCCCCCCCGGGGTGGCTCGGTCCCCAAGCGGGGTGCTGTCGGGCCGGGCCCCCCACCCGCCCCGGCGGTACCTGGGGCGCGGCGGGGCCGGGGAGTCGCTCCATGCTGACTGCGGGGCAGCGCTGCTATTCTGGGCCCGCGGCTGCCGGGGGCCTGGCAGATAGGGTGTCAGCGAGCAATGCCAGCCATGCCCCCGCCACCGCCGCGGGGGGGGACACCGCCGCCACCGCCCGCAGGTACCGTGCCACCCCGCAGCACCGGGCTGGAGGGGATGGCCGCGGCCCCGGGGACGGCGCTGGCCCTGGGGGACGCGGGAGAGGGGGTGCTGGAGACATGGCCGGGGGCAGAAAACCTGTGTGTCCCCCCCTGCGGACCCCCGTCCTCCAGGAGCGGTGCTCAGCACCGGCCAGGATGCGGCCCTGCCCACACCCCGTCCTGCAGTGGGAGCGGGTGGGGGGCACAGCAGCCCCCCACTGCCCCGAGGATGCTGGAGGAGGCCTGGATCCATCCCCAGGCTGGGCAGCAGCCAGAGCAGCTGCGGACCCTTTTCCCCCCGGGCTGCCGCGGCCCTGCCTGCCCCGGCCTGGGGTCCCGCTGCAGCTCAGCCCTCCCCGGCCACCCCGGCTCTCACGGCCGGGGCAGCCCGCGCCTGCCGGGGAAGCTCCTTCCTCGCCCGCGGGGCCACCCCCTCCTGCCCGTCCTCCGCTCGTTCCCGGCTCCATTTCTATTTCAGGAAGGTTCAAATAACCCCTTGGCCGGCTGCCGTGCCGGCCCGGGAGCAGCCGTGGGCGAGCGGGCCGGTTGCTGCCGGGCCGAGGGGACAAAGCAGCTCCGGCTGACACCCGGGGTCAGCTGGACCCTGGCCCGTGGCAGGGTGCAAGGAGCAAAGCCCCTGGCCCCTGGTGCTACCTCAAGGCAGGGAGGAAGAGGAGACATGAGGCAGGAAGGCCAGGGCTGGGGACAGGCCAGCAGGGCTGGGATGACAGGAGCACACAGTGGCTGTCCCCGTCCCGGGTGGCCCTGGCCCCGCAGCGGTGCAGGGGGCAGGATGGGGCCGAGCCCTTACAGCTGCGCTGAGCCAGGCAGCCCGGCTCCAGCCTGGCCCCGGCCGGGTGCTGGCAGCAGGGAAGGGAGCAGGCATCTCCACTTTCGCGGCTATTTTCAGGTGCTGGAGAGAAGCCGAGGAGCGATGAGATCGTCACCAAGGAGACCAGAGAAACAGGGCCCAGCTCCACGCTGCGGGGGGCTGCAGGCAGAGGGGAGGGAGCCCCAGAGCCTGGGGCTCAGCACCTCCCCTGGCCCCGAGCAACCCACCCAAGTGCTGAGCATCCCCCTGCCAGGCTCAGGGGACATAACCCAAAACAGGCAAGGGACAGCTCAGGGGACCCAACCCTTCCTTCCCCTGCTGCAGGGCTGGGCTGCTCTGTCCCCCTTGGTTAATCATCTGTGGGAGAGAGCCCAGGACAGACAGACCCCAGACCGCAGCAGCTATGCTGGAAGCCACTCCCCCATGCAGGGGGGCACACTCACCTGCTGTGGGGCAGCAGGGACAACCCCCAGCTCCGGGAAGGACAGAGGAATGGTGGGGTGGTGGCACAAACCCACTCTGCACCAGAGCCTGGCGGAGTGCACGGAGAGCTGAGCTGCCCCATGGACCCAAACAGGCCAGGGAAACAGAGGCAGATGGAGGCCAGGAGAGCAGCTGAGTGTTAAACTTTTATAGAAATCCTTGAGAAACAAAGGGAAAATAGAGAGCAGAGCCCAGGAGAAGAGCACAAGCCTGCAGTCCCCGCATGCACACTGCAGGCCACCCACAAGAGCAGACAACCTCAAGAGGATGCTCCCTCCCTAGCAGCCCTACCGTCCCCACAACAAACCAGAGCCACGCTGGTACCCACGGTCTCTCTCGAGCAGCAACGTGCAAGCGCGAGGTTTCCCCCAGGCCCCGAGGCTGGAGGAGGGCAGGATGTTGGCACAGGCGTTCAGAAAGGATGAAACGGGTCGTTTGAAAGTCCCGAGCCCTGCTCCTTCCAGAGGAGGGGGGTGGTGGCTGGGGACTTTTCTCCACGGGACAGGCTGCAGGAGCAGACTCGTCTCCCAGTGGCTCAGGACAAGCAGACAGAGACAGAGGCGAGCAAGGGCTCAGCCCTTGCTGGTCGGGGACAGGAAGGCCAGGCTAACTCCAAGCTCAGCTGGCTCCCACGCAGCAAAGAAACCACCACCACCACATCAGGCTTTAAAAGCAGCCTAGGACAAAGGCCAGACAAACACAACTTCCCCAGGCTTTGCCATTTGTTTTAAAAATGGAAGTCGCACAGCTCTCCCCTTTGCCCAGTAAAACATCCCTCTCTAAAAACAGCCCCACAGGCAAGCGTGTGGCACAGGGGGCTCCCGCAGCCCTTGCTCTCTGGAGCCAGCTCCTGTCTCTTCCTTTGAGGTAGGTTGAGGTGTCCCCAGGGAGGGACAGCAGCTGCCTCGTCACATCACCAGGGCGGTGTCCGAGAGGCAGCCAGCAGGTGTCTGGTCGGCTCCACCAGTGCACTTGTTGAGAGGTAAGCTCTGAGTAGGGCTGGGCTCCAGGCATCGCGTGAGGTCTTCACCAGCTGAAGGGAGGAGTGTGCTGCAGGAAAAAGGAGACCCCGTGCTGCTTAGGGACAGTGAGAAAGGATCAAAAGGGCCAGTGTGCAGCATTCACCTCTGGTATCATCATACACAGGCTCAGAGACAAGGCTGCTAGGCTCACCTACTCCATCCCCACCCTGGGCAGCACCAGTCACCCCAACAGACATCCAAGACAGTGATGGGACTTTAGGGTCACACCTTGATCTCCCCGGCTGCATGCAAACCCAACTCCATCCTGGCCTGGGCACAGGAGCAGGGATGCCCTTTCCCTTAACACCAGAGGCGAGGGGCATGCCTGCCTTCCACTTCATCTCACCCAGATGAACCCCAGTCCTCCACCTTTCTGCAGGAGGCTGTCAGGGTCAGCAGCACTCATTTTGCAGCCCAGCTTTGCTCGGGGAAGCTGGCAGAGTGCAGACTGAGAGGCCTCACTGCTCCCCCAGCTACACGGTGTGGCTGAGAGCCTCTGCTCACTGGTGGCCACATCAGAGCCCATAGAAGTGGTGCAGGTCCCTGTGGGGAACATCTTGTCAGCATGTCCTGACCATGACAACCCCAGACATCACCCAGTCCGGCTGTTCTGGGCCTCACTCCCATCTAAGCTGGGTGTACAGTGCCAAGGAGACATGCCCAGTCACATAGACATCATGCCAGCCCTACCAGTTGGCTCTCCAGAGAGCAGAGGCTGGCTTCAGAGCCTGCAAGCCAACCTGTTCCTCTCCCCTTAAACAAAGCTGCTTTTCCTGCTGCCAGTTCTCTCTCAGGACACCAGTCCTAAAGCCATGCTGTGAACATCATGCACATCATGGCCAGTGCAAACTCACCCCAGTCTGCCTAGTTCCAGTTTGTTGAAGCCATTTGATTGAACACTGCTCTTCTGGAGGAAGAAAGATTTCAGCAACGACCACTGCAGGAGGAGAGAAAGACAACCAAATGGCTATTTAAGTTGTGGCAAAAATCCCTCAAGCCTGCTGGGCTCTGCTGTAGGCTGCCCTAGTGTGCTTCAGCTTGAACTGCCTCACACTGCTGTGCATCGTCACTGCCACCAGACTGTTCCCAAAATAGCAAACAGAGCAGTCTTTGCTCTCTGCTTAATGAATCCCTCTGCTGTAAGTGGGAGCAGAGCATCTCGAGGTTAAAAGAGTGGGTTTCTTTCACTGGATCAGCCTGCTGTAATGCACAGGAGTGACAGACGGAGATGGCTCCCTCATGGAAGGGAATAAAGGGCAGGCCAGGTGCCAAATATGTAGGGCTGTGCCCAGTGCACCCAAGGATATTCAGATGCAAAGTACTTGCAGATCTGATATACTGAGTGGACTTCATGTTGGTGGGAGATAGAGAAGCGTGGGTTTTTCCAGACTCCTGGAGGCCTTGGCAGAGAGGGAAGAAGAGGACAAACAGGCAGGGCAGGAGCCACAGGAAGCAGAACAAGCAGGCGCTCTGCCCAGGCAAACAACCGGCTCTCCCTAGCTCATCCACAGCCATACACACCATCTGGGCCAAATCCGTTCCTGCCCCAGTGTGGTACCCTTTGACACACCAGCTCTTCAGTAGCTCCAGACCTGGGAAGCGACAGAAAAGACAAAAAGCGAGAATGAACGACCAAGTTTGCAGAGAGTTAAGCCTTCCCAGCTTGGGGCATACAAATATGCTGCACAGAGTGAACTGACCGTGTAGTACATGCTACGCAATAACTACTTGAACACATGCCTGAGCCCCAGCAAACACGGGGTAAACCAAGGGCGTTCACCCTTTGTACGAGCAAACACCAGCGAGCGCCAGCACGTGGGCTGCCGCAGTGCTTGCCTTCCTCCCAGGGAGCCAGACACACTGTGCAGCGGGCTCAGCTAAGCAGGGAAACTGGGGCAACACGGGATTTGCCAAATTAGACCAGACTGGCTGTCCCCCTGAGCCCAGTGCCTGCCAACGGCAGCACCTGATTTGGGCGGCACCGGTGAAAGTTACTACAGTGCAAATGTAGAGCAGCTTTGCTGTCACCGGCCCCGTTCCCAGAAGAGGGCAGCCCGGGCAACCTCCTCTTTGCACAGCACCAAAAAGCTGCAGCATCCCAGCGCATCGTCTCCTCCCTGCACGGGTCCATCCAGAGCTCGACGTGGGCTGAGACCTGGTCTCCATCCCTGGCAGAGGGCAAGGCTGACACAGACTGAGCTCACCAGCAGTGTGACTGGAAGGGACCGTTCCTCCAGATGCACACAAGATGTGCTGCTCCAGAGCACAGGGAGGTCACCTTGAAGCAAAGCCATGCAGAGCCTGCACTGAACAGGCTCCTCTTCCTCTAAGGTCTCCTCCTGCTAGCTGTCCCCACTACAGCCATGCTCCCTGCTCTCTACTAATCCAGAGATCTTGAGAAATCCAGGATTGCTCCCTTCCCATTTTCTTCTTTAAGAGCCTTAGAGCCACAGCACAAGCTAAAGTGCCTTGAGATTTAAGAACCAGCAGAGCAATGGCCAGGAACTTGATGCTGTCCAGCTGGGGTTACTGTGGTTTGCTATATGATACCAGCCCTGGCTATAGGAGGAATCCTTGCTGCCCAAACTCTGCTCCTCAGTGACCTTTCAGCAAGCCCCAGGACCTTGGAAAAAAACCCCACGTGTTGGGGGCTGAGGGGAGCAGGGCAGCTCAGCAGCCCTGCCCCAGCTCTGTGCACCAGGCCGGGCTTTGCACCTTGCTGGCCAGGGAGAGGGGAGGGCTGCACGGAACATACGTGAATGGGGAGGGGCTGGGGGAGGTTGGGTTTTGCTCAGAGGTGAAGAGCAACAAGGGGGTAGAGCAAATCTGCTTGCTGGGCTGCTTCAGGGAAGCTGGAGCACTCAACCAGGATCCCGGCCTGAGCGGCAAAGCTCAGGGCAGCACTTCAGTGCGGACAATGACAGGATCTTTCTTCCAGCTGACAGGAGAGCATCCAGCAAAGGTATTAGCGAGGCAAAGGATGACACATGCTGACAGCGCAGCTGAAGAGGGCTATGAGGTTACTGTCTCTCTGTGAAAGACTGTTACCGACCCCTTTGATGTTTGCTTTAACATCAGTGAAAAGCGACAAAAGCTTTTTTTTTTCCCTCTCCATGACAGCCAGGCTAGGAGCGCACATACGGTTGCCTCAGTGGAGGGCCAGCTCCTGCAGAAGCCCCTCCAGCTAGATCAGATGCTGGATGGAAAGCCCTGAGCCACAGTCTCTTTTTACGTTCTCTAATCCCTCACACTAGACCTCACTGGTTCTCTCTCCTAAATAGCCTCTACTGCTGCCCTGATGGAGACAGCCCTGCGTAAGAAGGAATTGGTCCAGCCCAGCTATGCCTCATTAAAGGATGTTTTTTATTAAAATACAGAGTTGTGTCCTGGAAAGGTGGAAATGATAGCTAGATTTCTATAGTGTTTAGGAAAAATTCTTCTGTGTGCACACTGACAGTTTTTCATCAATTAGAAAGCAGCAGGAGACCAGGGAATAGGCCCAATTTTTCCTTCACTTCACAGATCACCTGTAAGGAGCAAAGCCCAGCAACTCCAGCTGTTTCTCCCTCAAAAGAGGGTAGAGGAACGCAATAAGAGGCCAGAGCTACAGGTTGAAGGCAGAATCCCAGCCTGCTTCAGCCCCAGGGCAACTAGAAGTGGTGGTGCTGTGCTTACCAGAGCAGTCAGCACTGCTGATCAACTCAGAATAAGCTTTTTGTGATATTTGAAGCAGTCTGGGAGGGTAACACATTTCTTATGGCTAGTGAGCATGCAGGCAGGCAGCACTCCCTCAACATGCACAGCTCAGAAGTCTCCCACGACCACCGGCAGGCAGCCTGCCTGACTCAGGTGACTGTGCCAGGCTCTCGGATGGCAGTTACCTTTGTGTTTATTCAAGTAGTATTTCAGCTCCCACTGGGTCACGAGGATGTTGAAGTAACGAGGCTGCTCGAAGAAGCGCAGGTACCGCATGGAGATGTGGGTGGGGAACAACCGCTCGAACTGCCCACGCCGGGAATACTCATCCTCTGTCTCCACTAGGATGCGAACATCATCTGGGGTCAGGATGTCCAAGACAGAAGAATAAAAATCCTGCAGACAAGCAACCCAGGGTCAGGGAGAACTGAACTACGTTTTGTCGGTTCCCCTTCTCACCTCCCCACTCCTCGAACCCTCTCAGGCAGAGGTCTCCATGTGTCTGAGATCATTGGGACACAGACCACATGGAAAATGAAGAAATCTAGGCTCAGTGGTGACATCCACGCAGCACAGAGCTGAGGAGATCCCCAATTCTGCAGCCCAACCTCTCTTACAGACACTGCCAGGTGGCACACAAGGCAAGCGTCCCTGCTAACCTGCACGGGGTCAGCAGGCAAAGGCTATGAGAGCTGTGCAGAGACACGAGGAGGAACAGGCAGTGCTCAGACCCTGTTTGGGGACTGGTGGGTAATGTGCCCCTCAGCATGTGCCTATTTTATTGTAAAGATGAGCCAGTGCAGCAGTGGCTTAAGCAAACCCAAGTTATTTCTGACCAGCTGTCTTGTAACCCACCGGAGCCCAAGTGTTCCCCATCATCTGGCTGTCCCCACAGAGGGGCACAATCTGGAGAGGGACAAGGGATAGACACATGGGACTGGCTGGGACAGTGGCTTGGCAGGATGGCGCAAGTATCAGAGGAGATTGTGTCATACCTGGTCAGGTATCTTCTGCGTCAAGTAATAGGCCTTCTTCATCTTCTCTGCTATGAAATGCTCAGATCCTGGCTTAGGCTTCTCCTTCAAAGCACTGCCCAGACTGAGGACACAAGAGGAGGCAGTGGAGCATTTAAGCAGAGAAGACAAAGTCCTGTCATGGCAGAGCTGCTCCCAGCAACTTCTGTGAGAGCAGTGACACCCTCAGGAAGATGCTGTGGAGGACAGAACGCTTTCTCCAAGGATTTCACTAGTTCCGAGAGCAGTGATGCACCCACAGCCTTGTGCATCAGCACAGGACCCAGAAAGGATGTGGGCAGGGGAACAGGTAGGGCCCTGTCAGCTCCTTGCTAAGGCATTTCAGCGTTCCTTCATCCAAAAGGTGAACCATCACCTCACACCCACGTAGGATGCAAGAGGGCCAAAGACACACTGTGACCCGAGTCACAACACTTGAAGCCTGGTGGGATCTCATGTTTACGTCCCGCTTGGAACGCAGCTTCCTAACTGTAACAACAGGGCTGGGGGTATGAGTACTCGGTACTGATACTGTGCAAGGAAGGAGAGAACTCAGATCAAAAACTTCCTCCTGCAACATCCAAGAACTCTCAAGACTCAAATTCAGCTCCAGCTCCGCATGCCATGGGAAATCCTGGCCTTTTGTACGATCTGACCAGCAGCCATCTAAACTATTCTAAGCACCCAACTGAACCATTTGGGGATGCCAGAGTCTGGGAGATACTTGTCCAACACCTTTTAACACGTATATCAACACAGCTAATCTGTTCTGCTGCTGCAAAAATAATTAGTTGTGTGCAGATCCAAACAGGGAGAGCAGAGCCTCGAGGCTGTGCTGCATGGTGCTTGGGGAACACACAGATCTACTGGAATTATGCCCATATACAAAAAACCCGTCATATCCTTCCCAGGGCAGGAGATATGGCTAAGCAAGCTTGCCCCTGGATGCAGGAACTCTGGTAATGCATCATCTGAACCATGTTAAGGATCCGCTTAATCCCCTGCAGGTCCCTGCAAGGACACCTGCCCTTCAGCACCTCCATCACAAGCCGCAAACGAGCGTGTGATCAAAGTGCCGCAGATGAGCTGGCGAGAGCTCCCCGGCTGGAACGGGCCCTCACTCCAAGCTTCTCCCTTCACTGAAGACACGGGGTAGGCAGAGGGCAAGAGTCCCATCTTTCGGCGTGCCCATACATTACCGCGTGCTGGTGCTCATCCCAGCAAGCTGCTCCTTCAGTGACACTGGGCCAGCAGCCACTCTGCTGCAGGGAACAGGACTGGTTTCCCCCCCACTGTCAGGTTTGAAACCAGTATAAGCCCAAGCTGTGGTGAAACACAGAAGGAGCAGGGGCCAGGGTGGACACATGCCCAGGAATTAGCCTTATGCAAGAAACAGTCGTGTTAGCTGCAAGGTAAGACTGTGCACACCCCTACCCATAGGTCTACAGCCTCTGGCACCTGCAGTCCTGCCTAAGGAACGGATCACTCCGGCCTTTGCAAAATAACAGGTGCTCCTCTTGTTCAAGGCAGCAGCATGTCAGCCCTGGGGTAGAGGGTAAGCGGATCCAGCCCCAACACAGCCAGCCAGCCCTCCACGCAAACGGAGAGGCAGAGCAGCTCAGCATCGCGTTAGTTCTGGCAAGGGGAAGGAGGAGAGAGCACGACTCGACTAACTGCAGAGCAAGCACAAATTACACTGGCCTCACTTCCAACTATGGACCTGCAGGGAGGGCATAAATCCTTCTGCCTTGAAGAGACCGCAGGAACTAGATACCCAGGCAATGATGCAAGTCCCTCAGATCCACAGGTGAAGGACCAGCCAGCACAGGCTCTCAACAGCATAGAAACCAGTGTTTGCTGGGCTGCAAGCAGCCCCCAGATGAAATCCCCCAAGAGAAAAGCCTGACTCTCTGACAGAGAAGGAGGCTGACCTGCAGGTAGAGCCACTTCTTGTCTGTGGCCTTGAGGCCACACTGTCTGTGCTGGGCAGAACAAAGCCGGCGAGGTTAAGGAGGTCCCGAATCATCTGGCCCTTGATGCTCACGTCCAGCGGGGAGTTGGAGTGGAGGCTGTGGGGAGGAAGCATCACAGCAGTCTGAGTGCTAGAATGGAGGCGCTGACCCCACGGCCCTGAGATCACTCCCTGGGTTAATACCGACCAGGACACAAAACCCAGCCTCATCACAGCCAGCCATGAGACACTGAGACAAAAATCCTGACAACAGCTCTTTGAATGGGGGCTCCCCGCCAGAAATAGTTCATTTCTCCACCTCTTCCCAGATTCACTGGAAACCTGCAAATCCATCCCCAGAGCCCCATCTGGGATCATGGCTCTGTGTCTAGCTCATGCCCATCCACTCTTGCAGGCAGGAGAGGCCATGCTCAAATACACCGCAGCTCCCAGCCCTGCCTGCACAGCCGACACTGTGCAGCCGGGTGCCGTCAGCAAGCGAGAAATGGTGCACGAGGCAGTGGAGCCGCTGATCACTTCTGCCCACGCAAAGAAGAAATCTGTGCCATCACCTGTTCCCTACATGACACATCCCTCCTTGGCCCTCCTTTTTTAACGTACTCTTCCCTGGCTCTAGCTGGAGCATGCCCAGCGAAGCTTTCTGAGCTGTGGATGGATGTTGCTTTCACAGACAGGGAGACTTTGATTCCTGCAATCTAGAGAGGGAGGCATCAAAGCCCACAGTCTTTCAGCACAGGGTGCAGGGGACATCACGAGCCAAATTCACTTTGTGGTAAAAGAAAGGCCATTATCCACTCTGCTGTGGCTCAGAATCTGCTTTACCTGGGGGAAATGTTGACCTCTAAGATCCAGGGCTTGAGGTTTTCATCCAGCATGATATCAAACCCAAACAGCTCATGGCAACAATACGGCCGCCGCACATACATCTTCACCAGGCTGTTCACGTAGGGCTCAGATCTACAAGCCAAGGAAAAAACGCTTGTTTCCAACAGTCAGACAGCAGAGCTCTGGCTGTTCACAGCACACACTGCCGGTTCTGAGAGCATATGCGGCCACATGGTGCGGGAGCGGGTGGGCTGAGAGACCCAGGCAGGCCTGTGAGCTGCTGCTGCTGCACTGCGTATGGATCCAGCATTGCATCCTGAGCATCCCTGCTCTGTCGGGCAGGATCCACCTCTGAACACAAGATCCATCCTGCACCAGGAGACCTTTCTTCTCAGGCACCCTGGCCAAGCAGGGGAGCTGGGCAGAGTGTTGGGTACACCGCACCCTCCTGGCCTCCCCCCCCCGCGCTGCAAGCAGACCCAGGAAATGTAAGGTCTATTTATTCATTGCAGCTACTGCAGCATGAGCATAAGTAACAGGATGAAAGGAAGGATCCAGAGAGAAATACTGAACAGTGGTGGTAGCATTTAGATGAAAAGCAAAAGAACTGGGCTGAGATAGCACTGGCGAGCTGGAGGGGCCAGCCTGCACCCCACAGCCAGGCACAGAGCAAGGGGTGCCAGGACTCACGCAATGATGGTTTTGATAACGATGTCCTTAATCTTCTCCCAGATGGCCTCGCTATTAACTCCCTTCTGGTTCAGGTAACTCCAGAGAGCTTTGAGTGCCCTGGGAGAGAGAAAACAAAGGAGGTAGCTCTGTAACCCCTTGCTGCCCAGCCCTGCTAGGGGAGCGAAAGCAGCAGAGGGGAGCCTTGACAAAGCTGTTCCCTGGCACGGCCGTCCTTCTGCCATCCTCAAACCCCTCAGCTCCTGGTTGCTGCCCTCTCCAGCCTGGCCCCTGGTCTTGTAGGCCCAAGCTACTAGGAACATAAATCTGTCATAGGCTTGTCCCAACACTGGAGTAATAGGTCCCAAATTAGCACATGAGCATGGTGTATCAGGCCCAGATCTTCTCTTCCCTCCCCCTCCGTGTCCTCAGCAAACCTCCCCTTCCTGCAGGCCTTCCCCCGCAGCACTGCAAAGCAGCTCAGCAGGAATCCAGCAAAACCCCTGTAAATCTTTTAGCTAGAGCCATTTCAGAGAGGCTTTGGGGGTGGAGAAAAATTTTTGAGAAATGTGGAGAACAAGACGGTAGGGGGGAGCGTGTCTGCTTTTATAGGAGTTTCCCACACCACACCGAGCACTGCAAGCTACCCTGACACTGAGCCAAGGATGCTCAGATGTTGCTCAAGTGAGACCGTGTGGCTAATGGCCAGGAATCCAAAGGTCACACTTCCTGCATACAAGATGGAGTGGATTACAGCCACTCTCATCTTTAACGTGGGAGCAGCCAGCTTTGACTTGCATGGCGGTACCAAAAACCCACACAATCCCACCCCCATGGGATTTCAACTGCTGGGGGACAGCAGACCCTTCTCAAAGTCCCAGTGGAGGAACAGACCACTGAGCAGCAGGTCCAGGTCTGAGAAAGCAACCCTACTACAGCAAACCACTTTCTGCAGCTCCCTTTGAAGTAAAGTAGCCCTGCCCAGGCCCATGAATTGAGAACTCTATCCTGCACTATTTTTAAAAGAGTTCAAACACCGCTGTGGAATCAAAGACAAGTGCCTGGGGCCTTGGATCAGTCCACCCATGGGACAGCAGGGAACAGGAACTCCTGCAAGACTGCAGCCCTCCTCCCAAATGCCTAGAAACGGCACCACTGCTCCTATTCACACCGAGTAGCACATAAATTATCGGTTTTGCACCAGGACTGTCCCTTTCTCTGCCTCCACAGGAAGTTAAGAGTGAGGTGGGCAGAAGTTCCCATCTAGCCAATTTAAGCATCACAATTACCCATTCAAGTTCTAACAGCAAAAAATCAGATTCTGCTTTAACCTCATCCCACCGCCCCCACAACAGGGCAAGGGGATGAATGAGCACAGATGAGAGCAGCATTGGAAGCAGGGAACGGCACAGACACAGGCAGGATGAACGGCAACCACAGCCCAAGCAGCAGCGGACAGGATGAGTCACAAGCCAGGGAGACCACCCAGATTCCATCGACATTAACCCATGCTAAAAATCACTCTGCTCCTCCAGTTTCCCCAGGCGGGAGCAGACAATACAGGAAGCACCTTCAAGTTTTGGGTAGGAACACTGAAAAAAGGCTGACTTAACAGCGAATAGAAAGAGTTGCCCTGTGCCCTAAAAGCAGCACCTACCATTTGTGTCCTTGACAAGCAGTCTCATCTGAGTTGGATTTGTACTCCGTGTTCTTCTTGTTCACGCTGTAGTTGGTCAAGTGCACGAACTTGTTGCTGAGGCTCTTCATCGAGGAGGAGTACCTGGAGGAGGCAATAGGAGCACAAGCAGTCTGAGCTTGAACTGGCTGCCCCCAGGCCCATGGGGCAGGCAGAAACTCTGTTCTCATCTCAGACCACTCTCGGCCACCCACCAGTCCTGCTGCCTCCCTTTCCCAGGCTGCCTGGAGCTCTCTGTCCCCACAGGCCCAGAGCTGATGGGACAAAGCATGAGACACAGAGTAGGCTGCCTTGGGGCAGTGGGATGCAATCCTACCCTCACAGCAGGTCCTTAAGAAATGACCAGAGCATCCATCGGTGAGCAAAAGCACTGACGGAACTGCAGCAGCCCAAGGCAATATAGTCAAAACTGGAAGAAGCATCTCAGTTTCTGGTATGCCAGCTCTTACGCAGTATGAAGCACAGACAGCATATTTCAAGAACTGCTTTACACTGAGCTGATCTTGCCTGGGAAAGGTGGATGAACGAAGCATACTCTCACATTCCCTTTCAACATTGTCACCTGCAGTGACCCTGTGTGTTTCCAGACTGCTTCTTAAGCAAGCAAGCTACAGCTTTAAGCATGACCGAATATGGGATGACTCCCTCCTGCCCCAGCCGAGGCGGGCACCACAGCCACAGATGCCTCAGCGCTGAGGCAGCACCCCAGCACTGCTCTGCCGCACAACCTACTTGCAGCTAGCAAAGCGAACCAATCCATCCTTGAACAGGTAGACCCTAAGGGGATCGTAGCAAGTGACGTAAACGTAGATCCTCAGGTCGAACTTCTTCCCGCCAATGAGGTAGGGTTTGTGCAGATACCTGCAGAGGGAAGCAAGCACCGGGGGAGGGTTATGATTTCAGTGTGCAGGAACATCTCTAGCCCACACCTCAGAAGCTTGGCAAAACCAGGGATCAATGCAGAAGCCCTTTTGCACAGAATTTCCAAATAAAGTGCATCACAGTCAAAATGAGAGAGAAAAAAGCTCTCCCAGGCACAGGGAGATCCTGCAGCACATGAGCAGCATTCCCTTCTGCTCAGTTGCATTTTGAAGAGATTTTTCCCAGCTCTAAGGCACAGTAGCTTTTCCACACCCACAAGACTGATCACAATATTCAGGAACATTTAAGACATGCAGCAGGCCACAGATGGTTTGGTTCAGTGAGCAGAAACAGTTGGAAATTTTCATCCAAATCATTTGATTATTCACTCCAGAAGTTCATGATTTTCCATAGGAAAGCTCATCACTTTGCACGGGAAGCGGACAGGGAGAACAGACAAGCCAACACAGCAGTTCCCTGTCTGCCAAACACCAGATTGTTTTCCTGCCCTCACAAGAACCTTCCCAGAAAGCAGTCTCAAACCAAGATGAGCTATTCCATTTTTCCGCAGAAGGGGAAGGAGATTCTGAAAATCCTGTTATTTCAAGAAAACCCTTTGACCAACAGCCACACACACAAAGGCTTTTAATGACCCATTCTAACTTGGATAAGAACAAATCTTGACAATTGCCACCTCTTCCCTGGGACTTCTCTTCCCACTGTGCTTGTGGGCACTGGATAAGGTTTGTTTGCCTCCAAAGATGCCAAACCCCAGAGTACAAAGCAGCGGGAGCAGGATCACAGCAGAGCTGAAGCTGATCACCTGCCAGATAGAAGCCACAGAAAGCCCGTGGAGACAGTTTGTACCCGAGACCTCAAAAATCTATGCAGAGACAGCAGCACTCCGGTAAGCCCAGCTGCAGCTGACAGAGCCAGACTTTGAGCAGCATTATTACACCCAGGCAGTCGAGAAGTTTCTGGATGCAAACCAGGTGCTTCTGCTCTGCCACACAGTGGCAGTGGCCCAGACCTGGCCAGAGAGACTAGACACTAGGAGGTCCCAGACTGTGTGTTAACCTTACTTTCCTTCACTCACCTCTGTACCAGCAGCGGTCTCCTTTTGGGGAGCTGGCTCCATTTGTGGATGACCTGGATACCAATGCCTCTTGCTGATGCTGGCTGCAAAACACAAACAAGAAGGGATCAGATCTTCTCCCTGCAGTGAAAACAGGACAGAAGATTGAGCTCTGCTTTGCACTTACTGGTTTTACAATCCATTTCTGGCGGCTAGCTCCTTCCTCCCACGCTTTCCTGAGTAATTTGATGTCCTGGGGCAGGATGAAGGACTGGGGAAAGAAGTTAAACTCCTTCTTCCCACAGCGAGCCTGCATCTTCAACAGATTGCGCCACAGACGGTCCTTTCTCCCAATTTGAAATGAACCGGGGAAGTGGTTTAGCTGGAAAGGAACGCAGATGCTGTGAAATCTCCCTGCTTCCCCACCTCCCTGCCCACCCCTTGCCGCTCCCTGGCCAGAGGATACATCCTTTCTGAACACAGTGCAGGGTAATGCTCTTTGCTCCCCTGCCAGGCTTGCACCAAGACAGGACCCACCTGCTCCTGAAGGTCTGCAGGGACAAACACCTGCATGGTGATCCACACCAGCTACAAAGCCAGCAGCTGCTGCCTTGTCCCTTGTGATGCCTGAGCAGCTGCAATGCACTAACCCTCAGCCTTTGAGCTTCCTCTGGCCATATCCTCCACCCCACTTGCTGGTTTCCCACTTGCTTCTAAACTGTATGCCAGAGTCCTGCCCATGCAACACAATCTCTGGGGACAGAAAGACCCTGCAGCGGGACAGGAACAGGGCTGGAGGCTGCTAGCTTCCAAACCTGGATGCTGCCTCAAGACCGAGCAGTTTGGAGCATTATGGCTCTCCAGAACAAACATGTATATGTGATAGATATCAAACCTCTGGTCCTTCACATGTTCCCCAAGCCATGGGCCACTCCTGACCCTTTTGTGATCTGAGTTAGGTACATCCCCTCTGGCTGTGCTGGCAGGGAGGGCACTGGCCCTACCGCTCAGTTCTTCCAGAGGAAGGACTGTTTTAAGCAACAATGACTGAATTTAGACGAGCTCACAAGTGAACACGGCTAGGCTACAGCCTCAGTCTGTACAAGAGCCACCCTCACAGCGGGGATGCTCACCCAGCTGTGCCTGTCTCTTGGGCTTATCTGCCAGCACATGAATGCCAGCTGCCATGCTCTGGAAGGGACACTGCAGGGACAGCCTGCACAGCAAACACCTGGCCCTGAAGAGAGGGGCACCCAAACTGCTCCCAACACACTCTCCATGCATGTGAAGAAGGTCAGCCCAGAACATCCCCTACCTTCTGGTGCTCCCTGATGGCTCTGAAGCTGGGGGATTTCATGTGGTGACCCCAGCAACCCAGCCAGTCGTTGCTTTCTGCAGGAAAAACAGAAAAGTCCATGACCAAGTACCCTGCCACCCACAACGCCCTCTCAACCCACCAGCACCCCATCTCCTGGAGCTAGCAGAAGTGTGCCGGGATGCTGCACAGCAATAGCACAAAGCACTCACGCTGGCTACGGCGAAGCTATCAAACCAAGGGCTGTGAGTGGGATCCAGTTAGCCAGGTGGGTCATATCTTTGTAAACATGATTGTTGCAGGGATCTGGGCAGACACAGGGTCAAAGGAATGGCTTTAATCCCCCATCGCCCTGACTTCCCTGCTTTACAGCAAGTGAATGAAGCAGTTGGCTAATCAGCGCTGCACTGCAGAGGGACATGTAGGATTGCAAGACTTCCTAGGTCTTGCTCTGCCCTGCGTGTCCTATTATAGCCCCAAAATGGTCTGTGCAGAGGTCTCCTGATACATGCAAGAGCCCCATAAGTACTGCTGGGAGATCACACTCCAGGGTATGGATCACAGCTGCAAATGCTCAGTGCTTCCTCAGCCCCAGCCCTCTCCTACACATCTCTTCAGCGACAAGATCCCAAACCTGAGAACTCTCTGGCTATGGTCAGAGAAGACAGCTTCTTCCTCAGCACACGGGGACAAGGGACAGCGGTGCTGCGGTTGGCACCAGATGAGTGCCAGCCTCCTTAGAGTGGCAGCACCATCTAGAGGCACAGCTCAAACAAGCCGGAGCACAGCTCTGCTGCCCCACACGCTGCCTCAGCTCCTGACAACCCAGGAGTAAGTCGTTGTGGTCCATGCCAGGGACAAGCCAAGAGGGAGATCAGGCCCTGCCAGGACCCACAGAGCTTCGGATATTGTGGGTCAGACAGAAGGCAGAAACGGGAACCCAGCATCCTGCGGTGCCGAGCTTGTATCGCTCCTGCTCTGCTCTTCGCAGGCAGTCTGCCTTCTTGTGCCCACGGGCTGGAGGCGAGGGAGGACACGACGTGTCGCATGCTGCCAGCCTCCCACAACTTACTTTTGCTGACTCTGAAGTGGGACCTGCCAACGGTTTGCTTCACTATGTTTGGCGTGACTGTGCACATTTTCCATCGCAGCAACTTCCTCTGCTCCCAAGGCAGCTTTTCCACTAGGAAGGCAAAAAGATAAGGACAGAAGGAAAACAAACACAATACCCGGATTTTCTACAGCTGCACCCAGGGAAATTCTTATGGTTTGCTGCACAGGCACCAGACCTGCAGAGGAGGGTGCATAGCCCCCTTTGCGGAACTAGCATGGAGCAGAAGACTTCACGGCTGGGGGAGATCCAGGACACTGGAATGTTTGATGGCAGCCTGAGTCATGCTCCAGGCTGTGGGAGCAGCCATCATTTTACTCCAGCCCTTTGGATCTCACAGCAGTGCTGGGTCCCATCGCGGGAAGGGTGAAGGGGAGCCACTGCCAGCCAGCTCCTGGCTGTGCGCTGGCACCGCTGCTTGCTAATAACGGGCTGGCCGCTCTCACCCTGCACGGCAACAGACCGCGGCTCACCTCTCTCATCCCGAGTACTGAAGTAGATGGTTGGAGGCACATTAGGGAATAAACTGCAGACAAGAGCGGGTTTGAGCACTTTCTCCTGAGCCTCAGCAGGCTGGGCCAGGCAGTTGTTGCAGTTCCTAGGAGAGATGAAGCGGTAGGTGGTTGGCTAAAGGTGAAAAGTAGCACAGGGAGGAAGGGGGAAGCCGGAAGGAGCCTTGATCCTGGTATCGGGAATTTGCATCATTGCAATATGGTGCAAGTAATGGGTGCTCAGGTCAGTAACCCAGTCTGCAGCGACGAGGGGGCAAGCTTGCAATGAATGCACAGGCCAAGTGCTGTAACCCACACGGGTTTTGTGTTTTGCTGGGGCAAGGGGTGAAGTTTGTTACATGACAAACCCCGCAACCTAGTCCACAGGAACAAGGGGTGGAGGTTGTAATGCATATATGATTCAGCTGTTGTAACCCTCTTGGTTTTGGTGTGCTGCAGGGAAGAGGGCTGGAGTTTTACTGACTGTATGTATACC
Source organism: Mycteria americana (assembly GCF_035582795.1). Taxonomy (NCBI): domain Eukaryota; kingdom Metazoa; phylum Chordata; class Aves; order Ciconiiformes; family Ciconiidae; genus Mycteria; species Mycteria americana. The sequence continues at coordinate 26,450,358 of NC_134373.1, forward strand.
TTCTTACCACAGCAATCCCTAACACCTGGGAGGAAGGGTAGAATTCATAACATATCTATTAAGGTTGTGATGACGCTAAAAGTAGAGTTTGTAATAAACATATATTCAAATATATGCCACTGCAGCCAGTGGAAGAAGACACACCAGAGCAATCCACTAAGGAATAAAGAGCAGCAAAAGAAAAGGAACCACAACACATTGACCCCAATCTCCCAGGTCACTCCTCCCCTCGCTAAAGGGACTGAGTATAGCCTGAGCAAGGGGGTTGGAGACCAGGATGGGGGAAAAAAGAGGCGTTTTCCCTAAGTCCTTGTATATCTATCTTTTTTTTCAATACCAGAATCAGTAATTAAGTTTGTTAATTGGCAATAAATTATATTAACATTCCCTGGCACAAAACTGGTTTTGCCCACAACAGACTGAAGGCAGGAGACAGCTGCAAAGGCTTCGAGGCCAGCCCAGCACACAGCCCTTACAGAGAACTGGCCAACATCTCTCCCTCCCCACCACAGGAGGCGTTTGGCTCAAGCGCTGCTTCCCCCCATCTGTCCCCAGAGGCCAACCAGCCACGTCCTGCCAGAAACAGCTGCTGGTCCAATTTATGTCACCTCTGCAGAACTTTCATAACCACGTGTGCACACCCAGAGCCCTGCAGCACCCTCAGGTTCAACACTTGCTCGCAGGAAGCCTTCCTCGTCTCCCAGGTGAGTTATGGCATGATGGAAAGCAGCAAGTTGTTGGGCAGACAGCAAAGCCCGAGGCAGCCCTGGTGCAAGGGTCAGCACAGCTGCAAGGACCAGCTCCCATTACTGGATGGGCAAGAACAGGTCACACAAAAGGTCTGCCAGGAGTCATGGAGGCAGGGCTCAGATGACCCCAGGCTGGCCAATCCTCCCCAGAGAAACCTCCTTCCAAAAGCTAAAGAAAAACCCAGGCTCTGGGACTTGTTTCTAGGATGCACTGCTGAGACACAAGACCCCAAGGAGCTTTTGCAATCTCTGGCCCAGGATGCCTCCACTCTGCTTCATCTGCAAGGCAACAACACTGCAAGAGCACAATTTAATCCAGTAAACCTAACCCAGCAACTGGCAGTAGCAGTGAAATTAAGACCCCTGTTTTGCTGTGGTGGATGCACCCTCAGCACTTTGCAGGCTGCTGTCTGTAGCAAGAGAGGTAGCTTTGGTCTGCAGGGTAGCAAGGAAGCTCATTTTGGTTGGGAAGCCTGTTGCTACCTTCACTCCATTCCCCCACGTGCTACAGCTCTCCTCTGTCACCAAGGAGGGCAAAGATGGACAATTTTGGACAAAGATACCAAATTCAATGCACTATTTACAGCTACTAACCTGGATACAAGAGCCACAGAGCCACTGGATGACACACCAACGACAGAGGAAGCATCTGAGTCACCTGCAGGAGGAGACAGACTCAAGTTTTGTCTCCATGGGGAGTGAAGGCACACAGAGTTAGGAACAGAAGAGAGAAAACAAATGCTCCAGGGGATAGACCCTTCCCAGCTGCCCTGAATCCTTGGATCCTGGATTTTGCCCACTAATTGGTGGCATAAAAGGCAGGGCAGGGGGTGGAGCTGACAGCCCTGCACAGAGAGGAGATGGGTAAGTTTTGGAGCAGGACAGTGGTGAACCCTAGCCTGCTCCCCACAGAAACCCATGCAGTTCCTCCTTGCTGCTACATTGCTTCTGGGTTCAGCACAATCTCTAGATCATCCTGAAATGACAGCATGAATGTAAGACAGGAGGGCAGCTGTGCTCAACCCCAGCTCCCAGATGGCCCCCACACTCCCCACCTCGAGGCACGGAGCACAGACCTCCCTGGGGAACCAGCACTCACTGTCCTCATCCTCCTCCTGACTGCAGCTCTCGTCCAGGCCATCAGGAAGTTCTTCCTCCACTTCGTCCTGGGGATGGCTCGACTCCAGCGGCGACTGCTCAGCAGTGACACTGGGACAAAGGATATCACATCAGGAGTGGTATGTGCTTTCCGAGGCCAAAAGACCCAGAAGCCCAGGAGGCAGCATGAGATAACGTGGGCAGGGAGTGACAGCACTGCCCTCCCTGGTGCTGATGTACAAGCACTCATCCCAAGCTAGCAAGAGGGAGAGGCCCCAGGGCACCCTGAGAGGGAACATTTTCCACAGCAGCCAGAAAGAAAGAGGCACAAGGACACCCTCTCCCAGCAGGGGAGCAGGAGCAGGAGGTCCATGTCCTTGCGCCCTCCCTGTCCTGCATAAGCTCCGCATTCCTTTAGGAACCCATGTCTCCGCCCAGAAAAGCCTTGCCAGACCTAGCTCGACAGCAGGCTTCACCCAACATATGTGCAGAGCCTGCCACAGCACGCAGGGCCCTGTGACAGTGTAGGGAGCAAGCTAGAAATGCCACACAGCAATTCCACGCTGTGGCTGAAGGAAAAGGTGGAAGGGCTCGGAGTTACCCCAAGTGTCTCATCAAGCTGGGGGTGGCAGGAAGGTTCTCCCCACACCAGGATGCCACAGATGGGTTTTGGTCAGGGATGCAGCCCATGGTTATCTTTATGGCCACCCCCATAGTGCCCACAGTGCATCCTCTCCCAACACACACAGACGCAACGGCCAGCCCAGCCCAGCCCATCCCGCCACGGCCTCCCTCCTCCTCCTGGCTCTACTTACTCAAGCTTTCCTGGGAGCACAGCCTGGACCCGTTTCTCATCTTTCTCCAGTTGGATGGTGGACATCTGACTTGCCACTTCAGAGACAGCAGTGAGGTGCAGAGGCTCTGCTCTCGCCACCCAGTCCCCACTGTGCGGGCTCAGCACGCTCACCAGCCGGCAGTCAGCATTACGGTTGGGAGAGCCAGCACGCGAGGCCAAGAGATGGACGCTGATACGCTTAGTGCAGACGACGGCACCATCGGTGCCTATAAGGCTCGAGTTACCATTAAGGCGATGGCTACCCAGCTCCAAGTTCAGAGGAGTGACGGTTTCTTTCGGGGTGAGCTGCGCCATGATGTGCTGCCCCCACCTGCTGTTCCAGTTGGACAGGCTGCCCACGTTCGTAAGGCCAGAGCTTTCGAATTCACGTCCAAAGCTGTTGCGTGTGGCAGTCTGTCTGGCTAGCTGCTGCACAGCCTCTGTGAGGCTGATCTCTGGCTCCTCTTTTAAGCTGTGTGCTCTCCTCTCAGCATTCTCCCGTGAGCACTGCTCCTTCCTGAGGATCGCACGGCTAGGCACAAGGGTCGGGGGGGGGACCGCGGTTTGTTCCAACACAAGGTCGCTGCTTTTCACTGCTCTGTTGACCAGGCTGCCGGGGGAGCTGTCTCCATTGTCCCCAGAGTGGGGCCACGAGGCAGCGGGGAAGGTGTGGGTGTTTTTCACCTTCTTGATCTCCAGTGACTGCAGCAAAGGCACTTTAGCACTGCTTGGCTGTAGGAAGGAATTGTTATTGAGCACTGGCCTACAGGAGCTGGAAGCCTGCCGACCTGAGCTGAGGGCAGAGCCTTTGACCCCAGTCCCAGAGTGCTCCTCCGCTAGCGCAGGCAGCAGGCAGGGCTCCATCAGCAAGGAAGACATCACCCTTCCTGTGGCAGAGCCGGTGTCCGGAGGGCTTTGGAAAGGAAACCTGTAGGGCTTGGGTCTGAAGCAGGAGCGTCGGTAGAGCAGAGCACTCCTGCCCAGGTCCAGGCAGGGCTGGGTCAAGGGCAGGCTTGGGAGGGCATCTTCACCGGGGTGTGCGTGGCATAGTGATGGTGGGCACAAGAAGCAGGATTGCTGCAGAGGGATCCCTGAGGGCAGCAGGCTGTGATCCTGGAAAGCACTCACATACTTCTTCTCCAAATTCCAGATGGGTTTCGCCTGCTGCTGAGCAAGGTGCCAGGCCCGGCGCAGCTGAGCTCTCCCTGTCGGAAGGGTGCCTGACTCAAGCCTGATGCTCTTCTCCTGTTTGGGGACCAGATTAGCGTGTTCTGGTCCTGCAGAGGCCATGTAAAGCCATAGCACATGAGGCATGAGCGAGTCAGTCATCTACAGCAGCATCTTTGCTGGCCTGAAACAAGACGACAGCATGAAAGGCGCTGTTACCCCAGCAGGGCAAAGCACCTGGCCCAGTGCCCCAGGAGGGGAGCAGGGCAAGTTGCTTTCCCTGCAGGATGAAAAACCATATCTCCATCTGCTGAGCTCCCCGAGAGTCTCCTGGGACCAAGCCAAAGGAAGAGCTGGCATCTCACATGAAACCAGAGGATGTGAAGGACAACTTAGAGAGGGCCCTGGGAAAAGTGCCGTCCGCAGGAAAGCTTGTACCCTGCAAATGCGCAGGGGTGCCTGGCTGCCAGCCAGCTGCAAGGAGAGGCCGCCTGCCTTGGAGCTGGCACAGCAACCAGAGCCCACTCCCACGGGTCTGCATCTCCAAACTGTACTGTGTGCTCCACCACCAGCTCTCCCGACTCCACCGCAAGTCCCAAAACGTGTGCTTCTTTGTCTTCTCCCCACTCCTTAAAGCTTCAGCTCCCAAGGTCACACAACTAGGTGAGAATCTCAGCCCTTGCTTTTAAAAGAAACACATTTCTCACTTTTGTAACCCCATGGAAAAGCTCAGCAAGGGCTGAGGGCATCCTAAACAGCTCAGGCCTGGGAAGGCAGCAAGGAGCAAACACAGGGCTGCTGTACATCAACACCTCAGTTTCCAACAGAGACTGGCAGTACCACACACACATGTTCCTCCCCGTGGCAGTCCTACAGAAAAGACTCTTACAAGGAGCAACTGGCAGACCACAGAGCTACAGACATAGGTGTCCTGAATCCTCCTAAAACAAACTATTGCACCATGCCTGTAAGATCCTCTTGCACCAGGTATTTGTCTTGCTTTAACACATGCCTGGAGAGCCCCTGGATAGAACCACAATAGGAATTTGTATCCCAAGCAGGCTGGCTGGCTGGCTTGCTCTTCCACCTTCCAGCTCTCACAAGCTTCCATGTTTAAAAAAAAAAGTTTAAGAAGAAGGGTAAGCAGAGCATCAACCATCGCCCTCTTAGTTTTCTTGCAATACACATACACACTCCTTTCTCACCTGAAAACCAAGCCTCAGCTGCAGCAGTTATAGTGTAGCTAGGAGACCCCAGGGTTGCTCTGTAGCACCATGACAGCAGCTCACACCCGCCACAGGGCTGGGTCAGACAGACATACACCCTGCACAGACCCACACCTGCCAGACCTTCTCAACCTGTGAATCAGGCCCCAGTCTCCAGCGCACATCAGGTCAGCAGCAGCCCAAACGGAGGCTGTACGAGGTGGGAACATCCCACACAGGATCCCATAGGGGCTATACATCCTCAAGGAGAGCTGCTGCCCTGCCAAGCTCTGCAAGGAAGTATGGAAGTGGTCAGGTCTGCTCCATGCCCATGGCTGCACTGCCTGTACAGTCATGCTGAGCACTCCCGATGAGGAGCGGGCAGCTGCATCCCTCTGTGAGCTGCCGCCCAGAGGGGCTCCGAGCCCCGGGGAAAGGAATCCCACGCGCCGTACACAACTGAGCTGTACCGCACTATCCGATTGCTACCTGATTTGTGCCCAGCAGCAAACCCGGCCGTGTTGTGACATTCACAGCGATTAGCACAGAGCAAAGAGGCTGTGGCTCAGATGCCACCACCTCCCCAGCTCAAGTTTCCACCAGTAAACAAGCAAGCGAAGCTCAGCTTCCGCACAATATACCCCAGATGCACTGAGGTCGCAAGCGTGCTCGAATCACAAAGTGACCCTAGCACACCAGTGAATGTAGATGTGAAAAAGCAAAATAAAAAATACAAGGAGGTGAATGAAAGCGTCCCCGATATCTCTGCCTAGAGGGGACTGTCACTGCAGTATCACCATGAGCACTGCCAACTTGGCCATCACCTGCACTCTCACCCGGCTGTGAATGACCTTGCAAAACCAGCCTGCAGTGAAAGCCACCTGTGCCTCATCTCCACCCGGCTTTACAGCTATCAGTGGATCATCCTGCTATAAAAATAAAAGTGATTTGGCCTAATGAAGCTGTAACAAGGGGCGTGAATCCTACAACCAGCTTAGACATGGGTGTGAGTATGCCAGCAGAAGCCCTGTGTGACTCTGCTCTGGAGTAAGTGACAACGGTGGCACAGATGTGACCAGCACAGGCACGGGGGTACCGCCGGCAGCCACGGCTGCCAGGGTGGAGATATGGCCATAGCACAGCCTTAGCTGCCACTGCCTGCTCGGCCAGGGCTCGTCCCCAGCCCCGCAGTGGCAGAGGGAGACCATTCTGAGCTTGCCCCTCTCCGGAGCAGTTTTGCCACAGAGCTGCAGAAGCAGATGGGCCAGCACGGGGCAGGGGTGCACTGCAAGCAGCAGCTGCAGAAGGAAGCGGCAGGGCCTTTTGTATGGCTTCCAGGTGAGGACCGTGCCAGCCGACAGCTAGTAACCACTGCTGTTTCCCTGTGAAGACACAGGAGCTCAGAGACAGGGGCAGGAAGGACAAAAGGAAGAACATGCCCCCGCACGGAGCAGGTCAGGATGCATCCAGACTGGCAGCACCAACTTATGCTGCCTGTCCTTCCCCCCATCCGCACTCCTGTCCCACCTCCTGCACGCCAGCACAGCCACCTCTGATGTCTGCCTGCAAACCGGCTCCTGTCCTCACTGCAAGGACAGCTCGGCAAAGCAACTGCTGAACATCCAAGAGAGCTGGCTGAGACAGAGGCACCTTCACATGCCAGGCTGTGGGCACAACAGGACAGCAGCTGCCACGTCCCCGTGGCTCTGGGCACAAACCACGTCACCTGCCCCAAGGTAAATCCCCACTGGTTACCAGTCAGGGAAGTGTCCCCTTTACGTAACTCAGTCAGAGTTTTGGGGTGGAGGAAGGTCACAGCTTGATGCAATCCCTAGTTCTGCCAACCCAACCCTACGGCAAAGGAGCAGGAGTTCGTTCTGCTGCTCACAAGAGCAATAAAGCTACACTTGGAAATTTTATTGTAGAAACATGAGCTGGGAAAAGCCCAGGGTGAACTGGCTGGGCTGGAAGTCAAACCCAAACATCATTACTAGTAATTAATGGATTTTGGCTTGGACTTACTGACACACAATATAGAGGCGCAAGTTGTCACTGCTGGAGTGACTGTACAGCTGCACTCACTTACAATTATTTCACTAGCACCTTTTATTATCGCACAGCCTGCTCGCAAGCTTCGGGACGTCAGCTGGAGCGCTGCCAGAGCCTTTACGAATGTCACATCACAGGCGCGCAGGGGCCACTACACGCCCCAGCCTGTGCGCACCCCACAAAGCGTCAGTGGAAGTCCCTTCTTCCAGCCCAAGCCTCCCTGTGGTGTGCGCTCCTCTAAGAGCAGCGTGGCAGCTCCTTGCAGACCCATTTTGAACAAGAAAGGACGAGACCGAGACCATAAGAGCCCGGGCGTGCACATCATCCCTCTGTCACATGAGTTTGGGTGGGGAGGTTATTTTAAACGCAGCTGTGGTGACACACTTAAAATAACAAGAGCTTGCAAATGTAGGAGCTGCAAGCTGACCTGATAATGTGCTGTCAGCCTCATGTAGCCTGAAGTCACAATGCGGGGGGAGTCAGACAACTGTGATTTGCTATTATTTTCTATGCCATCGCAGGGTGCAATTTCTGCTCTTTACTATTAGAAAAGATAACATCTTTTTCTAAATGAGACCTGAGTTCACACCAAGTTCCTCACTTGCAGCTCTGGGGCTTTTGATTAAAGCTTGAACAAGCGAGTTAACAACAACGCAAAATAAACAGGTTTTAAAACATTTTAAAACATTTAATACATTTCAAAATAAGTGTTTGTACCCCTTCAAAAAAATCAAAAGCTTTCAACAAAATCAAGTGCATTGATCTGAAACCAACTGACTGAGAGTGCTTAAAGCTGCTCTTACACCTAGTAGCTAGGTACAAACTCTTGTGTTTCAACAGCACAGAAACAACCGTCACCTACATCAGCTCCAAGAAACAAGTGGCCTCAAATGCAGTCACACACCCAGACAAAGCAGCACCTGAGGCTGCCTGCAAGTTCAAGCTGAAGAGCAGAGGGCCCTGCTGGCCACGAGAAGGAAGTCCGTGAGGACAAGACAGCTCAGAGACAGCTTGGCCACCACAGAAACGCCGGTGGCACAGGGACCAACAGCCTGGCACACTGCTTTGCCACACAGGTATGCATCACTGCTCCCCCTCAGTTCCAGTATCATCCTGCAGAACCACGTTTTGGGCACAAAACCAGAGGCACAGGATGATGACCAATTTATCTCCTAAACAAGACACCAAGTTTTTGCTTGGCCGCTCAGGTCAAAAAAAAGATATCAGTGAGAAACCACCCACCGTGGGGATGCATCAGCAAATTCCACCTGCATCCCAGGATTACATTTGTGCCCGGCATTTGGGCTGGGGCTAGTCATTTCAATTCAATGGCTGCAGTGCTGAACTCCGCTCCATGCTGAACAGAGAAGGCATGAGAAGTGCATGGCTACCCAAAATGATCCTTTAACTAAGCAGAGCGCTGCCCTGCAAGAAGAGCAGAACAGCTCCAGCATGCGCTCCTGTTTCCGAGGAGGCAGAGAAGGAGACAGCAGACCTTACGGGCAGCAGGGCGCTGGACCAAGCCACGGGAGAGCTGGAATCCAGCCACGGCCTCGCTCTGCACCGCAGCAAATGCCTCCCTCCACACACAGACAGGCTGGGCTGGGGACTGAAGGCTGACACGTTTGAGTTCACAGGGGACTTTCTCACCGCTCTCAGGCATCGGACCATGGTGTTGGATGAGATGAGGGACTCCAGCATGGTTAGGCAGAAAATCCAGGGCTGCAGCTTTGCTGTGGAGAGAGCGCACCGGGGACATCTAAAATAAAGGGCTGGCTCAGTGCTCGCCCTGGGCGGGCTGACCTGGCTGTGACCAGAGAGTGCGAGGGCCACACCAAAGGGCGAAAGGTCCAGAGCATGGAGTCCCCATCGCTATTGAAGGATATCGACTCTTCTGCCCTGACAGAGTCCCCAGGGCACTGAAGGGGACCTGCCGCACAGTGACAGTGGACCGCACAGCTCTGTATTTCCCCAGCAACGAAACTGGGAAGTCCCCACTCTTGCTTCTGCCCCCGATTCTGACTTTCTCATTGTCTGGGCTACGGGAGCAGTTGTATTGCAGCGTAAACTAGAGTAGGGAAATGAGTCTGGGTTAAAAGCAACCAGCTAAAGCATGGGGAGGTCCTTTCAGTACAGAGGCCTAAAGCACCTTCCTGCAGATCTGAGCAGGCAGTGAACCAAAGGGATAGCATTCTCAATTGAGCTTCACAATGGGAGAAAAGGTACAGGAGAATTACACAGCGAGACCTGGGGAGAGCGCAGCCACCAGCGCAGGAACCGACAGGCGGTCAGCACCGCTTGGTCTGGTTTTAGGCAGCCTGGCCATACTCTCAGCCTTTAGCACAGAAATAAAATAGAAGTGGAAGACTCAGGGTGAGTGGAACAAGTATAAAAATATCAATACATAGCAAGGAGACAAGAACTGCCCAATTAGTTCACATAAATTCTTTGTCCATCCTCTTTTCTCGATACTTTTTTCTGGAACGTATCTACAACTGGAAGAAAAAGCTCCCAGGTCTGTCCTTCAGTATGTGATGAGGACCCTTCCATACCTTGACCAGGGCAGGAAAGATTCCTCTAGAGGCACTGCAACCACCTCACTCCATACAGCCATCTCTCGGAGCTCAGGAGTGGAGCAGAAACAGAGATTCACGTTGGGAAGAAGCCACCAAATACTCCCAGACTTGCTGCACGGGAGGAACCTATGAAATGCCAAGGAATGGCACCCGGCCAGGCCAGTATGGCAGCCAAAGCCCCTGACCTGTATCAGTGACATGACATCTCCATGCAGACATCATTATCTGGGGATGGTGGCATTTGGCCCCATCAGTGTCCTCCTCGCAATGCGATCCCTGCTATGTGGAGAAGTGTCCCAGGCATGACTGAAGAGCGGGAGGGACCGATTTGTCATCAACAAAGTTTGCCTAATATAAAACTTAAGGACTGCAGCAAGAGAGCAACGCAAGGACAGACAAGTGCCACTATCTGCTGGGGACAACCGCTAAGAGTCAGGGAAAAATTATTAGATAAAACTGTAATCAGACCAACAATTCGTTGTTAATTCCCCCAAACTGCCTAGGAGCCACTAGACATCACACACTCATTCAGTGGGGAGCTCAAAGCAATGAGAAAGAGAAGCTGCATCGCAGCGAGTCACATAGGGAGGGTTTTGATGTGGAGCTGTGGGGCTGAACTCTGCCGCCCATGAGATATCCACAGCCTGGCCAGGCAGGGAGAGAGCAGGCTGGCACAGCGCTACAGGGCTTCCCCACTCCTGCACCCCTCATTCCCAGCCCGCACACTGGAGGCATTCAGGAAACACTCCAGGCTTGTCTCAACTCTTCTCGCAGCTCTGCCGTTCACTTTCAGACCCATCAGCTCCTTTTTATGACACCAGAACAGCCAAGCCAAGACCCCAGTGGACGCCTTAACAGCAGGGCTGTCCCAGCGCTCGGGTCTGGTCAGCCCCAGCTCCATCCTCACTGCTGCTCCAAGTGCCGTTGGAGAGGCTCGCTGGGGCCGTGGCTCACTGGGGAGCCAGCTCTTCTTCCTCCCTGGCGCTCGCCCGGGGAACACACTTTGGTTCTCATTTCTTCAGGTGAAAGTCTTTGAGGCCAAAGGCACTACCGAGACGCTCCATCCCGCCCCAGGAGCGTTGACCAGGACGCCGTCCCCAGCACGTCCCGCCGCAGAGCATCCCCGTGCCGTCTCCCCAGCCCCACGGGGCCCGGCCCCGCGCACCCCAAGGGGACACAGGATAGAGCCACGGCGAGCACCCGCGGGGAGGCCTGGGCTCGGGCAAGCTGCCTCCTCGGGGCCCAGGCACAGGCCGGGTGGGCGCTGGAAGCACGGCGGTGGGGCAGGGAGGGCCGGGGGCCCCGGCGAGGCGGGGATGGGGAGGCAGCGAGGGGGACCCAGGGCCCCGCGCCCAGGGAGGAACCCTGGGGACGGTACCGGGAGGCACGCACTCCTTACTAGGGGAAGGGCCCCGCTCCTCGGAGGGGAGGCACACTCGGGCCCGCCCCTCCCGTACTCACCGCCCGCCCGGCGCCCCGGGCCCCGCCGCTCCCCGCGCCGCCGCCGCCGCACCGCCCGCCGTTACCATAGGGATCCGGGGCGGCGCCGCCACGTGACTACACCTCCCGGCAGCCACCGCGCGAGCCGCGCCGGAGGACTAGACCTGCCGGCGTGCCGCGCCGCGCCCCCTAGCGGCCTGGCGGGGAGGCAGCCTGCGCGCCGGTGCCTGCCGGGGGGCTGCCCGCGACGGAGCAGCGAAGCCCCCGGGCGCCCTGCGCGACTGCCCGGGGCACGGCCCGGGGGGCCGCTTAGAAAGAGATGGTTTCCTGAGGTTTACAGGCCCTTTTCCAGGAACGGCTTCCCACGGGGAGGGCCCCCAGGTAAAGCTGGCCGGGCAGGGTCCCCCTCGGGGCGGACAAAGTGGGTTCCACGGAAGGTCGGGGCTGGAGCCCCAGGAAGGACGAAGCCGGCGTTTGTCGCGTCCTGCTGAAGGCAGCGTCAGGCTGAGCCCAGGCGTCAGCCCTCAGCGCGGGTGCGGGGCGGCAGACTTGCCGGGAGCTGTGGGGCCGGGGGCGTCCCCAGCACCGCTCCCGCAGGTGCTGCGCAGAGGTGCGAGGAGGCGGAGGAGCTTCGCGCAGTGCCGGGCAGAAGCCGGCCGGGGCCTGCCACCAGCAGCGGGCTGCAAGTCGCCACTGGCCAGTGCAGCCAGCTTCTCAGTGGCTCTGAGGGACAGCAGGACCTGCGGAGCAAAGAGAGGGACAGGAGTCACCTGCCAGCCTGGCCCCTTGTCCCCCAGCACCACCAGGTCCCACAAAGGAGCCGAGGTCCCCGGGCAGTACCTGCTGTGTCCCGGGGTGCTGGCTGAGGGCCCGCAGCGCGACGAGGGCTCCCTCCCGCACGCTCTCCCGGGGGTCCCGGCAGGCCACCTCCAGCAGGACGTGGGGGGCCCTGCTCTCGATCAGCAGGTCCCCCAGCTCTGCCGAGCGCCGGCCCAGGTTGCCCAGGGCCGAGGCCGCGTTGCAGCGCGTCCTGGCCTGCGTGTCGCTCAACAGCCGCGTCAGCCTGGGCACGGCCCTGCCCAAGGTCCCGGCTGGGGAGGACTCGTGGTAGGCAGCATTGCCCACCGCGAAGCTGGCTGCCTTGCGCACGCTGTCCTCCCGGTCCGCCAGGCACCCCAGCAGGCTCTCCAGCAAGCCAGGCTGGCTCTGCAGCGCCTGGGGAAAGCCGTGGCTGTGTCGGAGCAGGTTGCCCAGCAGGTTGCAGGTTTTGGCCCGTATCGGGTGTTGCCGGTGGCCGAGCAGGCGGGTCAGTGGCTGGTCAGCCACATCCGAGCCCCTCAGGATCCTCTGGAGAAAGGGCAGGTGCTCCGGACAGGCCCGGGCCACGTGGGTCAAGAGAGACAGGAGGTCAGTTGTGAGCGTGAGGCTGTCTGTAAACAAGGCTGACCTCAAGAAGGAAATGATGTGCTCTGAGGCGGCGGCTGCCCTCACCATTTGGTCGATGATATGCTCATCAGAAACAACGAGGTGGCACAAGAGGCTCATGGGGAGCTCGGTGTACGAGAAGGGCAGATGGTGAGAGCAGACCTAAGGAGAAAGGAGCAAGAGTGGCACTGAGTGCGCTGTCCTCGCTTGTGGGCCAAGTCAAGCAGCGGCTGAAGGCTGCCAGCAGGTCAGTGCAGAGCTCAGCTGCCGGCCAAGCTGCTCCGAGGGCTGCATGGCACCCAAGTGACATCCCTGTGTGGGCAGAAACCACCAGCATGGTGTGAAGTGGTGCCATGCATCAGGGGCTGCAATGTGGAGAGATGCCTCCACAATGTGGGGTGGAGGAGAAATGCAGGGCCAAGAGGGTACCTGCAGCAGCTGGGCAGGGATCTGGGCATCTCTCACAGCCTCCGTGACCAATGCTAAGGTGTCTCCGTCCACATCCAGGGCAAAAGGGAAACAGAGGAGCTGGCAGGCTTGGATCACCACAGCTGGGACAAGCTCAGGGTCCCCATCCTCTCCTGCTTGCCTGAATTTGTTAGAGAGAGAGCTTAACACAGAGGTGATCAGAAAAACATTGAGGCAAGAGGCAGAGAGCATTCCCCGCACCAGGCAATAAGGAGAGGCTCTGCATGTGTCCTGCAAGTGCCAGGTCAGTATCTTCTCAGCCCTCTGCGTGCTCGTGTCCAAACCCCATTGAGCGACTGAGCTCTGCCCGCTTGAGCCCTCCCCACAACTCACGTCTGTGCCAGGCATGCCAGGAAGCCAGGGGACAGCAGCCTCTTCAGTGTCACCATGAGGACACCGTGGGACTGGGTGAGCTGAGGCAGGCACCAGTGGGACTTGCGAGTGAAGACAAAGAGGGCCAGGCTGAGGAAGAGCAGAGTGCCTGCAGGGGGAACAGCGCAGCAGAGGGGCAAAGCTAGGGAAGGCTGAAAACTCTCCTCTCTTCTGTCTGCCTGTACTGCCTCAAGGCTGCTCCAGGGTTGCTTCTGTGCTTCCCTGCCCAAGACCAGACCAATCTCCACCCACGGTGGTCACATCTGCCAGAGTGAATGTTCCCCTGCAGCAGAGAGACCCTTTCTTGTTCCTCCACAGCCAGCTCAGCTGAGCTCCTGCCACCTGGTCACAGCATGGGCCAGCCCAGCCCTCTCTCCCCAGAAGACAGCAGCAATCCTCAAAAAAGCCCCCTGAGCACCTCTGGCCTCAGGGACCAGGTGCTGACAGGGACAGGCATGGGCAAGTCTGAGGGCATGATGTGAAGCAGGGTCCAGGGCAGGTGCCCTGCCATCCTGCAGCTCCTACCTTGAGGGGAGAGGAGGTTCCAGTCCGGCTCTGCCGCAGGGTGACCTGCCCCTGGGGCGTCTCCCTCCAGCACTGCCCTGTCGCTGCCCACGCGAAGCACCGCAGCAACACAATGCCACACCATGCTCCACAGCTCTGAGGCAGCAAAGCTCTGCTCCACAGCCACATCCTCCTAAAGATGGGGAGACAGGTGTTGGGGGACATCCTGGTCCCCCACGGCTCCCCAGGGTTCTGGTCCACATCCCTGCCAGCCCCATGGTCCTGGGGAGGTCAGGGCTGGATGGATATGGCACAGGGGGAGGAGGGGGGCCAGGCAGCTGGCAGCCCTGCTGCACTTGCTGACAGTGCCAGTCCCCGGGCATATCTGCCCTCTCTTATTCCAATGTACCCATGAATCATCCCTCCTTGCCCACCACCCTCCCACCAACCGTCCAGAGCTCTGCAGACAACCCAGGGACATTAGGTGACTTTCACAGGGTTGCACAGCTCAGCCAAAGCTGCCCAGTTCCCTGGTTTGCCTCAGCCTCCATTACCAATCCACATTTGGGCCTTTTTGCCCCCACACCTTTCAGTAGGGACCAGGCAAAGGGAGATAGGTAGGCTGGTACCTGGGCAAGGAGCTTCAGCAGGAGGAAAAAGATCCCATCATAGAGACCAGCACCCCTTGGCGGGGGGAGCTGCAGCTGTGGGAGAGAATAGGGGATAGACTGGAGCTAGGTGCTGGGTCTGAGGGCAGCAGCACCACACCTGCACCGTTCTGACCCCGTCTTTGGCTGCACACCTCTACAGTAGGGTGACAGCATGGCTCCACTGCTCTTCTGTCCCCATCCCATACCTCAGCAGGTGCTGTCAGTGCATTTGTCGCCACCAGTAGGATCTCTTCTCCCTCAAGGTCCAAGGCCACCCCGTGCTGACTGAGCTGTGTCAGGAGGAATGCTGCAGCACCCTGTGGGACAGGGAGAGCTCAGCACCTTTGGGACTTTCCCATCTGCCTGCTCAATGCTGACTCTTCATCCCTCGGCCCAGGGCAGGGACAGCCAGGCTGCACCTGCCCCCATCCCACCCTGAGCAAGCGACAGTAGGACCCAAACGGGACATGGGGCTCTGCAGGGCTCTCAGTAACGGCTCTGGCTGGGTGGGCAGACTTACCACAAGGGAGACGACAGGAGACTGGGTGATGAGATCTTTGGCCAGGGTAACCACCTCCTCAAGCCTGAAACACAGGGACCAGGGGAGAGGCACTGTGTTCCCACAGCTTCACATCCCAGAGCAGCAGCATCCAAATACCCCCAGGGCTGGGAAACAGCCATCTTGCAGGAGGAGCGAGCCCTGGTTCACAGCACCTCCTTGTCCACGCCAGGTCCTCACCGCACCCCCAGCACCCACTCACACTGCCCAGCACTCTGCTGATGTGTCCAGATTGGAGGGATCAGTGGGAGCAGAAGCCCAGCTCTGGGCAGGGTGCAGGGCAGAGGGCTGTTTAGGGCAGGACATGTTCCTCTCCCACCCATGAGCGAAAGCAGGTGCTTACCTGGGAGGGGAGGCCTGGAGCTGCAGGGTGAGCAGGGCCAGCAGATACAGTGAGGCCTCACAGGCTGCCCCCTGGGCCACCTCCGCCATGGGGACCTGCCAAGAGAGCAGGAGTCACAGGGGACAGCAAGGCTGGGAGCGGAGGAAGGGATGTTTCTGGGCCCTGGAGGAGAACTGCACTCTCCAGACTAAGCTCCCCCAAACTCTTCTCCTCACACGTCCCCCAGCTTGGTCTGAGCAGCGCTCAGAGGAATGTATCCTGCTTGCCCACACTCCTACCCCACCACTGGGGCTGCGGTCAGGCCTACCTTGCCCTTTGAGAGCTGCATGAGGGAACCCCACAGTTGCTGGCTCTCTCCCAGGCGCTGGCACAGGCTTGGGCTGGCATGGCAGCCAGCATAGAGGATCTGCGAGGCAGAGGGGAGAGATGCATACCAGCCACTGGGGACAGGGACGCGGTGACCAGGCCCACCCCAGTCCCACCCCATTTATTCAACAACTGACACCAGGGAGATGGGAGTCATTGAGGGCTGAGCCCATCGTTCCCCCTTCCCCATGCTCCTAACCCCAGACCAAAGGTCCAGGCACCTCTGGGGACAGCCAGATAAATGGACGGGGCCATTACCTTGAGCACGTTCAAGGAGCAGCTTGGGTGCTCCAGTCTCCCCAGCAGCCTCCCAAGCTGCTGGCTCTCTCCCTCCATAAGCTTTTCAGCTACCTCCTGAGCGACCTGCAGAAATTAGCCTGTTTTGCACCCTGGGCACCTGAAGCACTGCACAGACTTAAGGAGTTTAATGCTAGCAACAAATTAATAAAAGAAGGCATCTGCTTCCTACATGTTGCCTGCATTCACAAAGGGATGCCCATCTGCCATGACCCAGCATGGCTTTGATGCACAGTCCCAGAGCTGAGATGAGCAAGGTGAGATTCCTCCTCTGCTTCCCTCCTTGTTGACTCAGAGTTAAGTTAAAGGATCAAATGTAAATCTGTAGTTCTGTTTTCCCTCATTTATTGTCCATTCAATTTCAGATTTCCTACAGTTCATATCACTGTCATAGAAGAATTCTTCATGTTTTCTCTGCATTGCCTAGTTCTTTACTTAGCCCATCCCACAGTTCAGATCATAAGTGTGAGTCTCTTAATTGACTTAGGAGTCCTTAGACACCTGAGGCTCAGCTGTTGGCGGGGAAGGAGCAGCCTGCAAACACCAGCCCTGCAGCCACCAAAGCCGGACCACCCCAGCCCTCCACTCTACTGCTGAAAAGGAGACTTTCCTGCAAAGGCTTGCTGTTGCTGTGGGGACCACACCTGCTTGCCCTGCAAAGAGAGCTGGCCTGACCTGCTGCTTGGCTTTCCGACAGCTGTTCCTCTCCAGGGGGATGCTGCAGGCAGCAGCCAATGCAGCCGTGAAGAGGTCTGCCACACGTAGGCTCTGGTCATGGGCTGACTTGGCCTCTGTCACTGCACCTGCACAGGGACAGAGCTCAGGAGACATGTGCTAAGGGTGAGGGATGCTGAGGGGCAGCAGGATGGGGCTGGAGGCCAAGAGAGGAAAAGTCAGGCTTGTGACACGAGGAGGGTGAGATGTGGGATTGAGGGAGAGAACAGGAGAGCCCTGGTTAGCAGGGGTTTGGGCAGATAAGCTTCAGCCACCTCCTCCAGCCAACAGCACTGCAATGGCAGTCAATGCTCTGAGGGAGCCCAAGGGAAGGAGGGAGAGGGGAAACCCCAGGAGAAGGTGGCGAGCTGCCACCACCACTACCTCGCAGAGCAGGCTGCTCCGAAATGGATCCCTGGAGGAGTCTGTTTAGCAGGGGCTGATGCTCCTCTCGCAGGCTGGCATAGAATGGGGCAGAGATGGAAGGGCACATCGCATCCAGGCTCTCACAGAGCAGGGTGAAGCACTGGGAGAGACACAGGGGGGGCCATCACTGCAGATCAAGGGTGGGGTGAGAGAGAAGGGTGATGGGGGAGGAGGCTGTGGGGGGACAGCAGAGATGGGAGAAGGACTCATGTGTTGGAGCTTCAGGGACCTCCAAGTGTCCTCTCCAGCCAGGTTAATGTGTGGGAGCCACTAACTCTGGCTGAAAGAGGGGTACACATGGAGGCACAGCCAGGGAAGGTGCCCCCTCAGAGAGCTCGTTTCTGCATGTGATCCTCTCCAAAACCCCCAGTGGGTGACACAGCCTGCCCTGACAAGAATGCATCAGACCCCACAGCTGGGAGTAGGGTTATCAGCCTGCACTCCCCCTGACATGCACACCCAGCCCCACAGCTTCCTGGAGGAGAGGGTGGGGAGAAGGGAGACAGGGGCACCCTTACCAGTAGGCTTTGCTGGCAGAGTCTCATCTCGCTGTCGGCTGGCTCAGCCAGCAGCTCTGGTAGCAGGGCTAGGAAGCAACCGGCACTCTCCCGAAAGGCCTGCAGGCTGGGGGAGGCAGCAGGGGCAGAGAGCAGAGAAGCATAGGCCCTGGCTGTGAGGACAGGGTCTGGCCAGGCCCATATGGCCTTGGCTAATACAGCAGGCAGCACGCACTAGCACTGTGAGCCAGTGCCAGCAGGCAGCACAACCGGGTTCTAGTCAGCTGTGCCTTCCCCTTACTTAGCGCCACTCACAGAAAGCGCTCCTCTGTGAGCACAGCGATATGGCATGAAGCACTTAGTCTGTGATGCTTCCCCACAGAGACAGCTCCAGACACAGAGTATGAACACCACCCTCCCACCTACTGCCAGGTCCCTGCTATGGCCACAAGAGACCTCAGAGCACAGAGGGTTGTCCCTACCTGTCCTTTTGCCCACTCTCCTCCAGGCTGCATTCACTGCTGAAATAAACTGTGGTCACCATGAGAAGGTCTGTCAGCACCGTGATACACCAGGGCTGCTGCAGGATCCAGAAAGAAACAGCAAGTGGGGATTGTCTGCTGGCCATCCCAACACCACTGCGGCGGGATCCTTCCCTGCCAGGACCTTCCCCTTCTCAAGGGGGCCTGGAAGAGGCACCGGTCCTGTGAGTCAGCTCCAGCAGGACACCAGAACCTCCTCAGCACCAGCACTCTGCAGGGCTGGAAGGAGCGCAAATTTCTCTAAGATCCTACACCCACCTGCTTGGTGCTACCACTCTCCAGGATCTGCTTGGCTAGACAAAGCAGGGACAGAGGCACATTCAGCTCTCGGCAGAAGTGGTCCAGTAGCTCAGAGTCGCACTGGGTAGCCAGGAGGTTGCCCATGACACGGAGCACAGGACGGAGACGGGAGGCTCCCTCCAGCATCCCTTCCAGCACCTGGACACAGAGAAGCCAGTAGGGCTCATGACCAGCAGCGGTTGTGGCCTCTCCATCAGCCACGGGGCAGCCCTCCACCCCCTCAGGCAGGGGACAGCAGGGGAGCAGATGGCAAGCTAAGTGCATGAGGCAGCTCCAGCTCCTGGAGAATTAGAGGATCTCCTTGCTGGCTGGACTGACTCTCCCAATGCTCCCGACCCAGTCTTGGGGAAGAAGGCAGCATCTGTGTCCCCAGTCATGGTTGTCTGAGCCAGCCATCACTCACCTGCTGAGCGGAGTCTGCCAGGCGGGCCTGGACACGGTGCTGGAAGGCCAGGTCCCTCAGGAGGCTCAGCGGCGTGCTCAGCTGCATGGCCAAGGGCTCTGTGGCCTCAATCAGGTGCTGCCACTCTTCATCGCTCTCCAGCTCCTAGCCATAGAGGAGAGAGGGCTGGTGCCGCAGACCCTGCCTGCCCCAGGGTCTCTGTACCAGCACCTGGGGACTGGGCCCTGCTGTCCTCACCACAGGGCACCATCTTACCTCACTCTCCAGGTCCACGGTCTCAATGCTGCGCCTGCCCCGGGGCTCTGCCCTGCCAGCACCAGGCTGCGGAGGGGCCCCTGCTCCAGGAAACTCACGCTCGTAGTCTTGAGTGATGCTGTGCTCCCTGGCCAAGGAAACAGCGCAGTCAGTGAGTGACCCTGCCTTCCCCTCTTCCTCCTCTCCCAGCCCCAGCCCTCCCTCACTGTGGGTTGGGTGGAGGCTCCTCCAACTCCCACTCTGCCATGCTGCTCTTTCCTTGCAGGACACTGGGGTTCTTCTCTTTGGAGGCAGCCGGTGGCTCCCCCTCCACGAGGGCTGCCTTCCCAGGAGCTTCTCTGGGTCTATGCCCTGGGTATCCTTTGCCAGAGTCCTTCATAGATGCATCACCTGCCTTCAGTTGCCCCTGGGTGATGGCAGAGAAGTTTGGTCAGGGCAGGGTTACTCAGACAGCCACATGAGCCCCCTAGATCCCCCTAGCACCCTGAGGACCCCACAGCCTTGTATGTGGCTGACACCCCAGCCTGACCCATGTACCTTCTGTCTTGCCCCCCAGGTCCCATTTCAATGCCCCTCCTTTGCCGTGACTGTGGGACACAGTCAGGGGAATCCCACACTTTCCTCCACCTTTTTCTGTGCCTCCTCAGCCATCTTCTGACGGGCCTTTCTCAGGATCCTGGACTGGCTGCTCCTGGGGGCCAGGGAATGGGCTTGCTGCTCCTTCAGGGCCTGCAGCTCTGGGGACAGCTTGGTGGTGAACGGGTTTGAGATCCCGTGCTCTTCTGTGTCATCAATCACTGGGGAGGTGAGGGGAGAACTGCATCAGCAGCTCTCCCTTGGGACACAGGGAGACTGACCAGCTCTGGGATCCCAAGGGAATCCCGGGGGACCCAGAGCAAGCCCAGGGGCAGGAGCTAGGGGTCAGTTCTTGGAGGAAGCTGAGAGGAGGGAGGCAAAGAACAGGGTAGTAAAAAAAGCAGGGCAGAGTGGTCCTCCCGGCCTCCAGGCAGTAGGAGGAGGAAACGGCCCTGGCCAGTGCTGGAAAAAGAGCTGGTACTCACCAGTAACCCGTCCAGCAATGAAGGGGTGAGAGAGCAGCTCTGGCCACGACAGGCGCTGGCAGGGGTCCTTCATTAGTAGTCCCTGCAGGAAGCTCTACAGGGCAGCACAGCACCAGGGTCACTGACACATGCTCAGCACCCACCAGTGAGCACAGTATACCCACCAGTCTCCCCCAGTGAGGGCACCCAGGAGGCCTGCGTTCCCTGCCTGGCTCTGGAGAAGGCATGGCTCTAGTGCTTAGGGCAGACAGGAGGACACTTCCCTTCCCAGCCCAGTAAATCACTCTTCTGCTGTCAGCCCCAGTTTCCCAGCTTATAGAGGGACAGCGGTGATAAGAGTCCTCCTCCCAGGAAGCCAAGCTCTCATCCCTTCTCTATGTTCTGAAATCCCTGTTAGGGGACATAAAACCTAAGAGTGACCCATGAGAGCAGCAGACAAGGCCAAAGCTGCTCCCGCAGTAACAGATCTCATCCCACAGAGAGGGCCTTCGCCCTTACCTTGAAGACTGGGCTTATGGCCTTGGGCCATTTGACAGGGTCCTTGACGATGAGGCTGACGAGCTGGAAGATGCTGCTGGTGTAGAAGGGAGGAGTGCCCACGAACAGCTCGTACAGGATGCAGCCCACAGACCACAGGTCCGCTGTGTGGTCATACGGCCGCTCCTCCACCAGCTCAGGGGACATGTACAGCGGGGTGCCCTTGATGGAGGTCAGCACCATGGTGTGGATGCTCATGGCACGGGCAAACCTGCTCAGAGCAAAGCACAGATGGCCAGTTCAGGCTGAAACATCCGTTGCGACTCCCAGGGAAATCCCTATGAGTTTACCAACACCTCTCCCCTCTGGAGTCCAAAATCCCCCATCCCTGCTCAACCTCTAAATATGCACAGAACCCAGGTCCCCCTCCACACTCCCCCCTCCTCCTCTACAGCACCCAGGACACCCCTTGGCTGCCCCAAGCCCAAGCGTCACCCTCAAGCTGGCCCCTAGCACCGACCCGAAGTCACAGAGCTTGACGACGCCGTCTTTGCCCAGCAGGATGTTCTGGGGTTTCATGTCACGGTGCAGGATGCGGTGGGAGTGCAGGTAATAGAGAGCAGAGACCAGTTGGGCAGCTATCGTCTGGACCTGCCGGAGACATGGGAGCCTCGCCCTGTGTCCCATGGTGCCACTAGCCAGCACAACCATGGGGTCCCTTACGGCCTGGCTCCCCCAGTACCCCCACTCCTGTCCTTGCCCTTTCTGGGGCAGGGACCACCCCCAGCTGTGGGCCAGCAGTTCCTTGGAGTGGGCTGATGGCTGAGGCAGCAACCTGGTGGTGTTGTCCTTGGAGAGGGAACAGGGAAACTGTCCCCCAGTGCAACCTGGCCCCCTTTCCATCCCCTTCAGAAGCTCTGCCAGGTAAAGCCTCGGAGGCACCCTCACCCTCCTGATGTCTTCTGGCCCACAGCAGAGACCCACTGCCTGCAGGCAGACAAATCCTGTTCTCTCCATCCTGCAGCAAACACTGGGTGGCCACCACCATGACAATCACCTGGTCCTCGGGCAAACTCCCATCGTCCTCCAGGATCTGGAAGAGCTCTCCCTCTGCGTAGTCAGTCACCACTACCACCTGGAGGGAAGAGCAGCATGGTGGGATCAGGCACTCACCCAGCCGCATACCCACCATGGGACCAGGACAGAGCAGGGCAGTAAATCAATGAGGGAGACACTGGGGTGTCGTCATGCACAGCCCATCAGCTTGGGCTGGGACCTGGGGAGGGAAAGAGCCCCTGTGGCTGCACTGTAGCACGGGCCTGGCATTTAGCAGAGCCCTTGCGGCTGTCCTTATCTCGGACAGCCAGCAGAAACTAGAGAAAAGGGAAAGACAGGACAAGCCCAGAATGGTATTTCCACGCCCAGTGGGTAGAATCACTCCCTTGAGCTTGTTTTGAATCTGCTGCACAATTACTTTATTTCATGCCTCCGTGTCCCATAGCATAGTCTTCAATCCTTCCCTATCACACTCTCTCCGTGACAGTTTAGGCCAGTGAAAAGTCACAGTCTCTGAAGATCCCACTCTCACCCTGTGATGCCAAACCACTCCTCTTCCATCACACACCCCCTGCCCAGCTCCTTCACCTCTGTGTATGACCCAGTGCACCCCACACTGCCCAGCTGGGTGCTGGCTCCCTACACAGCACACACTGGTGGACTCTCAAAAACAGGGACCAGGCTGCCATCTCAGTCCTTGTTCAGGCAACCCCCACGTAAGGTCCCTGCATGTCCTCAGGGAGGGCGGGAATGCCCTGAGGGCAGGGGACCTCAATGTGGCCATCTGAGGGAGCGGAGTAGGCTGGTGGCAGGATGGCAGCACTCAACACAAGCCAGGAAACAGCTGGGAACAGAGCAAACCTGGCTGGCTGGAAGAGCTGCTGGAGCCCTGGGAGGGTGTCACCAGCATCTCCTGAGAAAGAGGTCCCTACAACAGCAGCGGCCAGCCCTTGTTCCCCTGCCCCAGTCAAGCAAAAGCATCTGCCCCAAGAAAGTCCCCGTCACCTCCTTGTCGGTCTCAAAGCTGTCAAGCATCTGGATGATGTTGGGATGATGGAGGCCTCTCATGATCTCAATTTCCCGCTGCAGGTTCTTCAGCTCCTTCTCAGACCGCCCCACCTTGGGGATGAACTTCAAGGCCACCACCTTTCAAAGCAGGCAAAGCTGGGATCAGACCAAGCTCCCACCCACCCTGGCAGAGGCTGCGTTTAACCCAAACAGGACTCAGCATTTTCCAGCTGAGCACACCAAATGAGACATTTGCGGCTCCCCCCAGCCCCTTGCACATCGATGCTGGTACTCACGGTACTTTTCACACTAGCATATAAAGCAAACAAATGTAATCAGTGAGCGCAGACAAAATGCTCTGCAGCGTTTCTGCAGCAGAAACACGGGACAGGAGCTAGAGATGCTGCTGTACAGCAAGCTAAACATGAGACAACAGCGTGCCCTGGCAGTGAGGAGCACTAGCAGCATCCTGGGCTGTATCAACAGGCAGGAGTTTGAGAGAAGTGATTATTGCCCTTTAGTTGACACCTGTTGGACTACATCGGCAATACTGTGGCCGGTTTTTGGCCCAGAAAGACATGGATAGGCCAGAGCGTGTATAGCAGAGGCCACGAGGACGGCGAGGGGGCTGAAGCATGTGGTGTACAAGTTGAGGCTGGGGGAAATGGGCTTGGTTAGCCTGGAGAAAAGATGCTCAGGGAAGCCTGAGCATCAAGTAATCTTGTGATTCCCAAAAGGAGGTTTTAGAGAAGATGGAGCCAGGCTCTTCACAGACGTGCAAGGCGGGAGGATGAGACACGGATTACAAATGGAAACAGGGGAGCTTTCAACTTGATATAAGGAAAAACCATTCACCCCAAGTATAGTCAAGCACTGGCTATGGGGTCTTTGTCCCTGCGTTTTTGCAGGATCTGAATCTAGTGCTGACTCTGCTTTGAGCAGCGGATGGACTGCAGACCTCCTGAGGTCCCTTGAACCTGAATGACTCCATGCCAGCAGGAGCTGGCTAGGAATGTCAGCAGAAAAATGAATGAGCGCTCAGTCCCAAAGCCCTGGCAGGGCCCTGGAACCCAACAGCCACCAGGAATCAGTCCCCAGCGCCACACCTCTCCCCTGCCGCCTCCTTCCTCACCTGGGCGCTGTGTTTCCGGCGCCCCTTGTAGACGCGCCCGAAGGAGCCCTCGCCGATCATTTCCAGGACATGGTACTTCTCCATCGCGGGCGTTCGGGGAGGGGGCCGCTGAGCTGCCGAGGCAAAGCGGCCGGTGAGGAGCCGCGCTTCGCCCTCTCTCCCCTCCTCTCGCCCTCCGCCACCGGCTGCCGCGGGGCGCCGACCCCCAACTCCAGCCACTGCAGGCCACGATGCAGACGGGCAGTGCCAGTGCTGGGAAGGCAGCGCTGCACCCTCTGCGATCCCACATCCAAAGGGCCGGGGCTTCCCCTCCCCGCGGGCATCTCCCCTCCCCGCGGCGCTCCACCCAGGGCGCCGTCCCCGGGGCGGGTGTTCCCCGGGCCCCCCCGCCGGGCTCAGTCCCTGCCCGCCGGCTCCACCTCCGCTCCCCCACGGCAGGACGAGACCCAAGCCCTGGGCGAGGCCCCCCGCAGCCCCCCGGGCGGGATTAACCTCGCCCCGCTCCGCTCCCGCCGCGGCCCGGCCACCCCCGGGCCCACCGCCGCCGCCGCGTCGCCTAGCAACACCCCCCGCGCGTGCGCCCTCGCTGCAGTTCCGCTTCCGGTTCCGGGGCGCGCAGGAAGATGGCGGCGGCCGGTGAGGAGGAGGAGGCGAGCGACTGGTAACTCCCCCCCCTCCCCCCCCCCCCTTCCCTGGTCCCGGTGCCTCGCACCCCCAGTGCCCCGCACCCCCAGCCCAGCGGGGCCGCCGCCTGACTCCCGCCCGGTCCCCGCAGGGTGCTGCCGCCGGAGGTGGAGGTGCTGGAGTCCATCTACCTGGAGGAGCTGCGGGTGGCGCGGGGCCGCAGCAGGTACGTACCGCGGCCCATATTCCCCCCCCCACCCCGGGCCCGGCCCGGCCCGGCGCCGCCGCCCCTCACTTCGGCCCGCCCCGCAGGTGGGAGCCCTGGGAGATTAGCATCACCCTGCACCCTGCCACGGCCCAGGACCAGGATTCCCAGTACGTCCGCTTCACCCTGGTGCTCTCCGTGCCCCCCCAGGTAGGCTGCCGGTCCTCCGCGCCCCCTTTCCTCCCTGCCCCGGGTCTCTCTGCCTTCCTTGTTGTGCTTTGAGTGTTTCTTGTTTGGTTTTTTTGTTTTTTTTTTTCCCCTCAGTATCCCAACAAAGCTCCGGAAATCTCGATCAGGAACCCGCGGGGGCTGTCAGATGAGCAAATTCAAAAGTGAGTGCCGGGAGGGAGGGGAGAGGGCAATCCTTTTCTCCAGAGATCCGGGAGGCAGAACTGGTGGAAAAGCCTTCTCTCAAATTCATGTGGCTCCCCATGTCCTGTTAACAGATGGACACAGGCCCCTAAATCACCTGGTCTTAAATCTCATGGGAGCCACTGGTGCTGAGTTTCACACTGAGGGGTCCACCCTATGGTTGGTCCCCTGTGGTCCCCCTGAATTGTAATCTAAATCCGCTGGGCCTTTGAAGCTGTTGGTCCTGCTTTGACAGAGGTGGGACTGGACCGAGTCCTTGGGTAGCCTGTTGTTGCCTTTATGCTCCTGTCCTTGGTGCAGCGGAGCGTGTGCAGAGAGACCCTGGTACCTGCCGGCAGCACAGGAGTAATGTGGCTCCCACCAGACCTGCTCGGGGGCTGCCGTCAGATAAAAGAAACCTGAGATCCACCAAAACCGAAGGGTGCTGGGTGAACTGAAGCCAAGGAGCCAAGCAAACCTGCTCTTGCAAGTCCTCTGAGGACAAAGGCTTCCTGTGCACTGGCTTGTCGGGAGCACGTGAATATGTGTGTGCACATGTGCCTGTCCCATGCTGCAGGCAAAGCCTGAAGGCCAGTGCTCTATTTCTTCCTGCTGTCATGGTGGTAGGGTGACAGGTATGTGGAAGAGTGAAAAGGTGTAGCTAAACTTGTGTTAAGTATTGCTGCTGCTTTGCTGTAGGATTTCCCAGACCCTCAGAAGTGTTGCTGAAGCCAGACTGGGGACAGAGGTGCTCTACGAACTGATTGAGGTGAGAGTTGGGGGAGATTGGGGGTGACCAGCCACAGACACTGGTACCTGACTGCCCGAGGGGTGGGGTAGTCCTGTGCCCATGGGCAGGCCAGTGAGTAAAATGTTTGCTTTAATGCTTCCGCAGAAGGGGAAGGAGATTCTCACTGACAACAACATTCCTCATGGCCAGTGTGTGATCTGCCTCTACGGATTCCAGGTAGGAACGTGTCCCCCGGCCCCACAAGCTGGCTGGGAAGTGACACAAGAGAACAGGGAGCCTGCGGCTCAAAGCTTGGCATGTCGGCCTGGGACCAGGGTGTGCCTCAGCAGTCCCCTGCCCCTCTGGTCTGTACGCTGTCCTACTCAGCATGGACCTTCCTAAGGCAGTATATGCTGCTCTCCCAGTCAGTGTGAAGATAATAATCTACAGAAACAGGGCATAGGGGCAGCGAGTGATGCTGGAGCATCTCCAAGAGAGTGGGTAGTGTCTGGAGATAGTTGCTGGTGCATCTCAGCTTCCCTGTGTTGGTCAAACCTCACCTGGAGTTCAGCACACAGGTGGTCTGGAGGGACTGGAACACATCCATGCGGGTGCTGAGGTCTGTGGGGACAGGGGAGCTTGCCTTGTCCAGGTTGCAAGGAGAGGCTGTGCCTGTCTGGGGAGAACACATTGGGTGGGAAGATTGCTGCTTACACAGGAACATATGCAGATAATCATATGCACAAAAACTTTGCAGCTTGACATTAGGAGTATTTCTCACTGTTGGAATAGGGAGCAGTGTCCCAGTAAGAGCTGAGGAGGCAGAGATGAAGCCCAGCAGAAGATGCTGTGTGTCTGTGCCACCAATAGCGCTAGTTCCCCACTGCCAGCACTGTCATGGGAGTGAAAGCCTGCTTCAGCTGTGGAGGCTACACAACCCTGTGCTCAGAAACCCTTTAAAGCTGCTCTTTCTCCTCTACAGGAGAAAGAAGCCTTCACAAAGACCCAGTGCTACCACTACTTCCACTCCCACTGCCTGGCCCGCTATGCCCAGCACATGGAGGAGGAGATCCTCATGCAACAGGAGGAGAGAGAGCAGCACCTGGCACCATCCCCCAAACAGGTACTGGGCCCTGGGCTCCCCCCCGGCCCCTGCACAGGCCCTCATGACGTCTCTGTCACCCCCTTTGGGACACGGAGTGAGGGCTAGCCTGACCTGGCAGCATGGTCAGTGTCATGCCTGTGCTGAGAATCAGAGCGGTGATTAAACCAAGTGATCTCCAAGGGCCCTTTCCAACCAAAATTATCCCGTGAGTTTTTAGTACTTTAGCAGTTGGTTTACTGGATCTCTGGGTCAGCGCCTGCTGTGTGAGGGGGCAGGGGAGTTGGTAGCATTTTTGGACTTCTGGAACCACAGGAGTTAGAAAAGAGAGCTCCTTCCCTAGTCCTTGAACTGCAAGGGTATGCAGCAGGATAAACATGATCACCTTCATTCTGGGGTGATAAAACCTGCCTGAGCAGGTGTTGGAACGGTTGTCAGCTGCAGAGCAAACAGCGCAGTTCAGTGTGAAACAAGTCAAAGGCTCCTTCCTGCAAAAGCCTTTCAAAGAGGTGCTGCCTAGATGACACGCTCCACTTTGGAGTGGGGAAAAATAGATTCTAGGCTAAGGAGAACTGGAGCTGTATGTGCTGACAGAGCTGGTCTGTACAGCGGTCAGCTGCTAGAGCACAAATTCCAGCGTGCCTCGTGGTGGAGACACCTTCCATAGCAGTCGTTGAGACACCAGGCTGCTTTCATGCTGCTGGACCCCCCTGGGCTTCCCTGCCCTGGCAGAAGAGTGAAGAAGGGCCACCCTGTCCCACTTCCAGGCTGGGGATTATCCGGCAGCGTGTGGGCTGGGTCATGGCCGGGGTTTGGTATCGCCTCTCGCCTCCCCACAGGAAGTCGGTGTGCAGTGCCCCGTCTGCAGGGAGCCCCTGGTCTACGATCTCTGCGCTCTGAAGGCGGCGCCGCCCCCGCAGCACCCGCTGGTAAGAGGGGGGGGGTCACCTGCCCAGCTGCACCTGCTCGCTGGGTAGCTTCAACTGGGACAATATAACGGATGAATGAACACTCACTGCGTGCTCTCAGGTCCTCCTAGGCAGCCCATCCAAAGGGCAGTTCATAAAACCAGCCGGTTTTTTGATCTGTCCACAAAGAGCAGACTTAGTTGTATAGCACTGAGTTTTCTTCTCCTAGACCATGAAATGAGCTCTGTGTCCCGTGTTCCTTGTGTGCTCAAAGGAGGTTTTGGGGAGTAGCTCTTAGCACTGCCAGCTGCCTACCCATGCTAGGTGTTGAGAGGGCCCTTACCTCACCTTGCTTTCTGCCGCTCAGGAGCCATACAGGCCAGATGCTAAGACGCTGCAGCACCAAGAAGAACTGCGCTTAATTTTCAAGAGACAGCAAGAGAAAGGGGGCATCATTGACCCTGAAGCAGAGAGGAACCGTTACTTCATCAGCCTCCAGGCGGTATGGCACCGGGGGCAGAGAGCTGGCAAGGGGCGCCCTGGACTGCAGGACCGAGCGCTGTCATCTGCTGTGGGGCTGCCCTGTCCCCTTCTTAACCAGTGGCTTCTTTCTTTCAGCCTCCAGCTGCTGTCAATCCAAGCCAAGCAGCCGCTGCCTCTGAGCCACCGGTGACTGTGAGCGCTGTGGATGTGCCCCAGCCGCCCGGCCAAGCCTCAGCCCCAGAGCCAGCTGGGGCACCGGAGGCCAGGGTAGAACCCGGGCGGCCCGAGAGGCCTGCTTTGCCCAGGGAGCAACAGAGCAAGAGGGAGAGGCACAGAGGGGAGAGGCCAGGCCCCAGAGGCCAGGGCAGGCAGTCGTGCAGCAGCTTGCAGGAACCGGCAGAGGAAGCCTGTCATCTGCTCCACAGCTCCAGGGGGCACAGGGGCTTCAGCCGCAGACCAGAGCGGAGACCTGGCGGGAGGCATAGCCAGGAGTTTCCAAAGCCTCACAGCAGAAGCAGGGCTGCTGCCTTGGCTGAAAGAAAGGAGTTGTGCCCTGAAGACCCCTCACCAGTAACAGAGGCAGTGGACTTGAAAGAGGAGCATCATGATGTGGAGAGATGGACCCCGGAGGAGGGTGCTGAAGCCCAGGGCAGGGAGAAGGAGAATCTGGCTTTCAACCGCAGCGACCACAGAGCAGCTCCCAGCTGGCAGGGCCACCACAGGCCCTGGGATTGCAGGAGGTGGGAGAGGTCCAGGGTCCAGGAGCGTGGTTCCTACCCCAGAGCTCCAAGAGGGCGAGGGGTGTTCAGGCCCAGTGGACGTCGAGAAGCCCATCTCCTTGAGAAGGAGAGCGGCTCCTAGCAGGAGTGGTGAGGGGCTGGGCTGCGGGAGGGAAGGGCTGTTTCTGGGGAGAACAGTGAAGGCTCTGGTGGAGCAGTAGCAAGCAGATACCGTACCCCTTGGGAGGGAGGAGGCAGTTGGCATGTGGCACAGCTTGGGACAGGCAGTGTCTCTAGAGTACGTGCAGAGTGAAGCATCCTGGTGTGAGCGACTGGCTGTCACCAACATTGGAGAAGCCGACTCCTGACGGATCACGTCAGTCTTGGTCTCGGAGGGCCCAGGGTATAGAGGAAGCCTTGACTGGGGACTTGCAGCCATCATCCCTGTACGTGAGCTGCCAAGAAATGTGCATATCTACAGAGCAAATGGACTGAGCCCAGTGCAGTGCCACGGCAGAGCCAGAGTTGTGGCAGGACCTTCCCTGGAAGCCAGCGTCCCGGCGGAGCCATGGTGGTGCCAAGTGATAAGGCTGTGCCAGGACAGCAGCCTGGAGCTCAGCTTGCTGTGTCCCCCAGTCCTTCTCAGAGCGCCTTCTCAACTGCCATCCCTGTCCCTTGGAAACAACATCGCTTCTCCCGCAGCCCTGACAGCTGCTCAGCTGATGGGCTCAGCCAGGCAACTCCTTTGTATGACAGGACACTTGCCAGTCCCAGCCAGGAGAGCTAAATTAAGCTTAAGTCAACACATTGGCAGGCCAGAGCAGTCTGGTGGCTGAGGCTTTGCGTTGGCTCCTGCTGCCCCAGGAAGCCTGCATTTAGCTGGAGCTCCTGCTGTCCTTCAGCGGCTTTTGTGCAGGCAGAAGCTGATGGGGGAGACCTGGGAAGAGCACTCTGCTCTGTGACCTGTATCTGTTGGGATCCCCCTCTAAGACCAGGCTGTCTCCTGGAGCTCCCGACAGCCCAGAGTGAAGACATGCCCCAATACTTTTGATACTCTTACACTCCTTTCATCTTCAGGCTGATCTTGCTTCAAAGAAATGAGGATTTGCTGTTTAAACTAACTTGGTGCAGTTCCTTCTGCTGCTGCTTCACAAATGCAAAGTGTCCCACTCCAGAGCTGTGATGGGCAATTCCAAACCTCTGAAGTGGGAGACTGCTATTAAATTAATTTGTTGGGTCTTCTCCAGAGCCTGCTCCCTTTGTTTTCTCTGCCCTCTTGCTCCTGTTCTTTGCTGTTTGGAGTGAAGGTGTTGATCCCTGGTATTGCTCACTCCCCTCCCTGCTCCCTACACCTGGGGCCGGGGCAGAGACCTTCCCCTGGCCCTCCTGGGTGGCAGGAGGGCTCCGCACTCCCTGCTTTGCCTGCCTCGGTGTAAGCTGTCTGGCTGACCCAGACAGCACTGATTCCTTCACACTTGTTCGTGCCTTGTGCCCCCTCCTCTCCTCTGGCCACACATGGGTTGTTACTGTCTTCCTCCTCTTGCTGAGTACAAAAATGGCTGTGCTGCAATGGGCTCACCAGAGCTTTGGGTGAGATCCCTAGGAAACAGAGGGCTGCATGCTGGCTGGGAGGGCGTTTGTCCTGCATCTGCCTGACTGATCCGTTGGCACGTGAAGGGTGCACAAAAGCTGTTTCTTGAATGGGCCCTCCTCACCTGCTGCCCTGCTCTCTCCACACCTGGCCTTGGCCTGAAGGGGTTGGTTTAACCCACTGCCCAGGAACCTTCCATGCTTAAATTTTCAACGCTGGCCTATTTTCAACCCTAATGCTCTAAAAGCATTTTTTTTCCCTCCTCGGTCTAAGCCTACACTACCTGTCCTGGGCTTGGGGATCTGAGCGCCATACATTGTGCCCTGCTGGGGACGAAGGTTGAGCACTCGCTCCCTGGAGAGCGCCCTAATTTTTCTTCAGTGCTTGCTCTGTCCTTGTTCCAGCTGGTTTCTGGGTGAACAGCCTGTCCACACTTCAGTGAAAAGGTGTAAACTTTATCTGACATTGGTGCTTGTTCTGCTGCCTCCTGCCTTCACTTGTGAAATTGCTGTGCTCCAAGAAAGGCATTTGATCATGTCCTGAAAGAAACACGAAGATCTCTGCCCTGCACTGAAGCTGAAGCTCCTTGGCTTCCTCCCGTGAGCCAGGCTTACTGTCAGCAGGAAAACTGCTGTGCCCCGTGTCTGGAGCATGGGAATTCAGCCATGGAATCGGAGTGAGCGAGGACTCGCGTAACTTCAATCAAATGCCAGATGTGTTAGAGGGGAGGGTTTTTTCCTGGAAGTAAGGATTTAGGAAGGGCCCTCACCTTTCTGACTCACTGTTGTCAGCCTGGAGCAGAGGACATTTTGCAACAGCTCGTGGAAATGAATTTGAGCTAAACAAAACAAACCTCCAGGTCAGAAGGGAGGAATGGAGCCTGCACCCTGCCCTGGGGCTCCTCGCTTAGTGTCCACCTGTGTCACCCACCTACCTCACAGGGCTGTTGTGAGGCTTAACTGGCAAAAGCACTTGGGCTGGGCAGAAGGGCACCGGCAGCATCTGTAGCATTAACACTATTAAAAGCAAGCAGAGTGATAGATGTTGCCTGTCCTTTCATGTGGTGGCATCACGGCCCTCTGGCTCTCCCTCACCACTCCCCCATCCTCCTGAACTGCTGCAAGATGTTCACCAGTCACTCACTGGCCAGTTTTGACCCCCAGCTTTGAGGGAAGAGGCTGGATCTCAGCAGTCAGCCTCTGCGGGATGGTTGAGCACAGGGTTTGAGATGCCAACAGCAGCACCCTGCTCTGGGAGCTGCCTTGAGTCACTGGAGACCCCCCCCCCCCCCCCGGCCACGGGATCAACCCTTCAGTTGAGGAAACGTTTGTGCAAGTTGGGTTGCAACAAAGCAGCACCCGTTTGTGCTGAAATTCAGCTAGGTGGCATCGGCTGAGCCCCTTCATATCCCAGCACGCTCTCAGCTTTGCCCTTGGCCCCACAGAGCAGAGCGAAGAGGAGAGCTAAGCAGAGACCTAATGGTTTGGGTTTGGCCTGGAACCACCTCCCCCACCCCTGCCAAGGTGACACAGCCCCCAAAGCGAGGACATGAACACCAGGCTGGCTCTGGGGAAGTGATTTCAGGACTCTGAAACAGGGACTGGGGAGAGGAGAAGCTCTGGCTGGCCTGCTCTGTGGTTCAGCACGCACACGCTGACCTCTGGCTCCATGGTGTTGGGAAGGAGGTACAGAACATGCCCCCTTCTCGATTGCATTTCAGGCACCTGTGGCTCTACCAGCCCATCCAGGAAGGACACGTGGTGACAGGGAAAGGCTGTCAGACTGCCAGCAGCAGGCCAAACCCCTCCTTCAGCTGCGCAGGGCTTCTCCTGCTGGAAGGAGAGGAGTAGTCACCTCCAACAGGGATTTCTGCACCTCACACCGGGCTGGCGTGGCTGCAGAAATTCACATTGGGAGGGAGTTAACATCAAACTCTTGGGAAGATACTCTGTAAACCAGCCAAAGCCTCTCATCTGCCCCCACACGCAGGCCTGCAGTAGCTCCAGGGCCCCACATCTCCTCCTCTGGCAGGAGGGACAGTCACGCCAGCCCAGGAACAACATCCAAGCAGATCTGCGACTTGGCATCACAGCCCAGCAGGGCAGGAGCTGTGGCACCAGCCTGGAGCCCGAGGGACAAGGAGCTTGTCTCTTGGGAGCTGCTTTTTTCTGAAACACTCTGGATTTGCAGTGCTGGCCATGCCAGGCCCTGGTCAGGAGGGCTCTGGACCAGCAAGTTGGATAGTATGACAACTAACAGGCGAAGGGACTGGACAGCCAAGAGCCATGTTGTGCACTTCACAGAGGATATTCACAAACCAGTGAAGACTGTTCTCCCTTCAAAGACCAGCAGCTCTCCAGCAGTGCAGCACCCCAATGTCCTGGCCCAGGGAAATGCCCACCTGGGGCACCCCCAGGTTGCCCCGCAAGGAAAGGGGTTCGCATCCAGGAGCCTTGGCAATCCCAACAGGAGGCACACGCTGGCGAGCGGGGCCAGTGCAGCAGCACCCAAGTCTGGGGAGCAGCAAGAGCCGATTCCCTCTCCCTGCTGCAAGGCTGGCAGCTCTGACTCCCTGTGTGTTTTATTAAAAAGCCAAGACCTTGGTGAGGAGAGGTGAAGAGGGCCCTGCCCTGTGTGGCTGGGCAGCTCCACAGCATCCCCGGGATGGTCGAGTCCTTGTCCCAGTCCTCTTCAGCGTGGCAGGGGAAAGCTGGCCCCGGGTCACAGCAGGATGGAGCGTATGTTTGCAATGGCTCCCTGGGGGTCCGTCTTGTAGAGCATGAAGTGGCCCTGCACCTGCGCAGCGCTGATCTGCTTGGAGACCGCCAGCGCCTGTTCTGCAAACTGCTCAGCTGCAGCCGGGGACTGCTCGGGGTAGAAGCGCTGGAACATGCAGGCGAGCTGCCAGCGGGAGCAATGGCCCACATACTGCTTGAGATCCACGCGGCCGGGCCGCACCAGGGCCGGGTCCAGCCTGTCGAGACACAGGGGTGCCTTGAAAACCCAATCAAAGTGTCTCTGCAGGGTGGGTCCTGCAGGAAGCACCCCTCCACGCTAGCGGAGCCAGCGTCCTATCTGCAAGGTGCTCTGCACTGTGGGATGGTAAAGGTGGGGAAGAGGTTTGTCCCTGGGGGGTTGAGGGGAGAAATCAACCCAAAAGAAACAGGAGAGCTGGGGAAGGGCTGGCTCTGGAGGAGGACAAGTGTGTTCTGGGAAACAGCTCTGCCCATCTGTGTCCCATGAGCAGCCTCTGAACAATACTCTAGATCAGCTCGGTCTGGAGTGAGCCAAGCCTGCCACAGGGCAGCGTCTGGCCAGGTGCTGTGGGCCCAGGCTGCATCCTGCCAACCCAATGTGCTGCACACAGGGCCAGCGTTTCACTCACAGCATGGTCACAACCCCAAAATCTGCAGATCCCCGCAGGCAGGAAGCTCGTACCTCTTCTGAAGGGCACAGCCATGGTCTGAACAGCAAGGAAGCATCTGAAGCTCCAGCAAAGGGGATCCCGATTAGCAGTCAAGGGATTTGCATCCCAGAGGAGGATTCGGGAAACCTGAACCCCCAGTCCTCACACTGGAGGATGCAAATAGCCTTCCATATAGGTCATCAAAAGGGAGCAAGGTTTTCCTGTGCTACCCTCCCTGTTCCCTCCCAGAGGGCAGCTCTAACCTGTCCACGTAGTTGGTGGTCATGAAGACAATCCTGGCCTCCGTGGAGGCCACACCATCCAGTGCGTTGAGGAGGCCGCTGAAGGTCAGGCGCCCCATGCCTTGGTACACAGCCGGGTCTAGGGACAGAGGCGACCAAGATCATATCCATCGGCCAGTCACCCCGCGCAGTCTCGTGGACTGCCTCCCTATTGCCTGAGGCTTAAGCCAAGCTCCCCGCTCGCTCCTTGCCCTGAGGCTGACCCTCTGCCTCTCCCTGGCCGGCAGCCCATTCACCTCCCCTGCCCAGCCGCACCCCTGGGAACCCACAGCTGGACAGGAGAAGTGTCTTTGCCTGAGGATAAAGGACCCAAATGTCCCTTTATATGGCCTAGCCAAAACTGGGCAAGGTCCAGCTTGGGCCCTGAGGCCCCAGAGACCTGCCCACTGTTGGTCTCTGCTGGTGCGGCAGAACAGCCCAGAGTCCAAACCACCCCCCAGCACAGCCAGCAAACATCCCTCCTGCCGCTGGCCCGGGAAAAGGGGCACCGCTCACTCTCAGCAGCGAGGTCCCGGCTGACGAAGGCAGCGTCCACGTCCTCCAGCAGGATGATGCTCTGCTGCGGTGCCACACTCAGCAGGTGATTGAGCCGGTCATCGGAGAGGCTGCGGTCACTGAGGCTCAGCAGGCAGATACTGTACTGCAGCTCCCCAGCCAGGGCTGTGCTGGGAAGGACACAAACCACAGGGGTGAATCACAGCGAGAAAGCCCAGAGCACAGGAAAAACCCGATCTCCCTGCCCAGCAGCCGGGGAGAGGGCAGAGGCATCCTCCCCCAGCGGGGATCAGACACGGAGGGCAGGTGGGAGCCCCTGCTCAGCCCACTGGTGCCATGCAGCACTGTGCAAAGCAAGGGCACGAAGGGCTCGTTACCCTAACCCGTCACGGTCCCAGCAACGTGAATGGTGCCACCAGGCACCATGCAGGACACACAGCCCACTCCCGCATTTCAAAGCCAAACTCATCCACACCCCCTCAGCAGAGGCTGCTGTGCCCCAGAGCAGGCAGCTGGCAGGAAAACTGCTGTTAGCCAGCTGGCAATACTCACATGAAGCTGCTCTTCCCACAGCCGGGAGGACCATACAGCAGGTAGCCTCTTCGGTAGGGGATCCCTAGGAAGACAGTGTCCTTTTAGGAACCAGCTGAGTTGCTCTGAGCTCTCTCCCCTAGAGCTGTGGGACTACACCAGAGGAAGGCAAGCAGCAGGACAAAGTTTCTCTGCAGCTGTCTTCAGAGAGGACCACGAGCATCCTGCCCCACCCCACAGCAGCGTCACAGGAGCAATGAACTCCATGGCTTATCGCGGTTTCCAGGACTGGATTGAACCGAGGGGAGTTTGTCCCTTTGCAGGCCCAGGCCTGACCTCAGCACCTGGGCTCGCTCATTTGCGGGACGTGCCCGAGGTAGTGCCTCACAGCCGTGGCTGCAGGGGGGTAAGGACCCATGCTGGGCACAGTACATGCTGGACACCACACCGGAGCCTTGCCTCTCTCGCTGTACCACTTGGGGTTGTTGATGAACTCCTTCACGTCCTGGACCAGCCTCTCCGACACACCTTCCTCCAGCACCACTGAGCTGAGAGGCCGGCGGCGGCGGGGGAAGCCGAACTGTCGCCACTCTGCTCCCATGGCCGTGTACATGATCGTCCTCCCCTCCTGCTGCTGCAGTGCCAGCTCCCGGGCTGCAGAGAGAGGCAGAGGGGACAGCTGGCAGGGAAAAGGATCTCCTGTGAAGCCCTGGGTGTCTCCAGGGAGCATGCTGTTCCCAGCAGGGTCCCACACAGCTCCACTACAGACCTTCCCGGAGGATATTGAAGAAGATCTCCCGGTTGGTGCCCAGCGCAGTGAAGGTGACGGACTCCCAGGGGGTCCCCGTGTGCAGGTCGATCATCTGCTTTTCCCGATTGCGCTCGATGCGAATCCACTTCCTGCGATACCTGGGGTGGGAAGATGGGATTGGGGGATGGTGGTCCAGCACCACTCAGCTCAGCCCAGCTCGGGTTGTGCATCAAGAAGAACACTCATCTCGGGTAAAGAAATCACTTCGTGCTGATGAATACAGACTCCTCTTGCTACTCTCAATCTCCTGCCCTAATCCAGACCCAAGGAGGAGGCAGGATCCTCTCTGCTGCCTCCATGGGCTCCCCAGGTTGGAGTTTCCTTGCCAAAATGAGGGTCAGTCCCCAGACTACTTTCCCCTGCAATCCCTTACCAGATGAAATGGTTCCCAGGGCTGGGGATGAAGTCAAACTTGGTGCTGACACGTCCGCTTTCATGCTGCAGGTACGACGTCTCGACGCTGAGGTGCTGCGTGTGCTTGGCGTGGTGGGAGATCCAGTTCAGCAGCCAGTGGTAGCTCTTATCCTTGCTGGGCACCTCCAAGGTGATCATGTAATGGCGCCTGAAAGCCACCAGCCCAAACTGGGCCCCTTTCCGGGCTAACGCCAGGGCTGTGCCCACCCCAACGAGGCCAAACCCAGCCCCAAAGTACGGGTTGTCCTTCAGTGCTAAGACGAAGTCAGAAAAGGGCATTGTGGGAGGTTAAGCAGCTCCTTTCCACAGCATCACCTCTGCATTCCGGAAACAAACCTGTGTGGAAAGAGAAGGACTGAATGGCAGTGGGGGACACAACGGATTGCCCGTAGTTCCCTGGCCTTTATTGTGGCCAGTTCTCAAGGTGAAAAGCTGCCTGGCACATTCGGACTTCCCACATCCGTGTTTATCTTATTCAGGGGGGGTTCAGACAGCCGCTGACCGCAGGAGCCTCTTCCCTCTCTGCGGGTCACTGGGTGAGACAGGCAGGAGGGGGCCAGGAGCTGGAGGCTCTCATGCAAGCACAGAAGCATCTGTTGCTTCTTCAGCCATGACAGCAAGCCCAGAGCTTTACACAGTTTTATTCTTTAAACAGCTAGAAACCATGAGCACTACAATTATTTAAGGTTTATTGTTTGAAAAGCTGAAGTGCATCCCCAGGCTGAGCCAAGAGCTGGTTCTTTGCTGCTGGCAATGGGCGCACAACTGGGGTGGAACCACCATCTCCATGTCTGGATAAAGGGCACCAGCCACACGCTGAGGGGGCTTGAAGTTTCTCCAGGTGCCTCAGCAGGGGCCTGTCAGATATAGGGGATGAGGGGGAGCCTCCCCTGGCAGACAGACAGACAGACTCGGCTCCCTCTAGCAGGATCCCACCTCCCCCAGAAGAGGGTCTGACCCCACAGCAAGGCTTCTTCCCAGGGCAGGGCGTCCCCTGCCCCACAGGAAGGCCTCGGGCCCTCGGCAGGGTCCATGCCCCGCAGTGTGGCCTTCCCCCCCGCAGCCGAGCCTCAGCCCCGCGGCAGGAGCCCGTCTTCCCCTGCAGGAGACCGGGCCCCACACCGGCCTTCCCTACAGCAGGGGCCCGGCCCCCGCCCGCTCCACAGCGGGGCCTCCGCTCTGCTCCCCTCCCCTCGCCCCCACGGCGGGCTCCCCCCCTCCAGCAGGAGCTCGCCCCCGCCGGTACCGGTACCGGCCTCGGCCCCGCCGCCCCTCACCTCCGCGCAGCGCCGCTCTAGCCCACGCCGCGCCGCTCTCTATGGCCCCGACCCCACTTCCGCCCGGCGCCGCTTCCGGCCGGCTGCCGGCTCGCACCATAGAGCGGGGCCGGGGCGGGCGGCGGGGCCGGGCAGAGCGGTCGCGCGAGCTGCACAAAGGGTGACGCTCCCTCCCACCCGGCGCGCCTCACGGAGATGCGGCGGGGCTGGAGGTGGGGGCACCGGGGCTGGAGGTGGGGGCACCGGGGCGACGGGCCGGGGCCGTGATGCGAGGGGGCCGGGACGGCTCCGGCCGTGCGGGGACTCGCGATAGGTACCTCCTCGCCGGGGGCTGGGCCCGAGTCTGGGCCTACCTGGGCCCGGGGAGCAGGCCCTGGATGCTGGGGTCAGGGAGCGGCCCCCGGGCGTCTTTGGGGATGGTACCGGTGTCCCTGTGCCCCCATCTCCCCCGTGGCAGCGGGTTTCACCAGCAGCCTGCTTGGGGCATGGCAGGAGGGATTGAGATACCCCGGTTCATAGCCCTGCCTGGAGACTGGCACCACAGGCTGACCCCCAAAATGCTGTAGCACCCCTGGGCTTCTGGGCTCTCCCTTGTTTAAAGTGCTTTCTTATGTTTCAGAGTGAGAGGCCCTCCTGCCCGGCACCGAGCCAGTGCCTGGTGGCCATGAGTGCAGAAGTGGCTGTGTCTGAGGCTGCCGGCGGGGAGATGGAGGCCCTGTGCTCGGAGCTGCTCCTGCCCGCACCGGGAGAGGCAGGAGCTGCGGGAAGCCCTGGTGTGGCCAGTACTGGCCTGGCTGGGACGCCCCCGCTGACTGCCAGCCAGGACTTGCTGCTGGCAGAGGCGTCGATGTCTGGGGAAGGGGCTCATGCTGAAGGAAGCAATGTGGAAATATTCATCGAAGCCGTGGCTGGCAATGTGACGCTGAGCAACGCGGCCAATGCCACAGGTACAGGGTGCGGGGAGGGCAGCGTGGGCCCCTTGGCACTCAGCGGAGGGAGAGAGGTCCAGCTGGGGGACCTGTCCCCTCCAGGTGGCACCCTGGGGACACCATGGTGCCCTCGAGTCTCTGACCCCAAGTGCATCATGAGTCTGGTGCCACCGTTCGGTGCAGACCTGGCACAAGCTGGGTGTGCGGATGGGGAGGGGTGGCTGTGGGAGCCTCGGGCTGGATGAAGGAGTCGCTCCGGGCTGTCGGGAGGGACCTGGCAGAGATCTCCACCCCGGGCTGCCTCCCCCAGCACGGTTCTCACTTGGGTCCAGTGTGGGGGTATCCTGCTAAGAAACGGGGCCCAGCTGGCCTCACATCTCTGCGTGCCTCAAAGGTGCTAAGGGACAGACCTGGTCATCTGGTCACCCGGGGGTGGTGTCCCCCCTCTTATGGGAGGTGTCCTGGGATACCTTGGGCAGGGGGAGGGCTGCAGTTCTCCAAACTGTAACTTGTGGCAACAGTGGTGTATCCTCCTTGTCCGGAGCTGGAACTGAACCGCCAGTCCCAAGCTCTGGGCCTGGTGAAAGCCCTTTCTAACACTCGCCCCTCGCTCCCTGCAGAGGTGCTGGTCAAAGTGGTGGAGCTGTATTTCTGCGAGAGGTGTGGCCAGAGCTTTCCGGAGGCCTCCCTGCTGTCCCAGCACCAGTGCCTGCTGCTGGCCCCCCCAGGCCAGCTGGAGCTCCCTGGGGCACTGTCGGCTTCCACCAGCGAGGGCCAGAGTGAGCCAGAGGGCTCAGAGCTGCCCGGAGCAGGTGCGCAGGAGGGCTCCGCTCCCGAGCGCCTGCTGTGCCCCGTCTGCCAGGAGGCATTCGCACAGCCCGGCGAACTCAAGGAGCACTTCAAGACCCACCGCGCCCCGCCAGGAGCCCTGCCCTGCCCCGAGAAGGGCTGCCGCTTCGCCACGGAGGACCGCAAGCAACTGCGCGACCACCTGCGCTGCTTGCATGGGGCCTCCCCCGTGTCCTGCACCTACCGTGCCTGCCCCCTGCTCTTCCCCAGCCACCTGGCCATGGAGCAGCACCACCGCACCCACTTTCCCTTCCACTGTGGCCGCTGCGACTTTGTCACAGCCAATGCCAAACTCTTCTGGCAGCACAGGAAGGGCCACACCACAGAGTCCCCCACAGAGATGCCTGCCACAGGTGGCTCCCCTGGCTCGGCCCCCCACAGCCTCAAGCATCACTGCGTCCTGCCGTCAGGTATGGCTGGGTGGGGGGGTCAGAGCCTGTGAGTGCTGCAGAGGCTGGTTTGTCCCAGTTACAACTGGGAGGAGTGGGGGGCGAGGCTGTGCTGCTGGAGAGCCAGAGAGCCCTGCGCTCTGGTGGCTCTCTGCAGCTTTCCTCCCTCCCTGCGGCACAGTTTGTGCCTCCCATCTCGGCCAGGAGGTTTTTGGCACGTGTGTGGGTGAGGGGGGCTGGCTCCCTCTTGCCTGGAGCATGATGATCTCTGTCTTTCCCCACTGAAGCAGCAGAAGAAGGGCAGGAGGAGGCAGGGAATTGCCACCCTGGCTGGGAAGCCATCGCAGCAGAAGCCAGGCCGGCAAAGCCCTCAGGCATCAGGGAGGGCTCCTTGGAGGGGCGGAAAGCGTCAGCTGGAGAAGAGGAGGTGGACAGCAGCAGGGACGAGTCACCGGAGGAGGGTGGCGAGAGCCCCTGTGAAGGCGAGGCCAAAGAGGACGGGAAGGTGGCTCCTGAGAAATCTGGAGTGCCACGGGCACAGCACTTCAAAGGTAGGATGTGGGGCACCGGGGGGCCGTACCAGGAGCTGCTCGGGCTTTGTATTATGAGCAAGCAGCATGGCCTCAAGACGGGTGGGGAAATGTGGGTCAGGCTGGTGTGACATGGGGGTCCTGTGCCGTCCAGCAGCCTCATGTCTCCTGCATGTTCCCCCTCCCCTGCCTTCTGCCCAAGTAAATGCATCTCTTCTCCTGTTGCCTGTCCTCAGCTGCTGCCCGGCTCAGGCAAAAGCAGGCAAAAGTTTGCCTGGCTTTGGGGAGCGGGGGCATGTGGGCAGGCCTGGTTTCAGGCTGCGCTGGATCAACTTTGCCAGTATTGAGCTGGAAAGAACCCACCCGAAGCATGCTAGTGGCTTGGGGTGGGGACAGTCCCTCCAAGTAAATGGCTGCTGTGTGACCATGTAAATGATAAGCCCTCACCCCAGCACAGCTGGATCAGGGAGAGAACATCTGCCTGTGCTCTTCTCTGTCTCTTCCCTGCTGACGGTTCCCCCTCCTCTGCTCTCACAGGGGACGTTGCGGAGGGCTCAGAGTACCTCTACAAAACCCACATGTGCCCCGAATGCAAGCGATGCTTCAAGAAGCGGACACACCTGGTGGAGCATCTCCACTTGCACTTCCCCGACCCCAGTCTGCAGTGCCCCAACTGCCACAAGTACTTCACCAGCAAAAGCAAGCTGAAAATCCACATGATGCGCGAGACGGGCGAGAAGGCCCACCGCTGCCCACTCTGCCACTACAGCTCGGTGGAGAAGAACGCCCTCAACCGCCACATGGCCAGCATGCACGAGGACATCTCCAACTTCTACTCTGATGTTTACTCCTGCCCCGTCTGTGAGGAGAAGTTTCGGCTCAGCCAGGCCCTCAAAGAGCACTTGAAGACTCACAAAGCTGAGCCCAAGAGGCTGAGCTGCTTCCAGGGGGGCTGCAGCTACTGTGCAGAGGACCGGAAGGAGTTTGTCCGTCACCTCAAGGATGCTCATGGCATCAAGGCAGTGGAGTGCAAGTACCACGCCTGCTCGCTGCTCTTTGGCACGGCCGAGGCCATGGAGGCTCACCGAAAAACCCACTACGCCTTCCACTGCCAGCAATGCGACTTCATCTGCTCCAACAAGCACGTTTTCCGCAAGCACAAGAAGCAGGGGCACCCGGGCAGCGAGCAGCTCCAGTGCAGCTTCTGCCCCTATGCCACTTTCAACCCTGTGGAGTTTCACGACCACGTGGGCAAGATGCACGCCAACGAGAAGATCCACAAGTGCACTGAGTGCGCCTTTGCCACCGCGCACAAGCGGGTGCTCATCCGGCACATGCTGCTGCACACTGGTGGGCATCTGCTGCGGGGGTCCTGAGAGCCGAGCTGGGATGGGGGGGGGAAGGTCCTGCCCTGGCTTGGGGTGGGCAGGGAGGGCTGGGTCGGAGCTCCTGGGTCCCATCACTGGCTCTGCCACCCTGGCTTCACTTGGTTGAAGTTGTGGTGTGCCCTTATCCCTGCTGTTACCCCCAGCTCCTGCTGAGCTGGTTTCCCCATGGGGGAAGGCAGCCTGTGCTGCCTTATCTGGCTGTCATGCTGAGCGTGTTCCTGTGTTGCCTGCAGGAGAGAAACCTCACAAGTGTGAGCTCTGCGACTTCACGTGCCGGGATGTGAGCTACCTGTCCAAGCACATGCTGACCCACTCCAACGACAAGAACTTCATGTGTACCGAGTGTGGGTACATCACCAAGTGGAAGCACTACCTGAATGTCCACATGCGCAAGCACACAGGAGATCTCCGGTAAAACTCCTGGCCCCGCTGAGCTGGCAGCATAGTCAGGGCTCCCCAAATCTTGCTCTGGGGCTCTGGGGGTCTGCTGCTCTGGGCTGCATCGTGTGCCAGACTCTCTCATGCCTACAGGCTACAACCCGATCTGTCTGGCACATAAGAAATGTGGTGGTCTTTGAGCTTGCAAGCTGTTACCAGCATGGTGCTGTGGAGGCAAAGCTGTCTTTGGTGTCTCCGCGCTGCCAAGGAGGTGTATTACCACATCAGTGCAGCTCTGAGCTTGGGTTCATGGGCTCCACTGATGTCGTGGGCCAAGGCCAAACTGAGCATATGCAGGACTCTGCCAATACCTCTGTATTATCACCTCCCTCGTGTCTAGTCTGCCTCCAGGCTGGAGGTGCTGCCGGTGTGACGCGTGTGTGTTGGGGTGATGCGGTCACTGTATGGGATACCCAGGGTATTCACCTCCCGTCCCCAGGCTGGGGGTGTAAAGCACCAGCGGTGCCAAGGGCTGCAGCAGGGAGGAATTACTTGTGGTAAGAGCTGCCCAGACAGCAAAGGTCAGATCCAGCAAACCGAACAGTGCCCCTTCCCCATGTGTCCAGGACGGGGAAGCAAAGCTCAGCGTGTCTGACAGGGCTCAGCCTGCCCTGGTTCCTCATGCTTCCTGACCGATTCTGCTTCCCCCACAGGTACCAATGCAACCAGTGCTCGTACCGGTGCCACCGTGCTGACCAGCTGAGCAGCCACAAGCTGCGGCACCAGGGCAAAAGCCTGATCTGCGAGGTGTGCGGCTTCGCTTGCAAGCGCAAGTACGAGCTGCAGAAGCACATGCAGGCAAAGCACTCGCAGAACTACCAAGTGCCCATCTTCCAGTGCCAGTACTGCACCTACCAGACCAAGTACAAGCAGGCGCTGCTGAACCACGAGAACTGCAAGCACACCAAACAGAAGGAGTTTCGCTGCGCCCTCTGCTCCTACTGCACCTTCAGCAACACCAGCCTCTTCTTCCACAAGCGCAAGATTCATGGCTACGTCCCTGGTGACAAGGACTGGCTGGAAAACTATGCCAGCAAGGAGCTGGAGATCAGCTCATCTGAGGCGCTCTTCGGCTACGAGCTCGGCGCAGCCCTGCGTGTGGATGCCAGCTCCCCCCTCGCTGGCAAGGAGCAGTGGGCAAAGGTGAAGACGTCCCAGCTGGAGTCCCAGGGGGAAGAAGGCTACCAGCAAGCATTCATGGTGCCCCTCCTTGGGCAGGGCACTGCTCCGCTGGAGAGCGGCAGCAAGGCAGAGGGAGGTGCGGGCGAGGGGGAACAGAGCCGTCCCACTGCTGGCGATGCCCTGGGAGATGACTGCATGCAAGGAGATACTGCCAGAGGCTCGACAGAGCTCACTGCTTCTGGGGACGTGGCGGAGAGCTGCACGTTGCACTTGGAGGCGCTGAACGTCTCATCTGACCCCCTCCTGGAGCATTTGACTGGAGAAGCCTGTACGGTGCAGCCGGAGAGCGTGGAAATGCTGTCCTGCAAGGAGCCTCCCACAGCCTATGAGATGCTGGGCTCCCGGGATGACCTTGGCTTGGAGGACAATGACAATACGCTCGAAGACATCCCGGACTTTGAGGAAGAGGAGGAAGATGTACAAGAGGACGAGGCAGTGAGGCTGGAGGACAGGGTAGCAGCAGGAGACAGCCAGGGAAAAGACTCCCTAAGGCAAGCCACGGGCCACCTCGAGGGGTCATGCTCAGACCACCACAAGCTGGTGGCAGACACCGAGATGAGAGAGACTAACCAAGCTGAGCTGCCGGAGGCCTGGCTCAGCATGCTGAAGACAGCTGAGCAGAGCCACCCGCCTGTCCCAGAGGATGCCACTGCCTCTGATGAGGATGCCAGAGGCGGCTCAGAGTCAGTGCTGAAGGCACTGCGGAAGCAGGACAAGGAGCAGGCGGAGACGCTGGTGCTGGAGGGTAGGGTGCAGATGCTGGTGGTGCAGTCAGAGAGCCAGATCTTTAAGTGTGAGAAGTGCTCGTACATCACACGAAAGGAGAAGTCCATGTCCCTGCACTCCAAGGCCAGCTGCCAGAGCCGCCGGGCCCCACTCGTGTGCCATGAGTGCGGCGCCAGCTTTAAGCAGCAAAGGGGACTCAACACACATCTCCTCAAGAAGTGCCCGGTCCTCCTGAAGAAGAACAAGATCCTCAAACCAGCTGGTCAGGAGCCACCTGGGTTGTGCCAACCTGCTGACCAGCCTGGTGATAACAGTATGGAAATGGCAGAGACCGAGAGGGGAGGCTCGGAGGAGTCTGAGCATGCCAAGAGCCCCTGGGAAGCTGAACTGCTGCCTGATAAAATGCAGGCAGCAGGCAGTCCTTTGGCTGGGGAACGGGCCTCGGGCTGTCCTGCCCCTGAGAAATCCCTGCCGGGGGATTTCAGCACAGAGGTGGTGGAAGAGCCTCCCCAGCGAGGGGATGGGGCTGAGGCAGGTGGAGCTGCTTGTTC
This sequence comes from Mycteria americana, assembly GCF_035582795.1. Classification (NCBI taxonomy): domain Eukaryota; kingdom Metazoa; phylum Chordata; class Aves; order Ciconiiformes; family Ciconiidae; genus Mycteria; species Mycteria americana. The sequence continues at coordinate 26,495,323 of NC_134373.1, forward strand.
CCCCCAGTCTGGGAAACCTTCGGAGAAATACCGGCTGGAGGGAGGGAAGCTGCACTGCAATGCCTGCTCCTTCGTGTGCTCCCGTGTCTCCACCATCACCTCCCACGTGGAGGATGGGTGCCGGAGCCTGGAGCAGTTCTGGTGCTCCCTGTGCCCCGAGGCCTTCCGCTCCCGGCGGGCCCTGAAGAGTCACTGTGCCGAGAAGCACGTTGTGCGTCCTGAGGAGGACGGACTCCAAGACACCGAGCTCCCCGAAGGGGACCCGTCCAGCATTGAGACGGGCCAGCCCAGTGAGCCCTGCCTGGATGCAGCCCCCCCCAAATCCACCCTGCCCAAGAGAAGGCGTTTCTCCTGCCCCACCTGCCCCTTCACCTGCCACCAGGAACGGGCCATGAAGACACACAAGAAGAGGGGCTGCGTGGCGCTGGGCGAGTTTCGCTGCGCCTCCTGCCCCTTCACCTCCAAGGCAGCCAAAGCCCTGCGGCTACACCGCAAGCTGCACCGCAAGCACTACAGCAAGCGGCCGCAGCTGCAGTGCCGCCAGTGCGAGTTCACCTGCAAGCAGGCCCGCTGCCTGCGGCAGCACATCCGCATCAAGCACGAGGGGGTGAAGCCGCACAAGTGCCGCTACTGCGACTTCAGCACCACGCGGCGCTACCGCCTGGAGGCCCACCAGTCCCTGCACACCGGCGTGGGGCGCATCGCCTGCGGCATCTGCAGCCAGACCTTCGGCACCAACTCCAAGCTGCGCATCCACCGCCTGCGGGTGCACGAGAAGACGCCCACCCACTTCTGCCCGCTCTGCGACTACAGCAGCTACCTGCAGAACGACATCACCCGCCACGTCAACAGCTGCCACCGTGGCGAGCTCAACTTCGGCTGCTCCCGCTGCGAGGCTCGCTTCAGCTCCGAGACGGCCCTCAAGCAGCACGTCCTGCGGCGGCACGAGGAGAAGGTGTCCTATGGCTGCCCGCGCTGCGGCTTCGTGTGCCACAGCGAGGCCACGCTCAAGTGCCACGTGCAGAAGCAGCACCCGCACCTGGAGTGCAGCACCTGCAAGGAGACCTTTGCCACCCGGGAGGCACTGGAGGAGCACAAGACGCAGCATTTCAGCCACCGCTGTGAGCTGTGCAGCTTTGCAGCCAAGGAGCGGCAGCAGCTGGTGCGGCATTATGTGGAGAGCCACGAGCCGTCCTCCCTCCAGGACAAACCCCTGCGGTGCCCCTTCTGCGACTTCGCCTGCTGCCACCAGCTCGTCTTCGACCAGCACATGAAGGGCCATGGGGGCACCCGCGTGTACAAGTGCTCGGACTGCGAGTACACCACCAAGAACAGGCAGAAGATCACGTGGCACATCCGCATCCACACCGGCGAGAAGCCCTACAAGTGCCACCTCTGTAAATACGCCTGTGCCGACCCCTCGCGTCTCAAGGTGAGAGCCCTGCTTGGGGATGGGGGATGCATCCTGCTGCATCTGCATGGGTTGGGGGGGATCCACACATGAGGATCTGGGGAAGAATAAGAAACTCCCAAGGGGAAGTTTTGTCCTCTGTCTCCTCTTCTCTGTGGCTCCTACAGGAATAGGAGGCAAGCAGGTAAAACTCAGGTGGGTACAATATGTTTCTGTCCTAAACCCTGTTCCCTGCTGTTGCAGATTAAGGGGAAGAGGGATTTGTAGCAAAGCAAGAGGGTGGGCAGCTGTCCAGGTTCGCTTCTCTTCCCGCTGACACCTCTAGCATCCTCTGGGTGCAGCTGGCCGTGCCCCCGTCATGGGGCAGCCTCGCACCGCTCACTCGAAGCCAAGTTTGGCTGCCCGCTGGCTAGCAGCATGCCCTGTGGTACCAGTTAGACACAGTGCAGGGAAAGCTCAGCTTCCCTGCAAGCAGAGCCAGACCCTGCCCTCATTTCTGTAGGTGGTTAGCATCCTCATGCATGGCAAAGGGCCTTTCCTGGAAGAGGAGGGCCAGGCATGGGGTAATGGAGGGGAAAATGGTCTGGTTTTGCTAAAAGAAATATTGACTTTTTTAATGGCCAGGCTGAGCTGGAGCCCTCTGGGGCTGCCTGGGCGAGGCTGCGCAACATGCTCAGCTCAGGGCTAGCTCTGTTGAGCTGGGTTTTAACCTGGACTTTGCCCTAAATACCAAACTGGGGAGAAAAGCCTGTGCCCCTCCACAGGCTGGGACAGAGCAAGCTCAGCAGTACGGGGGCCTCATCCTGACCCTGCTGTGGATGCCCCCTGCCCATAGTCTGCCAGGCAAGCAGACAGCACTCCTTACCCCACGCAATTTGAGATGTCAGAGCTCTCTGAGCCCCTCGCTGGCACCCCAGAACCCTGCACATTCCCAGGGCAGGTGGCATGGCCTCATCCTGACCCTGCCCTCTTGCCCTGCGCCCAGTACCACATGCGGATCCACAAGGAGGAGCGGAAATACCTCTGCCCCGACTGCGGCTACAAGTGCAAGTGGGTGAACCAGCTCAAGTACCACATGACGAAGCACACGGGTGAGTGCTGCCTGATGGGGACGGGCCGTGGGACACTAGGGAGGGCACTGGGGCTGTGCGGACCCCAGCTCCATGCTTCCTTTGCTACCAGTGGCCCAGCTGGAGGTGAGGGAGGACCCCCAGCAGTTGGGGGGCAGCACGTTCTCGTGTGCTGGTGGGTTGGGGACAGTGCCCCAGGGCGGGAGGGAAATTGGGGTGGTACGGACCCCTGGGGCCAAGGCACGGTGCCTTGGAAATTTGGGGTTTTGAGGTGCCTGCTGGCAGGCTGTGCCTTCCCAGCACCGAGGATGGTGGGTAGGGGGGTCCCTGGGAACTGATGCCATTATGGGGAGGGCAAGACCCGCAGGAGGGAGGGCACCATACCCCCATCCCAACCCCTTCCCCATCGCTGCAGGCCTGAAGCCGTACCGCTGCGACGAGTGCGAGTACCGCACCAACCGGGCGGATGCCCTGCGGGTGCACAAGGAGACACGGCACCGGGAGGCCCGCTCCTTCATCTGTGAGCAGTGCGGCAAGGCCTTCAAGACCCGCTTCCTCCTCAAGACCCACCTGAAGAAGCACAGTGAGGAGAAGCCCTATGTCTGCAATGCCTGCGGGCGGGCTTTCCGCTGGGCAGCCGGCCTGCGCCACCATTACCTGACCCACACCAACGAGCACCCCTTCTTCTGCCGCTACTGCCCCTACAAGGCCAAGCAGAAGTTCCAGGTCATCAAACACATCCAGCGGCATCACCCCGAGCGTGGGGCTGGCGACCCCAGCCAGGGGGTGGGCAAGGACCCCAGCACACCCACCGTCCACCTCCACGCTGTGCAGAGGGAGAGGCGGGTGGAGGGGCCCCCCAGGACGGAGCAGGAAGGAGGGTGCCCCGCGGAGAAGGACGGTGCTTCGCAGTGAGGCCGAATCCTGACTGCTTTAAGGCCCTAGTGGCGCAGGCCTGTTGCAGAGATGTATGTGTGTGTGTATAGGCATATATGTATATGGGATGTAAAATATGTGGCTGTATAAAAGGAATCTCTCGGCTCCTTTTAATCTTTTCTCTTGGGGCTGTTTAGAGCTCTGTGCAAGCTGTGGGACAGGTGCCTGCAGGGACAGCGCAAGCAGAAGCCCAGCTCCCCGTCTCTGTCCCCAGTGCCACTGCACCCAGACACGAGCCTGCCTCTCACTGAACAATTTATTAAGTTGCTTACAGAGAAAGGACAGGGCAAGGGTTAGTAACGGGCGCTGGCCAGGAGCAGCCCTGGGGGCTGTAGGAGCTGGAGGCTGTGATGGGGCCCTGCAGGGTCAGGGGCAGTGAGGACCGACTCCTCTCCCAGTTCTGCCCAGCCCTGGGGTTTGCTCAGCTCCAGCCTTGCTCCCCTGGCTGGGGGGGACCAGCCCCTGCGGCAGAGCCGGGTGCTGGGCACCATCTTTCCTCCACCTCGTGGCCAAGCCGTGCCCGTGGGCCAGGGTGGGGGGCACAGGGGGCTGCACCGGTGCAGACCACACACTTGTGCATGGGAGGCAGCGTCCCAAACCTGGGAAGGGGGGGTCAGTGCCTTTACCCAGCCCCTGGAGGCCACTGTAAACAGGGGCACAGCAGTGACGACGACACAGGGATGACACAAACAGCTCAACAAGAGGGTGATGCGGTTGGCTTTGCAGCCCCAGCCCCTTGGGGCTGGCTCTATGGCTTCCATCCGGGTCCTGCTTGCCCCACGGGCTCAGTCCTGTTCGGGGTCAGGCGGCTCGCTGATGCGGATGTGGACGAAGAGCGAAGAGGGTGGGATGCTGGTGCCGTCCTTGGAGAGGAGATGGATGTGGCGGTAGCCTGCAGTGGGGACAGTGAAGCTCTGGCTGATGGCTGCCCCTCACCCTGCTTTCTAGCCCCCAGCTGAGCCCAGCCACCCCTGCGGGGCTGCCCTGGCCCACCACCACCACGGGGCAGCAGCCGCTCACCGGGTTTGATGTTGGCAAATGCTAAGGTGAACTGGCCCACAAAGTCGTTCCTGGAGGTCTTGTCATAATCCTCCACCACGAAGCGGACGAGGGCCAGCTCGGGCACGTGGAGCTGGAACTGGAGCGTCTCATCCCAGCGGGGGTTAAATCCTGGGAAGGGAGAGCGGGCGCTGGGAGGGCGAGGGAGGGCAGGGACGGGCCCCCGGGGCGCAGCGGGGTCCGTGGGGCTCACCGTTGTTCTCGATGTACTTGGTCTCCTGGCGTGCCTGGTCCGCGGGGACCCCGTGGATCTCCACACGCACCAGTGGGTCGATGATGGCTCCGTCCTTGCTGTTGGCCACTTTGGGCAGCTGCTGCCCGCTGATCACCTGCGGGAAGGGGCAGTGACCCCATGAGCCGGGGACCAGCTGAGCCAACCTGCTGGGAGGCTGCTCGGCTCTGGCACGCTGCCCGGCAGTGTCCCCACCCGGCTGGGACCGACAGACTCCCAGGACACTGTCATGGCTCCCCAGGGTCTCTCCTCAGCCCTGTACCTGGATCGTCAGGGTGATGGGGCCAGGGCCCTCCCTGCTGCCGGGGTCACTGGGGTTGAAGAGAGTCTCCTCGTCCCTCATGAAGGGTGGTTTGAGCACGTAGCCGCAGCGGCCGTTCTGGCTGAAGAGCCCATCGCACAGGTCCATCTCCGTGCCGGCCGTCTGGAAGTTCAGGGCCACTGGGGGAAGGCGGTAGGGAAAGGATTCAGGGCAGTTTGGAGACTGTGCCCTGCTTGGAGGTGAGAACCAGCCTGTCCCTGTGGCCAGAGAGATGTGAGGCCACACACGGGGACAAAGGCACCGATACCTGGGTACCCCTGGGCTCCCCAATGCAGGGCAAGAGCCTGCAGCCAGACCTGGCACCAGCCGGGGTTGTAGCTGGCACCAACACGGGTGTTGATGGTGCCATTTGGCACAGGACCCGGGGCATCTCCCCAGCCCACAGCCCTGACGCCCCCCCAGCCATACCAATCTGGCACCCCACGTTCCACATCTCCTGGGGGCTGTAGTTGGAGGAATCGGTCCGCATCCCGCTAGGGTAGATGCGTGTCAGCTGCCAGGCGTTGTGGCGGACAAACTCATTCCCTAGAGATGGAGCGTGAGGGCCACCCATGGGGTCATTTGCTGGCCTGCACAGCCACCCACACCACGTGCTGTTCACCCATTAATCCTTCCATCCACCCACCTATCCATCCAACCACCCACCAACTCACCCACTCATCTACCCATCCAAACATTCACCCATCCTCTAATCCATCCATCCATCCACTCACCCACCAATTCTCATCCCTCTCCCCTCCCAGGAACCCAGGCATCCTGCTTCACTTTCTAAGCCGATAACCCCCCTCGCCCACCAGAGCCAAAATCCAGGGTGCAGCCCCACTGGACCCTCTTTCTCCCAGACAGGGAGGGAACCCAAGTGTCTGGAGGCTCTAGCCCTACGCCCGAGGAAGCCGCCTTCCCCCTCCACCCTGGCCCGCTCCCTGCATGCCGCTGCCCCTCTGCCTCACCTGCATCCCGGATGAGCTTCCTGGCCTTGGCCTCGGCTAGGGAGGAGATCTCGGAGGGCCGGGAATGGCTGCGAGCCTCCTGGAAGCCCCGGAAGGACACGTTCTTGCAGTAGACGATGCAGTCGGACAACGCCTGCGCCAGGCTCTCCTTGCCTTTCTGCCAGGCAGAGCTGTGTCAGGTCCCCCCCGATGGGTGCACCGTGCCCCAGCCCTCACCCAGGACAGGGGCTGCAGAGCCCGGGGCAGCTGAGAACAGCCCGGGGGTGCTGGGGGTGGCAGCATGCCCACCACAGGCAGCCCTCCTGCCAGGAACGGAGCAGGCAGGGGACCCCCAGCACAGTGCCAGCCACCACAGGGACACTGTGCAGAGAGGAGGCTGGCATGGCCAGGGGCAGAAAGGGCTGTTTCCCCTCCCTGGTGATGTCCCTGCAGTCTCTGCTTGGGATGTCACCACGACCCGTAGCTGTGTCCGGGCGCTCAGAGCTCCCAGCTGGTCCCCAGGCTGGGCCACCCACCTTCACCCTCCGCCTCTCCTCCTCTGCCTCTGCCCCGTTGTCATCGTCAGACACGTCGGGGGCCTCATCCCCTGGCCCATCCAGCGTGTCCTCCAGCCGCCCGATCTTCTTCCCCTTCAGCAGGATCTTGTGCTTCAGCTCCTGCGGGGTTGTGGATGGCACTCTGGGGTGCCCATCTCCTCCATGGGACCTGCTGTCCCCCGGGACCCCGCACTGCTGGGAGCCAGCACCACCGGCTCCTGCAGCACCGAGGAGGGGATGGGGTAGGAGGGCTCTACCTTGCTGTCCCTCTGGCTCTGCAGGGCATGGGGAGACAACCCTGGGGACAGCTTTGGGGCCCCTGTGAATGTGAGGACACAGTGTCCCCAGGGTCCCTGAGTGCTCCAGTGGAGCAGGACAACACTGGGACAGGAGTGGTCTTTCCTCAGGACAGCAGCGCCACCTCCTCACCCCACTCCCAGGTGGGACAGTGATGCCCAGCATGGCCACGCTCTGTCCCTACCTCCGGGGACGGAAGCTGGGTGGGGACGCGCCCATCAGTGGTGGCAGTGAGGAGCTGTTCCCCCAGGATGGCCTTGAGCTGCTGGGCCAGGACCTCCTGCTGCTCCATGCTGCAGTGGTTCTCCAGGGACAGGATCACTGGGTAGTCTGAGGTCTGGGGAGCAACGTGCACGGCTGGAGATCAGCCTCGGTGAGGTTGAGGAGCTCTCACAAGGGCTTTGCCCAGGCATGGTCAGCGTCAGGATGGAGCCCCTTGTGTGTCCTTGTATCCCCCTGAGACCTTCATACCCCTCCAACCCACCAGCATCCCCCATTTCCCATCTCACCCCCGCGTCCCCCAGGCTCCATCTCACCCCTGCACCCCTAGCAGACCATGTCTGCATGATCCCCCATCCCCTGGCACGGCACGGCACAGGGCTGTGGGTCAGACGCCCCAGTGCTGTCCCGCAGGAAGGGACACAGCCACTCTCCTCGCCCGCGTGGGGTCAGTCCTGCTGCAGCACCAGGCACGTGAGCCCCCGCACCGCTCCCCCTCCAGAGACCCATCACTGCCCCGACTCGCAGCCACGTCCCCCCCCCACCTGCCAAGGGCCACCCACCACACCCAGCACCCGGGGAAGGGTGCCCTACCTTGAAGGCATACTTCCCGAGGGTGCTCACCACCTCCCGGAAGGGGATCTTGGAGGTGAAGGTGTGGCCATGGTACACCATGGGCTCCCCGTTCGGCCCGTCCCAGCAATCCACCTCCAGGCACCGGCAGCCCCGTTTCAGAGCCCTGCGGTCAGGTGGTCACCCCTGGGACCCTGCACCCAGCCAGGACACCAGCCCCCTGCCCTCCCCTCTGGCTGTGGGTGCCACCCCTGCAGGGACCAGGGGACAACTGCCAAGGGTGGAGATGCTGCTGCATGCAGGGCAGGAAGAGCTGGGCTGAGCATCCCCAAAATGGACCCTCTTGCTGGGCACCGCATGGCATGGCCGCAGGGGTGCTGGACCAGGAGGGGGCAAAGGAGCTTCTCCTCTTGGTGGCTTTGCCCCATGGAGCTGCCCGGGGGACGGCAGGAGGGTGCTGGGGGGCAGCCAGGAGGGAGCAGCCCCTTTACCTGATGTAGCCCTCGATGCTGCTCTGGCCCCGGATCTGGTCCTCTATCAGGTAGGTGTTGTGGGAGGAGGAGATGAAGTAGTGGCAGAGTGGCTGGCTCATGTCCTGCCACAGCGCCCGGTGCCGGGGGTTGAAGATGGAGCCCTCCGGGGAGCAGAGGTACATGAGGAACCCATCGGCGCTCAGCACATGGCGAGCCCGGGCTGCAGGCGGAGGGAGAGGCTCAGCGACAGCCGGGGACCCGGAGGGGACAGGATCAGGACAAACGGGGCTGCTAGCAGCTCCTGGCATCCCCAGCCTGGTGGGCACGGCTGCTGCCAGAGGCTGGGGCACAGGGAGAGGTGCCCCAGGGCAGCAGCCGTGGGAAGGTGGGCAGCGGACCCCAAAGCCAGAGCTTGCACCCCGTGGCTGGTCAACCTTCTGCACCAAAATGGTCCAGAAACGGACCAAAAAAAAGGGGAACTGCACCCAGATCACACCATGGTGAGCCTTCCCCCTGTGCCCACCCACAGCAGGATGGGGCTGGGGGTGCCCCAGGCTGTGGGTCTCAGCCCCCTCCTTCCCCCCGTGCAGAGCACAACCAATGTCCAGGCTGGCTCTCACCTGTCTCCGACGGTTCGTACTTGTCGATGAGCTCCATGGCCAGCTCCTCTGTGCCTTCGTCCTCCAGTTGCTCCTGCCGCAGGAAATCCACCAGCTCCAGCAGCGTCAGCTTCTTCCCATCCTCGGAGAAGTCCTGGAAGAGGCTCAGCACCTCCTCACGCTGCGTGAGGGCCTTGTAGAAGAGCACGAACTCCTCCCCTTCCAGCGTCCCCGACTCCGACTTGTCGGCAGCCTGCAAGTAAGCTCACTCAGCACCCAGCTGGGGCAAAATGGGGTGTCCTGGCCACCCCGTGGGGCTGTGGGGGGAGTCGCCCACCCCCAACGGAGGGCACAGAGACTCCAGCAGCGGTAGGCATTGATCGACGCATGAATGGATGGATGGGTGTATTGGCAGATGGAGGGCTGATAGGTGGATAGGTCCATGGATGGAGAGATGGGCAAACAGGTGGATGGTTACATGGATAGATGGATGGATGGATGGACAGATGGACAGCTGGCTGGCTGGTTGGCTTGATGAATAAATAAATGTCTGGTTAGCTGGGTAGACATAAGCAGCTGGGTGGACAAATGAATGGGAGGGAGGAACAGCTGCCTTGACTGGTTGGGTTGACAGATAAATGAACAAATGGATGTTTGTCTGGGTAAATAGGTAGTTGGGTGAACAAATAAATGGGTGGATGGGTGGATGGACGGACAGACAGAAGAAAGTGACCACATCCTTCTGTAGGGGGCTATTGTGCAGCTTGTTCCAGCCCCTCCAGGCCCTCACGTGTGGTGCTTACCTGGAAAAGCCGCAGGGCATGATCCTCGTTCATGTCCACGTTCATCATCTTGAGGAGACGCTGCACCTCCTTGAAGTTCATGCGCCCATCCTTATTCTTGTCAGCTTTCTGAAACCAGTCACGAATCCACGTGCGAGAAACCAGGGCAGATGTTAAGGGAAAGGACCTTGGCTAAGAGAGATGGAGCTGGGGAGCAGCTGTGGGCTCTCCCTCAGGGCTGCATCTCTGATGCAGATGGTGAGACCCAGAAGAGCTAAGCACACGCTGGGGCAAGGCAGGAGATGGGGGAAGGACTGGGTGTGGAGGGCAGAGTGGTGCCCGCAGGAAGGATATTGGTCTATCTTCTCCCTTTGGTCCATGGTGGTGGCCACCTCGATGAGCTGGCGCAGGCCCTGGATCCAGCACTGCGCCTCTTCTGCCGAGCCAGCAATGAGGTCCAGGTTGCCCCGGCGGCCATAGAAGACAATGGTGAAGCAGCGCTCGGGAGGGAACTCCTCGGCCAGGCTCTGCAGCACCTCCGACTGGTGCCCTTCCCGCACCGTCTCCACATCGCTGATGGAGACTGGGGCAGAGGGAGGGGAGACCTGTTTATGGGGGACAAGGACCGCAGGGCAGGGGGCACTGCCCACAGACATCCATCCATCCATCCATGCATCCATCCATACATCCACCCACCCACTGAGCTACTCATCCATCTGTGCCTCTGTTTGTCTGCCTACTCCTCCACTGGCATGCCAGAGCTTTCACTTTTATCAGCTGCAATTTCTACCCGGCCCTTGTGACCCATGGGTGCTGCTGGGGGCAGGATGACTCATGGAGAGGTGTGGGTGAGAAGACCACACACACACACACACACACACACACACACAGAGCCTCTCTTGAATGCCCCAGCACCCTTTGCAAGCATGGCTCCAAGAATCGCCATACAGTCACACTCCTGTTCACTCTGAACCCTACTGATGGCCCCATGGACAACACACAGCAGCCAGTACTCACAGGCGGACTCAGTTTTGCCTGTCCTCTTGGACTGGTACCAGATGGTCATGCAGTCATCCTGCAGCTTGAAATAACGCTGCTTCTTCCAGCTCTTGGACTTGACTTTGCGCATCAGCGTCCCTTGCTGCATCTGCTCCAGCGTGTCTGTGAGCTGGATGCCTGGGGGCAGCGTGGGCTGCATCACTGGGGGTGGGGGTATCCGGGCACTGCGCCCTGCTACCTTGCTCCCTCCCTCCCCTGGGACCCCACGTGGCCCCTTGATTTGGGATGGAGGAGGGACAGACTCCAAACAAACTCCCTTCGCCACAAGAGGGGCAGAAGGTAATTTCCTATCAACCCTTCCCACCTGCCCTCGGCGCTGCCAAGCCCGATCCCAACAGCCACGGTGGGGTAGGGATGCTCCTGAGTGTAGCAAGGCAAGCTCAACCCATGGGCCAGATTTGCCCCGGCACAAATCCGGATGGCCCGGTGCCCTGCCCCGCACCTCCCCTCCGCCGGGGCACTCACGGGCGTTGCACAGCAGCGATGCCATGGCTCTGCCTCCTCCGTGCTGGTGGCTGCTGGGGAGGGAAGAGAGAGGGCAGCTGGGGGGAGCGGGGCTGGACCCCCCCGTGCCCAGGTCCCGCCGGGTGGGCTCCAGCCGTGCCCACGTGTGTGCAAGGTGCGTGTGTCCCTGCCCGTGTGCGAGTGCACCTGCGCCTGTCTCCTGCTAGGTCATTGCTTTCCGTAAGTGTTGAGTGGACCCCGCCGTGCTCATGAAATATTAATTTGCATTACCAGGAAGCCGGAGCTCGAAAGGTGTCGGAAGAAAACAGAAAAACTTGCAAGTGTGGCCGCCCCACAGCCCGGCAGGTACTGGAGCTCTGGTGCTCCCACATCACTGCTCCCAGGGGAGAAGCAGCCCTGGGAGCCAGGAAAAACTGCCCTGGGGGTGCCCGGGAGAGCCAAGAACAAGCCCCCACTGCCCGGGAAATGGCCCCAACCAGCAAATTTGGAAGTAAGGGAGAGCCTTACTTGCTGTAAGAGCAAGGACCCGCAGCTCCCCCAGTCCCTTCTCCCTGGGGAATGTCAGCACCCTGGGGCCACGACCGCACTGGCAGCCGTATGGGGAGCGCACTGTGACAAGTGGGACTATAAATACAACTGGACTGACAATAAGGCTTTGATTAGACTGTTAAGGCTTTAATTAGACTGACAAATCGCTGGATGTGCCTGTCACACAGCTGTTGGAGCTGGGCCCTCGAGGAGCAGATGCCGCAGCCAGTGGGCTGGGATTTGGGTGCAGGAGGGGACCCGGGGGTCCCTGGGGGTGAAGGGCTCTGTGCCGGGGTGCAGGGGTGGCAGCCATGCCCCAGGCCCCTGACTCAGCACAAGCACCGGCAGTGCAGGGCTGGGAATAGCCGGTGCTGTCAGCGTGCAGGCAGCTGCCAAGCCCGGCTGCCAGACCCTCGCAGGCTCAGGGGCTGGACGACAGCCGTCCCCTGCTCGGTGTGGGGACGGGCAGGGCAGATCCCCAGCACAGCACTGGCTGGGGCCGTGGCCCCGCTCCTGGGGGACACGCCAGGCATGGGGCTGGCAGTGGCCATTCGGCTGTCCCCAGGGCAAGCGGGGACTGCCTGTCCACACTCTTGGGGACCTCACGTGTTGCTGGAGACACGGAGCAGCTGGGGTGCCATCCCAGCTGCCTCCCAGCAGTGCCCAGAGCCAGGGCTGCACATTCCCAGCACCAGCCCTTCTTGCGGGGCTCAGACCGCAAGGACTCGCTGCAGTGCCTGCACGCTCCTGCCTCCTGGCAGCACCCAGCCTGGCGCAGCCGCTTTGCAGGGTCACAGCTCCAGGTGCCCACCTGCCCCATGTCCCCTGTGCTGCAGCAGGTGAGGGGACAGAGATGGGGACTTTTTTGGGAAGCCAGCGTGGAAGGAGAGGCACCAAGGCTGGAGGAGCAGAGAGAGATGCTGGCCTGGGACAGGGATGGGCTTGGTACCACCATAGTGTCTGTCCTCTCTGCACCCTGCCACGCATGTGTGCAAGGAGGCAGCGTGCAAGGGAGCTGCTTGCAGCCCCCAGGCCAATAACCGCGCTGAGATTTTGGAGCTAAACTGATGTTCCCCAGCGCCAGCCCTTACGGGCTCCCGGCATGGCCCAAGCGTGCCCAGCCCTGCCCCAGCCATGGAGCTGTGCCTTCCCCGTGCACGCAGCAAAGAAGAGATGATCCCTTCCAGCGCAGGGAAGATCCTGTGAGCATGGACACAAGGACACGGCTGTTCGTCTCTCTCCAGCACACGAGCGATGCCCTGAGCCCAGTGCAGCCCAGCCCCGTGCAGCCCTCCTTGCCCCCGTCTAAGTTACAGCGTCGAGGGGAGCGTGACAGTAGCCAGGGGCTGGAGAAACCCAACCCAAGGGCTTCCCGCAGGGCTGCTGCCTCCTGCCAGGGACAGCCCCAGCTCCCCCCAGCACACGCTGAGCCACCGCAGCTTCTCTCCTGGAGGTGACAGTCCCCAAGTGGAGCTGGAGGGTCAGTGGGTGTGAGTGCTCCCCAGCAGTTCCAGCGTGGAGTCCCTCGGCAGAATTAAATGCCACCGTGGGGGTGGCTGTGCCGAAGCAGGGAGGGATGCCTCCCCCTGGACACCCCCCCACCCTCCTGCTGTCCCGGTGTGCACACACGCTGCCCGTGTCCCCGGGCTCTGCGCAGCCCCACTGCCCCACACAGCCTTCCCACCTGCCCCGGGACACGCTGCAGAGCCCGACCCACGCAGGGGGACCAGCCGGCAGCCGACGGGGTCAGAGGGGTCGGGGGGGGTCAGACAAGGGACTCCGGGATGGGGCAGCACAACCCTGGGGTGCGGGGTTCGGGGGACAAGTGACACCTTAAAGCAGAGGAAACGAAACCGCCGGCACCTCTCTCCCCACCCCACGCCGCCCCACCCGTGCAGCCGCCTCTGGGACGGCGCTGCCCGAGCCCGGGAGTCCCAGCCCCGGGACTTCCCCCCCTCCCCCGCAGGACGCCCGTTTCCTCCGCGGAGGACCCGGCGCCCAGTCCCGTACCCGCTCTCCGGTGCCGCCGTACCCCGCCGCTCCGCTCCGCCGATGCTCCGCCGCCTGCGGCCGCACGGGGCCGGGGCTGCCCGGGCTGCCCGCCCCTCGGCAGCGGCAGGGCGGCGAGCCCGCCCCCGCGGGACGCCCCCGGCCCCCGCAGCCACCGCCTCTCAAGGTCGCCTCGGATTAAGGTCACGCCGTTCCCGAGGCGGGGGGGGGGGTGGGTGAAGGCGGTGGCAGGGCCGGGAGCACCCCACAGTGCCCCCCGCTTGGGGCCGAGTCCCCATTCCCACCTCCCAGCACCGCCTGTCCCTCCCCAGACCCGCTTGCACAGCCCAACGGGGCACAGAGGGTCCCCAGTGTGTCCCTTGTCCCCTTCCCAGGACCCTCCGGTTGGGGGAAGAGATGCAAGGACGTGTGGCTGGAGCATCCCGTAGCAAAACCCGCACGGGGATCCAAGCTGGGGCACCCGTGGGGCAGGCCGAGTTGGGTGCGAGGGCTGCAGGGCAGGGACCAAACTTGAGGTGGACGATGCTCTCATCTCCTGGACCCGGGGCGAGCGTGGCAGGGCTTGCAAACACGCTGCAGGAAGGCAACGAGCGCTCTCCCCGGCGGGCTCCATTCGGAGCCCGCCGGGGAGAGCGCTCGCTGCCTTCCTGCAAAGCAAAACCCCTCCGCGTTACTGCTCTGGGAGCGATGGGGTGCTGCAGGGATGGGGCCAGCTCCCACCGGGAAAGGCCACACACTCCCCAGCTCACCTCCCCAAGCTGGCACCAACCCCCCTTCCTCCCATCTGCAATAAATCCCCGTCTTGCCACTTGCCCTCCCCCAGAAACCAGATCGGGAGCAATCTGTGCTGGCTGAGGTTTTATTATTTATTAATCCAAACTTACAAAAAAAAACCAAACCAACCCAACCCAACACCCCCCCCCCCCCCAAAAAAAAAAACCCCAAACCAAACAGAAGCATTTTCACACCCTGTCAAGGTCAGGATGGAGGGAAAAGAAGGCAATGGTTATAAAACAGGACCCCGGGGGCAAGGAAGAGGCCATGCTCTGCCCTTGTTACGCAAGGCTGCGAGGGGAGGAGGGAAGGGAAACGAGATGGGATTTAAGACACTGTTGGCACGACACCGCAGATGATCAGCAAAATGGACTACTCGAGGAGGGGGGAGAAATCGAGTAGCTGCCCAGGCTTGCCTGCAGCCAAGCGCAATCTCCGCTGCAGCAGAGCCCAGGAGCTCCTCGGCTGCTTCCGAGAGCCCACCACAGCCGCACTAATCCCCCGGCGCAGGGAAGGCAGGTAAGCGGCTGCTGGTCCAGTTTAATTGCGGTGGGGCAGAGGCAAACGCCAAGGCAGGTTTGAAAGCTGAAATGGATGCAGCCGGCTGGCGGAGATGAGCTGGAGGGGGGGGGAAAGGGAGGGGGGCCAGGACTGAGAGATGCCCGGCAGGCAGCGGCGGGCGCAGAAGCCGGCATACCTGGAGCCCGCAGAATGTCGCTCCCAGCTGTCCCACAGCAGGGGATCATCGGTCGGTGGCCTGCTGACCACCACAAGGCAGGTTTCCTAACGCTGAGCTCCGTTTGACAAGCCAGCCAGAAGCCCCTCTGGGCAAGAGCTGGGCTAGATGGGAGGCCAGCACACATCAGCCCCTGGCTGGTGGCTAGCTGCAGGAGCACACTATTTACAGCACAAGAGCCACAGTCCTGCTGTCTTCTCCTCCCCCAGAGCCCTGGGAAGCAAGCTTATGACACGTGGGTTCATCGCAAGTAATCCACCCCTCCTCTCGGGGCAAGCACCGCAGTGGCCCAGCTCCAGCCACTGCCTCCGTGCCAAAGGGAAGAAGGAGAGAAGCTCGATGCGCCAGCTGGATGCAGAGCCAGGAGCAAGGATGTGCTGGCAGGGAAGAAAGCTGTCCCTGGGCTACCTGCAGCTGAGTAGCAGTCTTAAGAGGGAATAAAACAACTGGATCGGCTTTTATTCAGCTCGCTCATCTAAACAGACGTGTAAACAAGAAGTGACAAGGAACTGGAGGGACATGGTGTGCACACACCCCTGTCACACCGCTTGAGCAGAGGCTAGCTGGAAGAGCGGACATCTGCACTACCCCCTGCCTGGCGGTGGGTGGAGAGATGCCAGCCAAGCCTCCTGGAGAGACGGGGATCTTTACAGATTGTTTTTATTGATTTTTTTTTTTTTTGAAGCTGTAGTATCAGCATTTGCTGGTGTCGCAATCCCCGGAGGCATGCTGCGCTGCTACAGAGCAGCCCTTTGGCTGGGTGGGATGGTCCGGCAGGCCGGCAGCCAGCTGGCGTGCCCAGTTTGTTGCGGAAGAGGTCACCTGTTCCTGGTTCTTTGTAAACCTGAGCTGTTTCTTCCCCAGTCCCCCACCTCCCCCAGCAGTCATTGCGGAGGAAGAGGGATGCCCCGTGGGTCAGTGACTTGACCCTCTTGCAGGTTCTTGACGAGCTGAGCCAGCCAGCGCTTTGTGGTGGTGTCATCCTTCAGGACCTGGGCAAAGGTGGTGTCCTTCAGTTGGTCAGGAAGGCACTGCCTGAGAGCTTCACGTGCCCTACATCAAGAGACAAGAAACGGGGCCCAACAAATAAACTCACAGGGGCAAGAGGGGAGCAAACCCCACTGGGGTCACGACGCTCCTTTGCCTGGGGGTCTCCCTGGCAGGGCCAGCCGAGGAAAGCACCAAGCAGCAGCACCGCAGCACGTGGCACTCAGCCAGCCAGCACGGCTCCCATCCCTCACGCTAGACCCCACCGAGCCAACCCCTGTGCCCTGACACCTGTCAGTCAAGAGCAATGCAATGCCAGGAGAGGCTGAGACAACAAATACATACCCAGCGGCTTTGGGCAGAGCTGCTGATCAGCATGAAATCAGTTTGTATTCCTTCAGCTGAATTTCTTCTATTGGCTTCTACTGCTAACAGCCCACATGATGCAGAAGAGGGAGAGCATAGCGTACCTTCCACCTCAGTCCCTCCCTCGTACCTAGTTCAAGCTACATTTGAGCTCAGGCAGTCGTAACCCGCGCAGCTTGAATCTGCACAAACCCCAGTCACTGTTTCTCCCATGTACCATAAAAGCTCCTGGGACTAGCAATAAATAAACCAAACCAACCAGAAAACCCACCCATTTTCCACACTGAGCAAAGGATGACATAAGGACAGAGAAGGAACCTCGGCTCTCCCTGAGTGGGTACTGTGGAGAAGAACTGCCACTTCCAAGGGAGCGGGAGAAGCCCCTGCCCAAACTCCTAAAATGTTTACCTGGGGTTATCGGAAAGGCGAAGGTAGCAGCGGACGACATGTTTCAGTAGCCGTGCCGATGGCTCCTTGGAGAGCTGCAGGACCATTTTACCCTGTTTGACAGAGGCCAGTGCCACCAGTTAAAGTCTTTGTAAGAACAGCTTCACAACCAGCAGAGACTAGGAAAGACCATTAAATCACTCTGACTTCCCACACGTCACAGCACATTACCTTTCATCTAGATACCTCTGCATGCAGGCCGGCGCAGGGCTTGCCAAGATGCCTTTGAGAAGAGCAGCTAGCCATGGCTTGGAAAGGATTCTCCCAGCAGCTCAGGGAAAGCTTGTCTCATCTCTATTTGGTTTTTACCTCCCCAGGACTGCTTAGTGGTCCAACTTTCTGCTAGATTAAAGAGAACCTGGGGTTTCCCCCTCGTGGAGGAAGGTGAATGTATTCCGAACGCTTTGATAAGCTCAGGCTGAGTCACCCCATGAGGTGTGTTGCCAAGCTCTGCAACACTCCTTTCCTCATCTGCGCTGCCTTAATTTCAACACCCTTTTAAAACATTAACAATAGCCCAGGAAGCCATGCCAAAGGACTGGGCTCACCCAAACCACACATAGTAAGATCCACATCTGGTCTTATCACGCACCCAAGAGTTGTATTTTCTCTCTGCTACATCCCTCATCAAACCATTACTGGGATGCAAGACCAGGGCAGGTCTCCCTGGCCCAGCCTCCATTTCTCACACTATGTAGGACTTTGCACATGGTTGCACCTTTGAATGCACCCAGCCTGGTGAACAGTGTGGATGCCTTCACACGCCTGCTTTGAAGGGTTTAACAGTCTGCTTCCTCATAGTTAGGAGTCAATCAGATCTGCCCAACAAGTTGTTCTTTTTCCTGTAGAACTACATTGGCTAGCACTAACCATTTTCCTCATTAGCCAAATTCACCTGTATTTGGATATTCAGGCAGTTAGCAGGTCCCCCTCATCTGCCCTTTTGCAAGCTTCCTGTTCTCAGCAATTCCCCAGGATACCAATATTTCTTTGAAATAAAGAACAAGTCAGAGAGCTCCTCAGACAGCTCCTGGATGGGAAATACTAACTTGCTCTTTTAAAAACATCTAATACTTGCATAACATCTTACTCAGTTATCAGCAGACAAGGAAGTAAATAATCACCTTCATGAGACAGGAGTACACTATCCCGATTTTTGAAATACAGAACAGAAACGACTATGAACATTTTCATCTTTCTCCATAGCGCTATGGGATATTAATCATGTCAGTGCTTCACCCAATAGTGGGATTATACCACAGCTAGGATTTCTTCCATGCTAACACAGCTTTACACGCCCACATCCTTCCGTGCTCGTACCCTTCCCAGCCATGGATTCTTCCTCGGTCTCCTTCTCTCCCCTACCCCAGGGCTTCTAACTGCATCCTTCACTTTTTCCCCAAGCCAGAAGTACTTTCATCAAAGCCGATCCTTTTCGTGAATGCAAAAATCATGTCACATTGGATATTATGGACATCAGCTCACAATCGTTCATATTTTGCTGTTTGTGGGTGAATTAGGAGGTAACATTTTCTTTACATTTGGGAAAACAGACAAATAAACATTCCCAGTGAAAGCATCAACATTTAGCCACAGAACCAACACTGCAAAGCGCTTAACTTAATGCTGCATTTTCTTCTCCTGAGACTGCTCTTTAAAAAGCAAACAACCAACCAACCATCAAAGCAGGACAATAGCTATGCCAGGGCAGACACGTACTCCCCTAGGCAAGCTCAAAGATAATAAAGCTCGAGTTCAAAAGGATTCTCCCAGCAGCTTGGGGAAAGCTTGTCTCACCTATATTTGCTTTTTACCTCCCCAGGACTGCTTAGTGGTCCAACTCTCTGCTAGATTAAAGAGAACCTGGGGTTTCCCTCCTGGGATGAGCAAATTACAAGTACCCAAACTTCTCCTTCACAGGCGACAGGGAACGGACAAAAATTGTCTGCTGTCTCCGTGTTCCAACACAAGAATTAGAGTCGGCTAGTACGAGCCAGGTTCAAAGAGGAAAAAAAGGAGGTTGGCCTTCCAGGAAGCGAATGGGAAACTCGTGAAACTCCTTGATAAAGGACACTGTGGATGCAAAAGTTTCCATGGCTTCAAGGGGAGGATAGGCCAAACACTGGGGGTTACTGCACAGAAAACCCACAACTGGCCCCAGAAATCCAAAGCTGAAAATTGCTGGCAGGTGCGAGACTGTTACGAGGGCAAGTATCACAAATGCTTGCCCTGCTCTTACTCCTTCGTTCAACCTGCTGCTCTTTCAACCTGTTGTGGGAGGCAGAGATGGGAAATGGATCCATGGCCTGAGCCGTGTGATCATTCTTACATAGAATTAAATCAATTCACATCCAACGAACAACCCTGAAAACTCTTTTTCTTCTCTGGAGATGTTTATCTTGGGGACTTAGTATCTTACAACTAATATGTGTCCTCTTGACACGCAAACCACAGATATATACAAAGGAAACATGTGGAAACCGAGAGCTACAGTGTCGCAAGCAATAAGCCCAAGAACTATTTGCTTCCCTCATCCCATGCTCCAGCCAGAGAACAGTAAAGTAGCCACTGAAGAAGCTGGCTGCTAGAGCATAATTTTTTCTTTTTTTTAAAGAGAGGAAACAAATAGTCTTACCAGTATCATGGCAACATGGGAAAACCGCTCGTAAGTCTGACAAATATATGCCAGCCCTGTGTCATCCAGGAGGATCTTCTGAAGAATAAACGTAGCAACCTAGAATGGGGAGAAAGCAGAAAAGAAAGCACATAAACAACTTATCTATCATGAAAAGGGACAGCCTTTGTGCTGTGTTCTTTTCAAGGCAGTCCCAGAGCTGAAAGGCCTTTCAACAGGCAGCAAATGCTTTACTCAGTGGAAGTTTAAAGCCAAAAGAAAATGCAGGACATTACACAATGCTTGGCATCTCTGGCTAAAGAAAAGAGATGGACACAAAGCAGTGTGTACCAGAGGACTGGATGCAGGTTGCATAAGACAGCAACTACTGCCAAGCCGCTCAGGACAGCCTCAGGATTACGGCCACTCTACTCTGATCACAGAGCAAGCGGCAGGAGAAGGATCTGTCCCTTGGCCCTGCCATCTAGACAGCAAACTGATTCAGTTTTCATCTTGAGCATTACCGATTCACCGTAAGATGTGACTTCCTAGAAGAACCTCAGCCAGCTATGTCAGCAGGCTTCACCAGAGAAGCACATACAGACTAAAACCTGTGGCCAGCCTACCTGGGTCATCAGACCAGTTTGACCACAGATCTGAGCTCATGGGGGAAAGGGGCCCCTGATCAGAGGAGACAACAAACTGGTCCAGTGCTGTGAACATTCCCACAACCACCACTAAGAGCTGCCACCCAACCTCTGCACTGCGTAGCCACAGCATTTGTTCTCTCAGGCCAAGGAAAGTTGATCCAGCTCAGTCCTGAAAGTTACTCTGCAGGGCTGCAAAGGAGGAAACAGGTGTTGAGAGCAGGAAGATCTTTCCCAGCAAAACCACCAAGCTCAGGAACTCCAGCTTAGTTTGGTGGTTTTGGTTGGTTTGGTTTTTGAGGAGGTAAAAACTCCACCCCGAGTTGCCCCAGCATTTGCAACAGGAGACAAGTCAACTCTGCAGGTTACTGGCTGCCTGGTCAGTCAGAGATAAACAAGTCTTAATTAAGACAAAAAGAGTAGGTACCGTTTTGGAGAGTTCGCTGCCAGACTCCATAATGCGTAAGCACAGGGGGATAATTTCTGTCGTCAACAAGAAATTTATCACTTCTTGTTCATCAGTTTTCACCAAGGCCCCTTGAAGGAAAAACAAAACCGGAAATCAATAAATGATAAATTGTTTAAAAAAATCTCACCTTTCCAAGAGGGCCTGTACTGTGTCCTCCCCAGGAATCATTAAGTCTGAACGGCAGGCAGAGCAACTGTCATCCTAAATATGTTGCAGCACATGGCTGGAGAAGAAATCATTTTGGCAGCATAAAAGTAATCCGGCTGGGTTTGGGGGTTGTTTGTTTTTCAGAAAGGGGATGCATTCTTGGCTCTTCCCCAGTGGTAACACAAAGAGGATCATGCCACCCACAGCAACCTCTGAGAAGAAATGCATTTTAAGACCCTCTTACTTTATGCATTGAGAGAGAAATGTTTTGGGCAGAAAGAAGAAAAAAAAAAGGATAAGGGGAAGATGGGGCAAATACACTCAAGTCAATCAATGACAAAAACCCAAAGAAAGCCCAGTCTGCACCCACCCATCCCAGTGTCTAGCTGGCTGGGCTGAGGGTGAAGGCACAACAAGCCTGCACGCACTTGTACTCACAGGAAACATATTTTTGGCAATGCACCCAGACTTCAGTGTTTTCTTATTAGTGAAAAGTCCAGTTCCTACACACTAAGAGGAACCCAGCTCCACAACCGATGGAAAAGGAGCAGCTCCTCCTGTTAATACTATAGGACTCAGAAGATCCCAATAAAGAGAGACCTGTGATTTTAGTCATGCAGGTCTCTATACCCACAACATGAACTGCATCCAACTTGATAAGAAACCAGTGCTCCAGCATTAGTCTGGCTGCTTACCAATCACTCCGAGGCTCGTGAGCCGCAGGTACTCAAACGGACGTGTCTTGCTAACTGTGTGCAAGAAGGGGTACAGGAAGAGAGGGATATGAGCTGCCAGAAAAGCTGACCTGTAGGAAAGCGAGAACACCCAATGTGAGAGACAAGGAAAACAAAGCAAGCACACAATCTAGCATTACCATGCAGAGCCTCAGACTATTCCTGACAGACACCACTGCTGCTGCTCCTCAAAAGAGGGTAACAGTTCATTCTCTGATGGAAAGGTATGAAGTAAATTCTGCACTGGGCGCAGCACAAAACCTAACACCTAAACCGTCAGTTACCTGCATCGCTGCTTCCAGCTGACCAGGAACAGAGCACATCCTGTTGCTTTTATTACCTCTTCCTGCCACCCAGACCCTCTGCTTTGTACATTCACTGTTGCATTCCACCTTGCAGGCTCCCATGGGCAGTGACAGTCAGCCACAATGCATGTGCAAAGCCTCTGCGAGACAGAAATCCAGACTGGCAAATCTCTAGGCATTACCACAGTTTAAATGTGCACAGCCACCTTTCCCCAAGAGTCCTCACACTGCCTTCTGGCAATGGTGAAAAATACAGACTGCAGGGAGAAACCTGGAGATTGCTCTGCTAGCAGAGGGAAGCTCTCTTGCACAATCAACCAACATTCTTCCCCTGTTTTCAGCTTTCAAACTGTAAATGGAAAGGTGTGTGGTGTAAAACTACCTTATTTCTTTGGATATCATTTAATGGAGGGTTGCTGTTTAACACTACTTTGCAGCAGCTGAAAAACAACTTAATCTATGCAGCACTTTCTTCTCAGCAGGAACAGAAGCATGAGATCATGGATCTCTGGGTAGTTTTCTTTTAAGTTTTAGCTACTGATTTTGGCTGAACCAACATCTTATTTTCCCCTGCTGACATGGGCTGGACACAGATTGAGAAAACCTGAAGTCAGGCACTGGCTGAGGACTCCAGACATGGCTCTGCTATTGCTCCCTTGGCACACACGGTCCCTGGGAAGGACAGTCCTGCTCATTCCACCCTTTGGACAACTGGTCGAAATAACTGTAAGCTCATTAAAACAAGGATCCTGCACACAGCACTCAACACAAAGGCACCCTTATCTCTGGCTGAGCTCCCAGGAGCTGCCACAACCCAATGTTTTGGGAATTTGCAGGATCTCAGGATGATCCAGAGAACGCAATGCATTTAGGACCACCATAAAGATGTCATCCTGATAATCGGTGCAAACAAGTGAAAGCAGCAGGCAGCTGCCTATCTTTCAGCTCTGTCCTCTGTTCCACATCTCTTAGTAAAAAAGAAGAAAGGCGCTCACGTGCTCTGGAGTCAAATAGACAGGCTGAGCTGTCAACATCAACACCTCAGAAAACTCATGCACTTGGATACACCTACCTTGTTTCTGGATGCGATGCGACACACTGTAGTAGAGCTAAAGCATTGCAGACTCTGTTGGACTGATGGGCTGTCAAAGTCGGAGGGTTGATTGATGGATAAATATTTACAATTTCCTAAAAAATTAAAAGATGAAGAAAAGTTAGAGGAGAAAAACATCAGAAAGCTGCACCAAAGCATTTTCCCAGCAAAGAACTACGGTGACAGGAGATTACAGTCTGCTTTCACCAAGCATCACTTTGAAGTTACATGGCAGCCACCACGCTGCCCAGGCAAGGGCAGAGCTGGGTCAGAGTCAATTTGACAAGGAGTCACAGGAATGCATTCAAACCTTAATTTCAGTAAAAAAGGGTTCATTTGATTTCCTGGCTCTTTACTAGTGTAGGGACTGGTTTGTTTTGAACTTCCAGATGGAAGAGGAGTGTTGTTCCTGTGCCTAGAGGCAGAGCACACCCACTCTATTCATACTGTAGCTGCTGGTACTCTTCTAACTCAACGCAAGGGAAGCAGCTGAGGGCGAGAAATTTGATTCAGAAATCTGCCTGCTTCCAACTATAGCTCCCTTCTAATTTTCTTCACTTGTTTCAGGGCCACTCCGAGAACAGTTTGACATTGCCAGCCCTGCACTCTTTTCTTTCCTTCTTTGAAAGAAATGGCAAGATTCGGCATTGAGAGATAGCCAGTCATCAGCTGTAGAGTAGTTTGCCCAGAGATAAGCTGAGCTGCTTGGTTTCACATGAAATGCAGGTACATTCCCTTGCAAGGATCTCTGGAGCAGTGAGCAGCATTCCCACGCTGCCCTTCCAGCAGGCTCCCCGCAAGGGCAACCTTCTGACCAGGAAGTGCTCAAGCTCATGCAAAACAAATCAAAAGGAGTAAGACTGTTGTGGCTCTATGACATTGTATGAAAATAAGTAGAACATGATCCACAGGGAACTCATCCACCCAAGAACTTGCCTGTTCCCCTTCCAACTATGTAAGCTGCCTAATTAGAAATCTTGCAGTCTCTGCACACATCGCCTTGCTAGTGATGATAATGGCAAATGGGCTTCCCACATCTGCTCCGCTCACTGCATGATCCAACACACATCATACTCCCAGCAATGGCAATAAGGGACCCCATCAGCCCCTCCCCAGATCTGCCCCATGGACGCACGAGCTCTGCAATGTGCTGGTGCTGCACCATGGAATAAAGATGCCGCCAGTCCTACCCACCTGAAGGAGCGCCGCGATAGTGCCAAACGAGTGCCACAGCATCGGGGCAAGGTCAGGCACAGACTCACGCTTCTTGCTCAGCTCCAGCAGCGCATTCTCCCGCGTCTCAGGGCTGGATAGCTCATTGATCCACTGGTAGATCTTTTCGCGGTCGACCTGAGCCAGTGCTGTTGGCACAGGCTGGGAGGGAGACAAGAAAACTTCAGTCCAAACATTTTACCCAACTCCCACCCAAACCCTGGCAGATAAGTGAAAAAGGGCTCAAGAAACTCCTGACTGGGGGAAGGAGGAACTAAAGCTGCATTAAGACGCTCTGGATATGGATCCCTTCCTTAGATTAGTCGTCTTATTTCACCCATCTGAAATGCAAAGGTTTTACTTTCTGGCTTGACTTGTTAGGACAAGTCTCTTAATCTGCTTGTCAAGTAATACCTTGTGACTGCATTCAGCAATATAAGAGAGCCATGCTGCTGCCTGTCTGTGCCAGCAGAGCTCCTGGGGAGGTCACACATACTTTAGCCAGCTATTATTTGCTCCACCTGCATTTAGCACGCATTCATTTCATGCTTCAAGTGCAAGCTTCCACAAATTCAAAGTAACGCAGATGCCACCTTTTTCTCTCCAAAAACATCCATGACATTGGAGCCTGCCAATGGGATTCACCCAACATACATGAGAAAATATTCATACAAATACTAGAAAAAAATCTCACTACTCCAACATCAGCATGACACCGTCCAGAGCCAGTAACACCTGCTGTTAGAGACATCTCATATTCATCCCATGTATCTCGTTTGCATGCATGGAGCTAAAAGGGAATTTTTCAAGACTGATTTTGTGCAAAAATTCCTGTTCAAAATAAACCCAGAGAAGGGTAGATCTGTATTCACAGTCAAGACACATTTTCTACTACTCAGGAGAAATGCAGGATTTCTCTTCTGCCTTTCTTGGAACATCAGGGAAAGAACAGCATCAAGGCCAACAAGGTTTCAAGCCAAAATAAATGAGGGAGGGCTG
Source organism: Mycteria americana (assembly GCF_035582795.1). Taxonomy (NCBI): domain Eukaryota; kingdom Metazoa; phylum Chordata; class Aves; order Ciconiiformes; family Ciconiidae; genus Mycteria; species Mycteria americana. Next base: position 26,520,374 of record NC_134373.1, read on the forward strand.
GGAAGGAAAGGAAGAGAAATGTGGAATTGTAGCATAGTTTCTGTGGAAAGGGCAAAGAGGAAATCTTTCAATGGAAGTTTGTCTCATGCCTCTACTGGCACAGCAAGCGCTCAAGGTGTAAACAAATGCTCAGCAGGCTTCCAAAAGAGACAGTTTGGGGATTCGGATCCAAAATTTTGAGGAAGACAAACGCAGGCATTAAAACCCCCTGTGTGAACACTTCCAAAACCCAGTTCAGAATCTATTCAAACATTCTGCCACAGTGCTTACTATTCAAGTAAAGCACAGCCCTGTTAGCATGCTGCTGCTCCTGAGCCAGCCTGCATGCAACCAGCTCAGCATCCCCATGTGTACGGCAATCATGGCTGGGAGCAAAGAATGGACTGTATTTCTTTTTTTTTTTTAAACCCAGACTGAAACTCTTCATGCGCTTACCACAACAGATGTGAGCACTGCCTGTACCGTGCTGACAGCAATGCTACTACTAGGGGGCTCATCACTGAGGCACTGAAGAGAATACAAAGGAGTTCAGGAATTGAAAGTGACTCGAACCAAACCTGAAACCATATGCCAGAGGCAGGCTCCCAGAACTGCAGGAGGGATGAAGGGAGACTTCTTAACCTTTGGCAGACACCTCCAGAGCTTTCCGTCTCTTATTTCTGCAAAGGTTTTCCTCCTCCCTTCATCCACATATTATATCCATAGTCACATCCAAAGAGATTCTTCTCCAGCTGTGGGATTTCTCTCTTCCCTAGCCACTTCCATCATATTATTTAACTTAAATGTCTATATATAAGCCAATGTGCTGTTATCAATCCCTATACTCTAGGGCTCAAATACTTTTTTAGCTGTTCATCTTTCCTCCTATGCTCTTTTTTCTCGTCTACTCAATTTTTTCTTTCCAGAACCTCACACTAAATTAGTAATCCTGACAAGTTTACTGTGCTCTTACAGCTGGGAGTGCAATTCCAATAGCAACTCCTACACTGGAACTCAGAAAGAGAGGGAGAATGAACAGAGCTCATTTGTTTTTATTTGGGATGGTAGAGTGACAGGCAGTGTAGCAATAATGTTGTTATAATTGTGTTATCTAAAGCTTCCATCTATTTTTGTAGACTCACTGGAAGTTTCAGTTCCTGTAAGCTTAAATACATCGACCCTTTAAAAGCACAATCATGTGCTTGTTATCCCTAGAGAACACTAAGTAGATTTTCCACGCAATTAAGTTTATGATGTCCAATATCTGTCTTAGCCAGAACCAACTGCTTTTCACAGGCTCTACAGTTGCTCTCTCATTTTAGTTTAAATTGAAAGACATATTTTTTTCCTAATTTCCTACTTTATTGTTGTTCCCCCTTCTCCCTCTAAAACCTAAAATTCTGGGGAACCCTGAGGGCTACACACAAATCCTGCAAGCTCCAAGACAGAACCCTGCCAGGCAGACTTTCTTTTGCACACAGGGAAAGCAAAAGTTACCAACAGTATCTCAACACAGCACAAACTAGCCACCTCGCATTGTGAAAGATCTTGTAACACCTTCCTCAAGGGAAACGGCATTACCTCAAACATCCATGCCCAATTACATCTCCAAAAATCACATAACAAACTGGATTTAGGCAACTGGCTTTCTCTTCCTAATTGAGCAGTTGCTGCTAGGCCCACTGGTACAAGTACCGCTCAACCAAAGCAGAACACTGACTAACCGCATACATGTGCTTTTTAAACTATTTTGATAGATCACCAACTCAAAAATACGAACGTGAACTTTGAACTTCAATAGCAGTGAACTAGTTTGTTTGAGTTGGGCTTTCAATGCCTTACTGCTAGCTACATTTATTGGTTTTAGCCTCTTCTCGAGCCTCTAGCACATTATGTTCAGGTCTGAAATCAAAGTGTCAGCTCTGCCACCAGCAGCACTGTATAAAGACCAACGCTCTGGCTTACCACAGCTTTTTCACGACAGTGTTCACAACACCGAAAGGGATTCTTGAGCCAATTCATGACCCTACTAAGAGGTAACGTTATTTACCACAGCTCTCAAGCACATCTCCAGAGCCGAACACCCTTCCCTGTTGCCTTTAGTCTAAGCATACTAACTGACTGTGGTAGGAAACATTTCAATACAGAACTACCAGGTGGCGTAAATTATGTATAAATTAAATATACATTTAAATGAGTCCCAAAATAAAGTTGATTTCCATTCCTGAAACAGATTATTTTGTTAAAATTATCTTTTAAAAAAATCCTTTTATAGAGAGATGACTAGAACACAGACTGAGGATTAATGGGAGATACAACAGTCCCTCACGCATTTCGACAACCACTTAGGAATTACATGGCTATAAAAATGTAAATGCTGATTAAGACAGTTCACTGTGATCTTGCACACCCTTCTATGCTCTGGAAAGAGTCACTTTAAATCAGAAGTATTTACCAGCACTCCAAGAACCAATATAAAGTCACGAGCACTTAAACAAAGTGGGAAGACTTAATAAGTTCTCTCAGCTCCTGCTCATACGTACTTTACTCATGCTTGCTTGCTTGTTAGTCCAAGCAGGTCCTTGGGCTAAGTTCATTTGAAAACAGCTCTAACTGCTGGTCTTGCAATACACCTCCCAAACCCAATACACACCAGAGACTCAGTCAACTCTGGGAATTCTTATACACGTGATGAACGTGCTTTGGAGAAATGAAAACCAAAACAGAAACCCGCTGAGATGGGAGACAAGATGCAATAACCACATCGTTCGAACTCGGCTTCCATTTTTGAACCCAACCAGGCCAAGGTATGGTTCCACTCCCACCAGCCTGAACATCAGGCATCCCATCGCACCACAGCAGCTTCCCGAGGGTGAGAAGGGCAAGCACCAACTACGGGCAGCACTGCAAGGTATTGGGAGAAAAGGGAAGAAAGAACAGGCAGTCTCTGCCTTTCCTCCCGCCTTGAGGAACTTCTCGCGATCTTCTCTTTCCCTCTGCAGTCAAGGCCAGAAGTAAAAGAGCTCCCCAGAGGCCAGAGTAGGTGGCTGGGTGTGCAGAAGGCGTCCAGGCACAGGGAGAGGGCGCAGCGGGGAGAAGAAGGAACGAGGGAAAACCCTACGTGATACATACCGGGCGGGAGATGCACAGCCGGGGCACCCCACAAGGAAGCCCTCCTGGCCCCTAGGCGAACCACCCCGTCCCCACGAGCAGCAGAGCAAGGCAGGGCGGCCTCGGGGAGGCATGGAGGAGTCCCCAGGGGAGCAGCCGGAGCAAGAAAACGCTCACTCGGCGCCTCCCCGCTACCAAGGGATCCCGCCGCCCCTCCGCCGCCCCAGCCGGCCACCAGAGGCAGCTCACTAGGGCCCCGCCCCCGCCGCGGGCGGCCAGGGGAAACGTCCCCTCGCAGCTACGAGCGGCTATGCCCCCACGGCCCCGCTCCCCGCGCGGCCTGCGCAACGGAGTCCGGTCCGGTCCGGCTCGGTCCCGGTCCCGGTCCCGGTCCCGGTCTCGTCCCCGTCCCCAGCCCCGCCCCGCCGGAGCACGGAGTCGCCCTCACCGCGGCCGTGGCCAAGCTGTGCATGGTGGGAGCGGTGCCGGTACTGCCGCCGGGCCCGGCTCAGGAGGCCGCCGCCGCCATAGACTCAGGCCCGCCCCGACCCCTCACCCCGCCGCGCGCCCGCCCGCCGCGAGGGAGGCTGGGACAGGGGCGGGACGAAGACGCGAACGCTACGCGCATGCGCGCGGTCGCCGACGGGGCGGGGCGGCCAGTACCGGGACTAAGCGGGCCGCTTGGGCGCATGCGCGCGGACGGGCGGGCGGGCGCGGGGCGCGCCGGGAAGGGCGCCGCCGCGCTGACGTGAGCGGGCGCGCGCGCGTGCGTCGCGCGGCGTCTCGCGCTGCTGGCCGGTTCCCGCCATCCGCCGCCGCCCCCCCTTCCCCCTCCCCCCCGGGCCTCATCCCGCCCAGCGGCGCCGGGGACGCGCCGGGACGCAGGTACCGGGGCTCGTCCCCCGTCTCCTCCTCCTCCCCCCTCCCGCCGCCCGCCCCCCCTCCCCCCCTCCGTGGCGCCCGGCCGGGTGCCCCCCCCGCCGCGCGGCGCCTTCCCTCACAGCGGCCCGGCCCGGCGCGGCCATGGAGCGGCGGGGCGGGAGGCGCTGCCCTCGCCCCCCGCCCCGTCCGGGCGGGCGGCGGGGCCGCGGGGCCCTGCCCGGGGGCGGCGGCGGCGGGGGAGCGGGGCCGCCGCCGGGCCGGGCTGGGAGCGGCGGCGGCGCCTGAGCACGGGCTGCCGGGGGGACTCTCCTCGGTGGCGCCTCCCGCGCTGCGCGCAGGGGCCGCTTCATTCACTTCTTCTAATTTTTGTTTAAAATATGCCCCGCCGTGCTGACCGGGAGCCCGCGGCGGTGCGGGGGCTGCTTCTCGTACCGCTGGGCCGGTGGCTCTCCCGGGCAGAGTGCTGGGGGGAGCCGACAGCGCAGGAGGGCACCGCCGCCCCGGGGACCCCCGCCGGGCCCCTGCAGGTGACCGTGCCGCACGTCCCGTCAGAAACGAGCTCGTTTTCCCTCTTAGGCTTCCTCTGAAACTTTGGTTTCCATCTCTTACCGACTTTCCTCAGGCGCTTTTTTTTTTTTTTCTTGTTTCCTTAAATCTGTTGAAGTTGCTTTAAGGATTTGCAAGAACTTCTGTGTCTGGATCGGGTCTTCTCGCCTTTCAGCGAAGAATCGGCACATTGCTACCCACACTGGGAGAAATTTTGTTAATCTAAGTTTCCTTCACTTGTGTCTAACTCTCCTTCGCTGTGTTTAAAAATACCGGCAAAACAGTTCTACCGAACTTCTGCAGAAACTTTAAGCCACGCTTATATTTTTCTGTAGAGATTCTTCGGCCTGCCTAGTTACGACTGTCTCCTTTTTAACAGGTTTTTAAGGTGGAGTACGCTTACCCTTGTTAGCTCTTCTCCGTGAGAAAGCATGGCTCCGCTAAAGGTGCACGGACCTGTCCGGATGCGCAGCATGCAGACTGGGATTACAAAATGGAAAGAAGGGAGCTTTGAAATTGTGGAGAAGGACAACAAAGTGAACCTAGTGGTTCACTACAATGTTGGAGGAATTCCAAAGACATTTCAGGTACACCAAATATTAAGGCTTTTGTTTGAGCAGTGCATGGATTGTGCTCTTTTCTGAACAGCTGTCTTCTTCAAGGCTATTAAGTGTCACGCAAACTTCCCTCTGTCACTGTTTCTTGTTCCTTGTTTACTGAACACTAATCCCTTTGTGTAGCTCTCCTGTAAATTATTCACGTATATTGTTAAAGGATCTACCAAGGTTGGCATCGATATACCACTGAATGGAAAGAAACAAAAAGCAGAGAAAAGTTACCAAAGTATACAGCATCATGGCTCGTGTGTTCGGATTTTTGGAACGTTTCTGTTACTGGTACATTTGCAGAATCTAGAGGTGAAGATCCTGAATGCTTTGTACTAGCAGTTTTCCCAGCTGAAGAGTAACGGTGTTAACACACTTGTAACCTTTTGCTTGTTTATACAAGACTGCTGAACAGCAGTTGTTACAGTTTTAGGTTTTAAATATGCCAGGCAATGTGGTTTCCTCACTGGGAGGCTGATGCAGATCACTGTTAAAGACTCTTGCAATATTCAGCCTAAATTGCCTTTTTTTTCATTCTAGAGTTGTTTTCAGTTCATTCTTCCTAGTTTTTTGTGCAAAATGCCCCAAATTGAAGGAATGCCAAGGAGTGTTTTTCTGTTCAAAATTTCTATCTCATTTAAAAATATGTAGAGGATATAAGAGCAGTTGGAAGAGAAAAAATTCCTGTCTTATTTAGCAACTTTGTAACAGCCTAAACTGATCTAAATGTTGGCTTCTGCTTTTTTGTGCCACAGTTGTTTTCAGCAGTAGTGTTCACCAGACCTTTCTCTGAGCCATTTATTTCTGTGGGCGGACTTGGTGGAAAGAGTTCACTTTATTTTTGAAAGATCAGGTTTTGCTGCCTTAGTGTGCTCAAAAGTCTCAGCAAAGAATCTGGCAGCCTGTGTTCCCTTGGAATCAAGGCGTGAGAAAATAATTAGCTGTGGATAGTTCCTACCTCTGTTACTGTAGACTTGAAAAGAATCATCTGCCTTCTTGCACGTGATGTTGTGACTGCTCGTTTGATTTAATCCAGCCTTGGACCATGTTGCTTCTGAGAAGAGTGGTCTCTTCTTCACCTCATACCTTCCCCAGGTGCTTGTTCTCACGTGCTCCTTTCCGCCCGGACGAGCGTTAACATGGTGTGACAGTGACTCGAAAGGTGGTTCCATAGGGAGGATGAGCCTATAGAACAGCTAACCATGGCCTAAAGGGGCAGGTTTTCCTCCCAGCCTCTCGCATCTGCTGGCCCTGGCACTCATCAGATCTCTCTGTGAGCTCAGTGAGGGTTTTCACGTGAATTAATTTGGGGAGAGGACCGAACACAAGGTCTGTTGGACGGGGTGATACATCACCATGCAGCTAGGACCACAGCAAAGGAGGAGGAGGAAACGCCGCGTCTTTAGACCAATTATTTTTGTTTGGATGGTGGTTATTTTTCAGCAGGATCTGCTTTTTGGTCCTGTTCATCTTGAAGCAACACAGGCACCGGCACGAGAGCATTGGTGGGAACGAGCAGCAGGCAGGGAGAGCTGCCTGTCCCGTGCGCTGCAGGCTTGTGCTTGAGCGTAGTTTATGCGAGCTGGCCCCAGCCTGTCACAGTGCTCTTGCGTGCTGCTTCAGGCATGACAAATACCTGATAACTCAGCTTTAGAAGTAGAGGGGGTTTTTGTGTTTGGGTTGTTTTGGTTTTTTTTTTTGACAGGTTGCTCTGGGAGAGCTGTGGGTGATTTCCCCACCTTTTTTACTTCTCTGTAATAGAGCTTTTGGATGGATCCAGGGTTGTATTTCTTTCTACAGTGACTGGTGTCATCAAATTTCTCATGTCAGATGATACATTTTACTGATGCTTAAAAGCTTTGACTAAGTTGCCTAGATGCTAGATATGTACTAAGAGAAATATTTCGTTTACCCACACCTCCCAAGACTTTGTAACACTGACTGGGTCATAACAGGTGCATGGAGAGCATGGCTGGAGCCCTCTCATGGTAGCATCTTGAGTTGAAATAGGTTGTTTTGCACTGAGATGATGAAGTAATTGTAATCCCTTTGCACTGGGCTCAATGTTTTAAGAGAAGATGAAAAATTTGGACCCCCCTTTTCAATTCTTAAGTCTTTGAAGACATTTTTAGCTTACATTAAAAAAAAAAAAAAAACCTACCTCACCCCCCCAAAACACAAAGATTGAGCACAAAGTATTTCAGAAGTGTAATTTTCCCAGCAAAATAAACCCTTAGTTTCCGATTGAGGTGGTTTTCCAGCCTCTCTCATAAACTACTGTTGTGTCTAGATTGGCTTTCCAAGAAGCCAGAGATCTGCACAGAAAAAAAGAAATCTCACTGATGGACATGGAGTGCCTTTTACTATCTCAGTCTTTTATATACCTGAACAAATTTAAATAAAAATCAGGAATAATTATTATTTTTAAACTTGTGTATAATTTGAAGAAAACAAGACAGGTTCTAGAGCAATGTATAGCGAAACTTTGGTGTTGGAGTGTAATTAGTGTTCATGTCTATTACTTCATCATTGTTATTTAGATCGATAGTGTGGCAGTATGCAGGTCAGGCTAAATTAAGAGAAGACTTCAATCTGATGGACAATATTCTACTCTGTCTTGTGTGGTGCCTAATGACCTTGGCTGTGGTTTCCAATTGCGCATGAAGCATTGAGTATAGCAATACACTGGCATGGAGGTTGTTGTGTAGCTAGTGCCTGATCTTAGGCAAGGCTAAAGAAGCAGCAGCAAAATGAAGAATTAAGCAAAAAAGGACAAGGGAATTGAAAATGAGAGTATGCTTGGGTATGTATTGTCAAACTTCCATGCAGATGTGAGATGTTCTTTTGCTTCCCCAACCTGCGTGGATAGTAGAGCCTTTACTGAACAGCCAGTTCTTATAGGTGACTTAGCGTGAAGTAACAATTAAGTAATGGTATAATAAAGTAGTAGCAGCATTATTAGGTCGCACAAATTCTTTTTAAAATTATGCTTGTGCTTGACCATAACCCTGAAAGTTTTGACACCACTTAATTGTTATAATGTTGCATATAGACTAAGCATGTTTCTTATTGACTTACTCCCTCGCAAATTTTTTAAGCGATGTCAAATCTGTCTTCCCTGAGAGCAAATTATAAAGTGAGTAGAAGTTTGTACTTAACATTTAAAACTCTCCCCATCTTAAATTATATTTCAAACTTGATGTAGAAGTTTCAGTCAGCTAAATGGGACTGTATGAAGCTCTTATTCCTTTACATTCAAAAACATCACGCTCAATAGCAAAGCAAGTTTCAGAAAGCTTATCCAGGAATATAGGGACTGTCCTTTCAGTTCTGTCAGCTTCTGAGATCACCGATTGCATTAATTCTGTGAGGCTTAATGTTTGCTCGAAATGGAGCCAAGAAGTATTTCGGTGTGAGTGCCTCTTACCCTCTCTATTTGAAGTGTTTTGTTTGAATTTGTAAGTGTTTTGGCCTTTGAAAAATGGATTTATGTTTATAGTCACTTTCTTGTTTTCAGCTAAGCCATAACATTAAAACTGTGACCTTACGACCAAATGGTAGAAAACTGTGCTGCCTGATGCTAACACTAAAGGATACCAGCTTCCTGACAATTGATAAGGTACCATTTAAAGATGCAAATGAAATGCGGATGTATTTGGATGCAGTCCATCAAGACAGGGTTCACACTGGTAAGTGCAATTGTTGTAAATCATGTTAATAACAGTTGGGAGAGGGATCAGTGCTGTGTTTTCTTTTTTTTTTGTCTTTAGCCATTTTGTCCTCCTTGTGTTACTGACTTTCTTTGCATTTGTGTAAATGCTTCTTTCTGGCCCTGAACCCCAATTTTTGTTATATACCTTTCTCATGACGTACCTTTGTCATGCTGAACAATAAGCAGAGATTAAACTTGTAGGAATTGTTTGTGTTGTAAGTATGTTGGTATTTGAAAAACTCTTGTCTGTTTATCACACTTGCATAGTCTCTTTCCTTTTTATTTTACCTCCTATTTTATTTTGTTCTTTTTAAGGATAGGAACTTTACTGCCAACTGAGTAAATGACCAGTATAAGGGATATCCGTAAACATGTGCTTATGTCTGTGCACACAGAATATCGTACAGTCTGTTGGCAAGAAATCTAGTGTGTCCCTTCCAAAATCAACTCCAGCTAAATAACGTCTTACAAGTAAGAATGCCAATCAGTTGAATGACAATCAAATCAAATGTGTATTTTTCCTGTCAGCTGGGAAACCCTCTCAGGGATCTGGCAGCTTTGGAGGTGTGCTGGGCAGCAGGACCACACAGAAGGAAGCTAATAGGCAATTCTCGTATATAGAGAACCAGGTTTGTTTAATTGTTCAAATTTTTCCTCTCCTTTAATTTTATTTCATTCATTTCCTCCTCTCATTCCCTTATCATTTGTTGTAACAGCACTGTAAATACTTATTTTGCATCCAAAGTCTTTGTAATCTAGAGGGCTTGGAATAGATGTATACAGGGTGATTGGCAATGGTGTGTCTTGCTCATGAGGAGCCATATATTCTGTATGAATAAGAAAGGTCACTGTCTGGCTGCAGAAGACAGAATATGTTCTTCATGCTGAGCTATCAGTCAGGCGGAGAAGAAGCAGAAATAGAGGGCAAGTACATGATTAAGACTTGCTTCGCACATAGTTCTGAATATCTCTTTGTTTATACTGAACACTTTACGTAGCAGCTGAACATGTTATAGTCAGCATAGGTCTTAATGAGTTTAGCAGACTTCAGCCAAATGTATATATTGAAAAGCTGCTGACCCAGTTTTGTATCAGAGTAAAGTTACTGAATTTGTGGCATTCTGCTCGGATTTTTGTGTAAATCTTGCAGACTTTTCCTCGAAAGTGGTCTTCCTTCAAAATGTTTTTGTTCTTCCTTTTCTCCCTGCATAACACGGATTTCATGGTGTATCTACCAGCTTTAATTTACTTTATCTCTGTGAATATACTTATATTATCACCCTGAGGGAGAATATTTTTGACATTGTCCCAAAACAAATTTTACGTGTTGCTTAAAGGCACTCTCAGAGTAAAAACTCTAAGGCTGTGTATACAGTAGTAAGATTAGACATGTTTAGTTTTCAAGTCTAAAATTGACCCACATTCCTTAGTCAAGCAACTATTAGCTCCTTCCATTGCATTACATGTGGCACTTGCTTGGCCCAAGGCTGTCAGGGCACTGTTCTAATTGTGTGGTTTTTAATACGGCTTTTTTTTTTTTTTTTTTTTTTTTTTTTAATACCACCCAGGATTGATCTGGGGATAGTTAGGAATCATGCCTTGGGTTTTTTAATGTCAAAGCATGTAAAGGACATTTCTAAAAACTAAAGTTCAACTAACTTAGCATTGGAAAATGAGAAGGGAAATTGATTACTGCAGTAGAGTTTCATGTTTATGACTTGCATTGATACAGTCAAAATTTTACCTATGTCTAATTAGTGTTAAACTCTTAATCTATTACAAGTAGCATTTTTCCGCTTTTGGATGCTATGCTGTAGCAAGTAAAGCAGTGGTGTAAATGCTAGATTAGACTAAAGATGGTCATGTTTTTCACTGTTTTGGTTGTCTCCCTGGGCCCCTCCGCTTGGGTTTTGCAGACTCCTCCCAAAAGAGTGACCGTGGAAAGTAAAGACGAAAATCCATTTCGCAAGGTGCTGGGTACCCCAGCGAGAGCGTCTGTTAAGAGTTCAGCTGGAACTGGAACACCTAGCAACAGAGTGAACATTTCGGCATCTCCTGCGTCATCAGCCCCTCACAGAACAGGCTTGTTGGAGAATCGGTAGGATTGTTATCCTCTTATTATGATATTGTTAAAATTTAGCTCTTTACAGAGCTGCAGGTGGAACTCAGTACACCTAGAAGTAAGAAGGGAATACATTTCTTCCTCTGGTTTTGCTGTTACTTTTAACAGGGTGTTAATACGTGCTTTTCTAGCCTCTGGCTGGTACTGGCACTAAAGCTTTATGAACAACTTAAGAGTTGGGCAGACCAAATTCTCCTCTGTATGCTATGTTATAAAAGTGGAGATTGTGGAAGATAGGTGCAAAATGCACAGAAAGCATTGAGGAGTTCTGATCAGTTGGAAGAGGATCATTTACTAGTCTTTCTGAAAGAATGACCACTTCAAAAATTTTCTGTCATCAGTGAAAAGAGGAAAAGAACACAACTTCCTGGTTCAGAAATGAGTGAAGATTATCCCAAAGAGAATGATTCTTCAACGTAAGTTACCATTGTTTCTAGTTTTTTATTTTAAACTTTTCGTTCATTTGTAAAGGTAAATTTTTCTGAAAAGAATCCTTGGGTATTTCCTGTCTCAGCAACATGGTACAGACCAGCCACTAGTCAACTTGTGAACACACTGGGTGCTTGAAATGGGGTTTGCATTCAGGATTAATGAGGGGAAATACAACCTGCTCTAGCAGTTGATTTGCAGGAACTGGCATATGGAAATTTTGTGTTCTCTTTCTTTTGTCAGTTTATTCAGGATTGTCATATGTGCTATACGTGTATAGCAATAGGTACCTTCTTTATTGAACTTGCTTTGACCCTTTTCAAAACAAAATTCATAAACTCTGCCATTTGGAGAATAAGCTCCATGTGTTTGAAATCACATTTAATCATAAGTAAGAAGGCTTGTTTAAATGAATTGGTTAAACTTATCTGCGAGCAAAGTTTAACTGTTCCATAGTTGAGTATTGAAGGTGATAGGAGAGAAAAGCTTTAAAACAAGTCATAAATATTAGGCAGGCATACCCTGTATCTTCTGTAACTGCACTGACTTCCACTCTTGTTTATCTGTAGGAATAATAAAGCCTTGAGTGATCCAGCATGGAAGTACTTGAACAATAGCAGGGAGAAACAGTTGAATCTGAAGCAGGCAGAAGAAAATAGGACATCAGGTAAAAAAGTAAAAGTAAAGCCAAATGATACCTGGCTTTGACCAGTACGATTTTACCCCTTTGATATTAGTTTAGAAAGCTGCTGCAGAGGTAGTTTTCCTGATCTGCTTTCCTTGTGCCACTAACTTTCTTGCTTCCTACAGAGCCTTATATGAGATGTGAACAACTTGCCTTCGTTTTCAAAGCCTGTCCTGCTCTAGTGTGACCCTGACCTTTACACTTGGGTGCTGATGCCAGCCCATGTGCCAGCTTGTTTGAAAATTCAACAAGCAGCTTCAAACTTTGCTCCAAGCTGCCCTTCCCCTTGGGAGGGCATTCCTGTAAACACCTAAGGATTTCCTTTTTGCTTTCTTTCTTGTTTATTTTTAAAGCTCTCCTTTGCTATCAATGCCCACATGAATTGTAGGCTGTCTTTTGGGCTGAAAATGTGTACTGTTTGCTTTGACTTCCCTATCTCTTCCCCAGAACTTAGAGGGGGAACTCTTTGGGGCCAGGAGTTTTGTTCTGTTTGTATCAAAGTTCTGTTGGATACTGGTGTGTGACAAGGTTTTATGGACGATATAGAAATATTGACAGTATGTACCTAAGCTAGTAAGCAACACCCTTCTTCAGTTTTACTAATAAATACTGAGCCTCTTTCCCTATAAGGGGGAATGCATGCAAGATCTTGTTTTTATAGGGAATGTTGCTGAATGCATTCTTTTTTTAGTGCAGCTCTGATGGCATAAACATGTTGCTGGAGGAGCCAGTAAGGTGAATGTTTATCTCTGAATGAAAATCTGGTTTGCTCTTTAGAGTCGAAATTAGAATCTGTGAGCGTATACCTGCAAGTTCAGGTAACAGTATTGCAAACTTCTTTCATATATCTGCATTTTTGAACGTTGCGTGGCTCAAACCACTTCAAGCTGGGATAGAAGCAAATGTTTATTCATTATCCAAACTAAATTACGCTGTGATTCACCGTAATAGGTGTTTTTTTGACTCTTGAGAGCATTTTTTTTTGATGTGGCACCATCTGAGCCATTAGGGTCTCAGGATCTGACACAATGCTATCAGAACAATGAAACAATCATATTTTGCCCCAAGCATATAGTAATTTACTGTGGTATTTGGAGTGGGAAGAGAAACTGTTTTCACTTCTCCATATTTACCGTGAGTTTTGAGAGCACTGTATTGGAAATCATTAGTGAGTTTTCTGTTATGTGTATCTTGAATATTTGAACAAGACGTGGATGTTTATTACCTTTCAGATAGTTAAGACCATTCAATGACTTTTTAATGTTTTGTATTGCAATTTGGATTTGATGGAGATTATGGTATTAAATTCAATTAAAACTCTCACATGTTTTTACTTACATATGATTAATATTTGCATTACTACTTCTAAGTATGTGTGTTAGTACTTTCCTAACCAGTTCTGGAAAACAGTATTTGAGGATTTTTAAACCTTTTGACTAAATACTTTTAAACGAGTTGTATATTGTATAAATAGCTGAATTACCTGGAACAAAATGACCCTCCTCTCTTTCTGTTTTTCAAGGTATTTTACCACTGCAGTCATCATCCTTTTATGGTAGTCGGTCCTCATCAAAAGAGCACTCCACTGGCAGTTCCACCCTGGACAGGTAGGACTGATTCACTAGCATGAACTGTAAATGACAGTTCTTTCCCAGGAATTAAGATCTTCAGTTTCCTGTGTGTTTATCACGTGGTATATAGTTTATATGCATAAAATGTGCAATTTTTTTTTTTTTTTATCCCTTCCCCCTCCCACCCCACCACCCCCCCCCCAGGAGTACAGTCTAGGTATTCAGTGTGAGTAGTGTAGTTACATCTACAAACTCCAGCTACTGCTTGCAGTAGATAGACTTTCTAAAATCACTCAAGTCTATTATAGTCATTGTGAATGACTGATCCAGATGATATCTAAACTCTAGATGGTTCAAATTCTATAAACTCTGGAACTTTAGACTGAATCCTTGCTTCATTTTTCCCAAGTAGATAAATGGCATGAAACTCTACATTTTAATAACCGTGTACTTTTAGTAATACTGAATCCTGCTGAGGTTGGGATTCTTCTGTGTTAGACGCTGTGCAATCAAACTGTCAGTCTTTGCCCTAGATAGATGAGATACAAGATCAAGGAAGAAAAGAAGCATTGTCCATGCTTTACACATGAGGGACTGAGGTCCAGAGTGATTATGTTACAAGAACAAGAGGCTGAAAATTAAGACTCTGGCCCAGATGTGAATTTTAAGCATATCTTAGGAGTGGTGATCTCATGCTACATGATCGTTCTTCCTCTCATCATACAGTGTGGGGAATTAAGTATCTTAAAGACAAAAGACTTGGTTACACTGCATGCACACCTGTGGATGTAAGGAAATTTAACCAAACAAAGTATTTAAGTGCTCTGGAAAGAAGTTCTCTCTCTCACAGCTCTTATGCATTATGATACGTGCCAGTTATCTTGTGCGGCTTTACCAGTCCTTGTCTTCGATAGTGATACAATTCCAGTGTCATGGACTATAGCTATTTAAGGAAGAGCATTAGAAATCTTACACTTCTTATCCTTTTATGTTTTTAGGTCTAGTGTATCCAGCCAGACCCCTTCAGCCAAAAGAAGCCTGGGATTTCTTTCTCAGCCTGCCCCTCTTTCTGTTAAAAAAATGAGATCTAATCAAGATTACACAGGGTGGAACAAACCCCGAGTGCCCCTTTCCACCCATCCTCAACAACAGTTACAAGGGTAAATTTAATTTTCTTTATCTAGCATGCACACTTTGATCATCAGAACATGCACATTCTTGTTATAATTATTTAATGGGAAAAAAAAAATCCTGATATTAATGAACACTGAGACAGGGAACACTTTTCCTAGTTTGGAAAATACATATTCTTAAATTCACTTCCTAAGAGTTTGAGATACAGTAATTTCAGGTAATTCATGTTCCCTTCGTACACTTCCATGATTCATTTCTCTATCTTGTGTATATGCACACATTTTTTTAAATTTTGATTGTAGAAATTCATGAGTGCTTTCCTGATAAATGCCACCTCCCATGAGTTTTTGGTTTAGCCCAAAGGGCAGGAGGAGACAGCTTCAATAAGAAACTGTGGGGAGTGGCTGGGATGAATGTCCTACATGTTAGTAGTGCCGTGTTTAACACTGGCATATTTACACATTGACATACATACCATGTTAAATCTTCTTCTTTTCAGATTTTCGAACTTGGGAAACACCTGCTATATGAATGCCATTCTACAGTCCTTGTTTTCAATTCAGTCTTTTGCTAATGATTTGCTCAAGCAGGGTATCCCATGGAAAAAAATTCCACTCAATGCACTTATCAGGTAAAATTCACTTTCTGGGAAGGATATTTTCTCTTTCATTACTGAGAAACTTGTTTTGTAATACTGAAGCACCTTTGCAGAGGGTAATTTGCATGTGTTGATAACAAAATAAATCCTAGAGCTCTCTGTATTTTGGAGTTTTACTTTAGAAATAGGAAGTAGGCCTTTAAAATGTCAATGCTGAGTTACAGGCACTCTTTTATATCTTCTACTGTATTTCTACTGGCAGAGTGAAATGCCTCAGAAGAAAATGCAAGAAACTGCAAAATAAATAGATGCAGAATAACTCCTTTTTAAAACATTACCAGCTAGGGTTTAAGCTGGTCACTAACTTCACCTGATGTGTGAGGGCTTATGCCTTTTTGGAAAATATCCCTTGTCTAGTAGCTGTGGAGAGTGTTCAAGTTCTGCATACTTAATCTTTTTCTAAATTCAGCTGAACTCTCAGTTCAGTCAAACCTCATGTCAAGAAACTCCACAGGTTTCTGTAATATGTAAAACTCTCTTTTGTCTTTGAAATTTTGAATTCCTGTGCCATTCAGATTCCATTTTATGTCTATCAGACAGCCAAACTGCTGTTTGTTCTATGTACTGCACTCTCTGCCATTTGGGATTTTTATTATATATGCTCTTGTGTACCGCGGGGTTTTTTTCTCTCACTAAACAAGATTCAGGATTGTCAGAACCATTTCTGTTTCCATTTCATAGTGTTTTATATCTTTTGGGGTCATTTCTATTTTTGCTGTGTCTTCTTGAACTCTTCCTATGCTACTCAGGAACAGAGGTTGTTCCACGTGCCTATTGAAATGTCCTTTCCCTAATTTTTATAGAAAGACCTCTGAAGCTTGCGCCCCATCTAGCTAATGTTAAACTGTGTGGGTACAGCTTGTGCCATAGTACCTCTGATGGAGGGCAGTGTGTGATCCTGTGCATACAAGTCAGAGTTGATACTCAGTAGCATCATCTTTGGCTTCTATTAGTTTGGGTATGGGCACTTGGTCCAACACGATGAATGTTTTTCTGGTTGAAAAGCAATTGCCTATCAACTGCTTTGTGGTGGAAAAAGGCGCGTTTCCTAGTATGCTTCACTGCCCAGTTGTAGAGGGTTAGGAGAGCACACACTGTTACTGTAGCTCAGCAGAATAGCAGAAACTTGTTGAGCTGCAGTAAACTGATCAGATTCTTTGGGTAACTGAGTATTAGTTGTTGGTTTGGGGTGGGAGGGGATTGCACAGGTCTTTTCTGTCTTTCTCTCTTTTTCTTTTGTGTGTGTGTGTGTGTGTGTCATGGAACATGACATCTTCCCATCACCTTCCCATGTAAGTACTATGACCGAAACTGTTGTGCTTGGAATATATTGGGTGTGTATTTCCTGTGAAATTGTAAAGCAGTTGTTAAAAGCAACTGTTGCAAAGCAGTAACTGAGAGGCACAGGTAAAGTCAATTTCAACAGTTTTTTAACAAAGTTACCAGTAACGCTATATGTAGCTTGAACCAAGGAACTCTTCATGGCTCTTTGTTACAGCTTTTTTCTACTCTGTTGTAATGTTTTACTGCCAGAAGACGTAAGGCTTGAAACTGAGTGGAAATTTAAAAATAAAAAAATAAATAGAAACCAGTCTGACCATGCAAGTTGAATTTAATGATTTTGTGTTGCTTATTTTGGTGCCATGTGATTTCATATCTCCTATTAGTACAAATGTTTTCAAAAAGCTTTGTGGTTTTTTTTTTTCCTCATTGTAAAAGATACAGCAGAAATAAGTTTATAGAACTTTATACGGCTCTTCTCTTTACCTTAAAAGATTGTGGAATTTTTTTGTTCATTTGGGTCCTGTTCCAATGATGGCCTCAAATGAGATTTCAAAATACTTGAAATGGAAAAGGTTAATTATAGATGATATATTTTCATACAGAACCCCTAAACCACTTATCACAGGAGAAAAGCTTTTAGAGACTCTTAAAATGAGGTATCGTGAGTTTTATTTTGTTTCTCTAAAGTCCTGGAAAGCCAATCAGTGTTTCATTGCATTGACTTCTGCAGACGTTTTGCCCATCTGCTTGCTAAAAAGGATGTCTGCAGCCCTGAGGTTAAGAAAGAGCTGCTCAAGAAGGTGAAAAGTGCCATTTCAGCTACTGCAGAAAGATTTTCTGGGTACATGCAGAACGTAAGTACCATATTGTCTAGAAACAATTATTTGTAATTTGTTCAGTGTTTGGACTGCACTGAACTCCTGTCAAGCTTCAATCCTATTGGACAGTGACTTGAGCTTTTGATTGAATGACAACGATTGCCTGCTGTTTTTTAGAGCAGAACTGCCTTAGTATTGCTGAATGCAATGAACTAAAACATAATGTCCCCAGTCTGTGTATGTTTGAGAGAAAGATACTGAATGAAGTTGTACAAAAACACTTTGATGAGTTTACCCCGTTTCTAGGATGCACATGAGTTCTTGAGCCAGTGTCTGGATCAGCTGAAGGAAGACATGGAAAAGTTAAACAAAACGTGGAAGAGTGAGCCAGTCCCTAATGAGGATAACTCACCTGGACGGGCTTCTGATGACCTCTCAGCCACCAAAGTTTATACGTGTCCAGTTATCAGTAACTTAGAGT
Source organism: Mycteria americana (assembly GCF_035582795.1). Taxonomy (NCBI): domain Eukaryota; kingdom Metazoa; phylum Chordata; class Aves; order Ciconiiformes; family Ciconiidae; genus Mycteria; species Mycteria americana. Next base: position 26,538,391 of record NC_134373.1, read on the forward strand.
TTGAGGTTCAGCATTCTATCATTTGCAAAACGTAAGTATGCTTGAAAGCTATTCTCATACTTACCTTAAAAGACTGGGAAGTGTTTCCATCTTATGTGACTTCATCTGCAGGCTATAACTAGAACTAAGAACTATGTTTTTTCCAAAGCTAGACACTTAGAAAATATTCTATGGTCTAGAAATGCTGTAAACCTCACACCATGCTGTCTGCTGCTACAGGCCTTCTTTAAACAGTCTCATACCATCTAGTTCTTCATTACATATACAGTGGAAAGCCTCTGTGCTTTCTTTTTTGTGTACCGGTTGTATGACATGAGAGAGAAAATGGGGTTTCAGCCAAATAATGTTTCCTCTTAAAAAAAATGGGAAGCCATGGGTTTTTTTGTTCTTTCCAAGGGCTTCCAGGGAATGGCATTTTCTTCTGTCTCTTTAGGTTATTGTGGAAAAAGATGTAAACCAGTATGTCTGGGCATTTGTTGTGTATGACCTGTGCAGCAGATTCCCATACGGGATGTTTGCATTCCACAGAGCTTTCGTGAACACAGATGTTCAGGAATATTACTTTGTGTGTACTGCATTAGTTCCCTAAAATAATGAAAAGTTAATTGCAGGTAATAGTTATTGAAGACAAATGACTTTCCCTCCCCCCCCCCCCAAAAAAAGGCATAAGAAAATTGAGGTGGTGTTTTGTTTTTTGGTTGGTTTGGGTTTTTTTTAGATGGACTTTACTATTTTGTTTCTAAAACCAATTTGAAAGTATTTCTAGGCTTTCCCGTCTTCTGGGCTGGGCTCACTTCTTTTCTCCTAAGAATACCGAATGAAGAAGACTTGTTCAGCTACATAGCAGTCACTTTGATTTCCTGTATACCTGATCACTTGCCTCTCCAAAGCAGTCCGTGGTTTTTTGTTCTCACCCTTACAGAAATGTTTCTTTCAACTTCTAAAGCATCAAAGTGAAATCCCAAAATTCAACTTTTCATAAGCATCAAACAGTTTCATTTTGATGAGTAAAAATAGATTGATCAAGAGGCGTATAAAACTGGGAAGTTACTTCAGCCTAAAAAAATGTAAGTTGTCATTAATTTCAAGTATATATTTCATCAGACTTACATAAGCGTGTTCCTTTTTTAGGTGTGGTGAAACAGTCACTAAACGAGAACAGTTTAATGACCTCTCCATTGACCTTCCTCGAAGAAAGAAATTGCTTCCTTCCCGATCGATCCAGGATTCCCTTGACCTCTTTTTTCGGGTACATAGTTTTGGGGGTTTTTATTCACTGTGGAGTGTGTGTAGGTTACATACCATATGGAAATGTTGATTATATAGCTGATTATTAGTTTCTATGACGGTGATTGCAGGCATGTAAAATAATTACCTTTGCACTTTTTTGAGGTTTGTACATTAAGAGTATACAGGAGTTTTTATTGTAAAATGCTGTGCAGAAATTAACTGATCCTTACAATACTGCTGTGAAATAGGTAAACTTCCCCATTTTGTGGTGGAAAAGTTGAGGCATAAACAAATACAAAGGAGAGAAGGGAGGCTGTCAGACTGAGCTAATCACTCAGGAATTGCTGCTTCCTCTCCTGGGCTAGGATGCTTCAACAGCTTATGTACTGGCCTAAATTAGCATGGAGGAAAAGGTCATGCAGATATAATAATTAAAAAAATAGTTGTAATATGTGGATGCTCATCTTGTAAGTAGGGCTTCAAGGTGAGGTTTCTGAAAGCTAAAAATGGGCCTTATGTCAGTGAATTAGTGTTGTATTTTGTCATATCTTGAGACAGACCTGTGGTTTTTCTCCATTTACAGATAGTGTTTTCAACAGATAGGATAATTGATGTGCTTATTCTTCTAAAAGGTGGTGGAGGTCTTACGACTTAAAAAAATTCTTAAAATTATAGTGGTGTCATTTGGCCTCACTTAAAGAAAAGGGCTGTAGAAATGTTTGATGGCTAAGTCATGTAATTTCAGCACAGTGATGCTTCCCCTTTTGCTGTCTGTTCAAAACTGTGCTCTGATGCAGCACATCCTTGACAAGTTTAGATGAAGATAGCTTTTGAGGAACAAAGTTGAGGTTTTGGACAAGAGAGTGAAAATTTCATGGCAAATGATCCTCCATCAAAGGTTATTAGGAAAAAAAAACACTGTGTATGGGAGAGAAAACTGTAAACCTTGCAAGGTTGTGCCCTCTCTTTGGAAGCTAATTTGTCTCAACTGTGGCTAATTCACTGGTCTGCAATAGACTTGCAGGAAAAATTCCACCTGTATTAGTGGATATGTTGTCAAATTGTAAGCTCTGCTACCTGTCCTCTTATCAGATGCCCCCTTGTTAGGTCATGTTGAAGGTGATTATAATTTTAAGTGTAACTGCTGTTTTGAAGAGCTTCCATGACAGCCAAAAGTGATGTGCTTTCTGTTGACATCTGTTTGATGTGGTTTTTGTCCCACTAGTCATTTTTCTGTTCTCTTAAACAGGCAGAGGAGATTGAGTATTCCTGTGAGAAGTGCAATGGAAAGTCTGCTGTTGTCACGCACAAGTTCAACAGGCTTCCCAGGTAAATGTTGACATCTGTTCCTCTCTTTCCTGGTAGCATGTTACAAAAGTGCAAGCAAAAGTCCCTCGAAGAGTAAAGCTGGGAAAATGGGTAGGACAGCATGTACGGTGGTCAGCATGTGAGAAAGATGCGTGTGCAGACAGTAGTCTTCATGCTGTTCTTCAGTTTCCATCTAAAGAAGCTCTCTTGGGCACCCTCTGCAACACTTCTTTCTTCCTCCCTATCGCTACACAAGGAGGGCTGAGTTTTTCCCTTCCCCTTTTCTTGGGGTTTCTGTGATGTGAGGGAAGCGGAAACAGTAAATATATTCTGGAAGTTTAATATTTTGTGCTCAGCTGACCTGATGGGCAGGACTGAGTTGAAGGCATTAGTGCCAGAATGTATATAGAGGGGTTTGCTTTGATCAATTAATTCTTCATATGCTGATACCTGTTTTCTCTCTCAGTAAGCATGGCACTTTGAGGAAGAAGGCAGACACTTTGAGGGTTGATGGCATACTCAATGGTTTCTGACCTCGTGGTTGGGTTTAGTTCATTATTTAGAGTGACAATGCTTGGAGGTAGGGATCATTTTCTCATGGGATGTAAAGCTAAGTCTGTTGGATGACTTTATCTGGCCTATGTCCTTGTCCCAGGTATACTCATACTGAGCCCAGTAACTTGATAGTTAGCTTGCGTTTTGCTTAAATAGTGTATTGATGCTAGCACTGCAAAACTCTTGTCAAAGTTTTTTAATATGAGCATAGCATAAGTGATGATACAGCTGCATGATCTAAATAGACAGTACAAAGTGCAGCATAAGGGAGAAGATTCAATGTAAGGAGGCCTTTTCAGGCTCTTTATACTGTCGTGATCAAAAGCTCTTTCAAAGAGAAAGTGTTGTGACAGATAAACCAAGTACACATCTTGCACTGGGCACAGTTCCTCCTCAGTTTTGGGCAGCTGTGTGATCCTTTCCTCACAGTCTTGAATATCTGGGAGTAATATACTAGCATTCTGGCTTATAATGGTATGTCTTGATTGTTTCTTACCTCTCACTGCGTAGTAGAAATAACGAGTTTGGTAAGAGCTGCTTCCTTCTGCTTGACTGAAGAGCAAGGTGATAAAGATCAAAGCAGGAAGCCTCTTGAGTCAACAGAGTCTGCACTCTGCACCTTGCACAAAGTTGAGTGATGGACAGGAGAGTAATTACCTGTCTCTTGCCAGATAAGAGATGGATAGTGTTTCCCTACCACCCTGAAGTAATAATCTGTTTGACAGTCAGGTGAATGCATTTTGTAAACAGGGCTACTTGGATTTTAATAGGTTTTCTCTGACTTCTGTCTTGAGATTAACATTTGTCCCTCTCTCATATCTCTCAGGGTCCTGATTCTTCATCTGAAACGATACAGCTTCAATGTAGCGTTGTCTCTCAATCATAAAGTCGGGCAGCAGGTGGTTATTCCAAGATACTTAACCCTGCTTTCACACTGTATGGAAAGCACTAGGCTGCCGCTGACGCTGGGATGGAGCGTCCATTCTGCAATGTAAGTGTACAACTTGTGATTGATCCATGCCATGTTAAGTATGTGTGCCACAAGGTAGGCAGTTGTCAGATCTCCCCCAGAAGATGTCTGGGCAAGGAAACATTAAAATCACGCAGCTTCAGATGTGCACTGCTAGTTTGTAATGATGCCATCATGAGAACATGTATGGAAAGGAAGCACGATAGAAGCAGCAGGAAGAGTTGGTGGGGCATTATCTAGAGAATGTTTGGTAAGATAATATTCTTCACTGTCCTTGAAAATAACTTCCTATCCTTTTTAAGAGAGCTTCTGTTAGTAATTTCTAAAATGTATGCCTCTTGGTCCAAAATCATCTAGATTACCTTTCCCTTCACAACACACTTAACTCTGCTTAGGAGACATAACATCCTACCTTTTACTGCTAATTTCCACTTGTACCTCCTGTGCTATCATTCATTTTTCATTGTCTTTCCTGTGCCACTGTAGTATCTGAGCACTTCACATGCTGAAAATACTGTCTCCTTTTCCCTGTGACAGTTATTTCTGTACAGCTGCTTGTCCTGAGACACAGAGATTAAATGTGCCAGTTGTCACCTAGGAAGTCTGTGGCAGAATAAGGAACAAGAAACCCTCAGGTCTCTTGTGGTCCCTGCCTAGTGACATAACCGCGGTAGCCGTAGTGAGTTCGGACACATCTGGTGTATATGTTCAGCAGTGTGGCATGTGTTCTTGTGCTGAACTTTTAGTGGCATTTGAGATTTATGTGGATGTTTCCCAAGAGTTTGCTTTATTAACAGTGGAAATCTTAAGCACAACAAACAGCTTAAGCTAACCAGAGCAGAAATACTTGAAAATACGTTTGAAATAGCTTTCCAATGGCTTTTTCTAGTCATTGAAACCATTCTGATTGACCAGAGAGTCAGACTGGAGAGAAGCAGCCCTGGTTTGAGAGGAAAGATTAGAAAAGATTTCTGCATTGGCAGCCATCTGGTGGGTGGATGTGTAGTGATAGTGATGGACCTTGAGGAGCCCATGAAAGGATTAAATGGAGCAGGAAGTTTGTTTAGAAGAATGTAGGTAAAGGAGGAGAAATGGAGACGTGGGACATGCCAGAAAACCGGCTGATCCAGAGAGCAGCAGGAGACTGGTTTTGGAGCAGGACCTCAAGTTGTTGGTGGGAATAAAAAATAAAGAAATGAGTTGTCTTGACATGGGAGCTCAAAGCCTTTAATTTGCGAGCTTGTCCCTAAGGGTGCATCACTAAGAAGTGAATCAAGTTTAAAGGATTATATATGGTTTTGAACAACTGTTGTATATTTATAGCATGATGGAGTTACTACTCTAAGCAATTAGCAAGTACATAATGGTGTTCTACTTGTTTCTTTGGTCATGGATTTGCATGCATAGCAGACAAGTAAACACTTATTTTTTAAAGACTGTAACTGCTGCAATAAATACTTTGCTTTTTTAATAGTTCCCGTCCATTGAAAGCCTCCCAAATGGTGAATTCCTGTACTATAAGCACTTCCACACCTTCTAGGTGAGTTATAGCTCTGAAATGCCCATGGCCTGGGGTTTCATGGGATAATTTTTAAGGCATTTTAAAATTTTCTAATTCTTCTCCTTTAATCTTTCCACTTTTTTCTATTTGTTTTCTTTTCTTTCTTTTTCCTATTTTTTCTATTGTAGTAAATTATTTCAGCTACTGTCTTTTTTCATATCTGAGTTTTATTGGTGTTACATGCTAGCTGAAATTAGTATCAATAGTATGATTTACCTAGTTGACGTGATCACCTTAGCATTTCTTTTGAGAACCTTCAGGGACTTGCAAGTAAGCAAAGATGATTTTTTTTTTTTTTTCAGACAGAAGGCTGAGCATCAGAATGAGAACTGGATTTAGTTTGTACAGATGATTTGTCAGCGCCAGATATCTTAAACTAGCTTGCATTTGTAGTTGCAAGTCGCATATATAAGAAGCAATAGGGTTTCTAATTCTGCAGTCTAGCTCTTTTCTCTATTCTGGCTCTATGGAGCCCCAATGCGTGTTTTGGGAACAGGTGATTAGTTCCTTAAGTTTATTTGCAAAGATGAGAGGGAATTGTTTTTATAGGCCGTTTTGAAAGGCCAGTTTTTGATACAGTGAAAAATGTGATATCACACTGGATAGTTTTGCATTGTGGAATACTTAAAACCAGATTTCCTAATTGAGCAGAAATCGTGACTTCCCCAGACCTCCTTGTCTTCTGTTCTAAAGAAGCAAGAGTTTATCTTAATAAAAGAGCAAACAGGAAAACTTAAAAACTTGTGCAGATTTGCACTTTTTATATCCTAGTAATGTTGTGGGAAGTCCTGTGTCCAGCTTAGTAAACTTCAGAAGTCAAATGGTTTGTGCCAAGTTCTAGATGTTAGTGCAGACTCGACTCAAATGAGCACTGTCTGGGATTGCTAGGTAATAAAGTGCAGAATCCTTGGCCTTATAAGCAAGATCCACACACTTAGTAACTTTTACCGTTGTAAGTTGCTATTGCAGGCTTGAAGTAGGTATGTCAGTTAACCTAGTAAAATATACCTTTTCTGAAAACCCTGCCTGCTATGTTAATAAATTTTCATTGCCAATCATTGCAGTTTGTTCCCCAAGTTGTATTGCCCCGCAATGTGAAAGTTGGGTGTAACACTTCTTTAATCGTTACTTGGAAGTGGATTTGTACAATGCTATGAAGTTTTATAGCCATGTTTTTAATTTACAGAAAATACACTTTCAAGTCAAAGAGCTCTGCAGCACTCTATGTAGATTCTGACAGTGATGATGAGCCGTTGAAACGCTCTGTTGCCCATAGCCAAAGGTTGTGTAACATACAGAGTAGAGATCAGCAACAACTGCAAGAAGAGCCGGAAAAGGTAAGGGAAAAAATACCACACACTTCCATGTTCATAGATCCTATATTTGCTCATGTCTGGCCTGTGCTTTTCTTAGCGTACACTGTGAGTAAAATTGATGTAAGATAAGGGTTTTTTTCTCCTAATTAGCACTGCAGTGCTGGAAGGGTGTGCTTTGCTAATTGACCTCTCTGTACAGTTGTCTTGGTTCCTACTGGGAACAGAGGTAATTGCGTTGCAACTGCACTTGAGTTCTCAGGTTATGTATACCAGCTGCTTAGCAGTTTTATCAGTCCTTTGGGTAACTTCCACTAATAATGTTCCCAGGCTGAAATATAATGGGCTGACAATAAAAAAATTATGCAGTAAAGCCCTTGATTAAATCACATCCAGTACAAGTTGGGCTAAGCAAAATATTCAATTGAGAGAACTTCTTGCACATCCAGTCTGTGTCCCCTTTCAAGTGTGGCTGTTTAAATGCTTTTAGAAACTGAAGCTATCAGTCTTTGGAGGTGGGCACGTAAAAGTGTGTAGAGATCAAGTTCATTGGTGTAAAAGTGCAGTTAGCTTCAAATTGCCTTTGAGCTGTTCATTGTGACTAGTATTAATGTTGCCAAGATATTTTTTGCCTCTATCAGGGCAGTGTATTACCAGGTCAACGAGCTGTGTGGGAAGGAATGATGACCCAGAAGGGAAAACAAGAAGCTTAGAGGATTATCTTGCTGTATGACTTTCTTTTATTAAGAGTGTTGCAGGCCTAGTGCTTAGGACAAGTGTTCTGTATCTCTGCTTCTCTAAAGCTTTTGACAATGTTCATGGGGTTATTTTAATCAGGCAGAGACTTGTGGTCTTGATTATGGCATTAAAGGACAGGCGTAAAGCTGGCTGAATAGCAATAGGTAACAAGAGGAAGATATCTACAGTTTCTGATCTGATGGGAAGATCAAACCAAGGGAGGATCCTGATCCACTCAATATTTAATAGATGATAAAATAGATAATGAATATTAAATTTTCAGAAGACCCAGAGCTGGGAAGGGCTACCAGTTGATGAAGCTCAGAACTACAGTTAAGAATGATCTTGACAAATCTGAGAAATTGTATAAAAATAGGAGAGGTGGTTCACTAGGAAAGGCTAAAGGTGCTAATCTTAGCAGGACTAATCAACTGTAAATGCAGGATGGGAAGAGCTGGGAAAGCAGTGGGCCTTCGAAAGGGCGTGAAAGGTGACAGTCGGTCACAAGGTCAGGCTGGTTGAAAACAGAAGTGTAAAGACAGAGGCATAGCCTGCAGGTTGTGTGAAGTAACCCCATTTTCCTCAGCATTGAGCTTTAGCTGGAGTTCTGTATCCAGCTTTGGGCTCCAGACTGACAAGAGTTATAGATTAATCAGAGAGGGGCCAGAGGAGAGGAACATGAATGGTCGGAGGTCTAGAAAGGAAGATTTTGGGGGAAAGAGCAGGCAAGTGAACTTGGGTCTTTAGTTTAAAGAGAAACCTAAGCAGGGCTTGTGTCTTCAAGGAAGGGAAAGAAGTGAATAGAAATAGAAACACTTGAACTGTTTTCCATGCCCGTGGTGGATAGAACAAGAAGTAATAGACTAAATTGCAGACAGTCATTTTTAGAATAAATATTAGGGAAAACTTCCTGATGCTCAGGATGCCTAGGGATGGAATGGATTGCTTTGGGACAAAGCAGAAAACCCTTTGCTGAAGGTCTAAGGAACAGGGTAGGCAACTGCTGACCTGCATGGCACATCTATAGCTGGCTGTGGGTGGGTGAAGGAAATTAGCTTGTCTTTGAAGTCCCTCTTATGTATAGAAAAAGTATTCCAAACTGTCCTAAATGATTCTTTCTCAAGTTTTGTTTGTGAGGAAGTGTAGGTAGTCTCTATCGCACAAGCCCTGTGAGTGCAGAAATTGTGGGAATAAAGCCTGTTAAATTGAATAGCAAATTAATTATAGGCATTCCAGCCTGTTGTGGGAAAGAGGCAGTGGTGGTGACGATTCCACAAAAGTGACTTTATTCTTTGTGGCAATGCACCTTGGTCACTCCACAACCACAGGCCTGACCACCCATCTGTTATCATTAAGCAGATCCTCTGTCCTTCTCAGGGTTGTCCTGGGAGGACCTGGTCCTGGTCCTTGGAAGTGGCATTACTGCTGCTGCACCATTTCCCTCAGTATGCTTCTCATAGCAGCTGTGGATGGAGTTGCATTAGGGGCTTGGCAGTCACTTCTTACAGCTGGTATATCCTCTGCGGACACTGCTTGCAGAACAGTCCTGCCATGTGGGAGAACAGCTGGAACAGGGGGGGTATACGACATGGGGTTGTAGGGGCAAATAGCAGTTATCCAGCTAAAGTGGGCAGAACTGCAAATTTCTGTGATTTCTGCCTCTGCAGATGAAGTAGTATTTGATGTACTTTTTAAAAATACTTACTTAAAGCAGCCTGTCTTAGAGCCTAAGCTACTTAAAATCTATGCAAATAATTTCTAATAGAAAAGTTGTATTCAAATAATGCACAGATGCTGCCAAGTCTTTAAAGTCCAGCCACTGAATTAGTGGTAGTTGTTGGCAGAGTGCCTGGAACTAGGGTTTGCTGAAGAGCTAAACCAGTTTTGACTTTAGTAGCCTACAGGTGCAGAGAGAGAAATCAGAAAGCTTAAAAAGCAGGTACTCTGCTTTCCTTATTCAGTGCATGAATAGATGTGAGGAGAGAGGTTTAAATTTGTCAGTTCTAATTCTTGGAGGGCATGATGTCTAGAACAAGCAACTTAGTTGGCTAATTCATTCGCTGATCTTGTTTGATAAGCCAGTTTTAATACAAAATGTTTGCTATATAAAACTTGTCTTGCTCATCAAAAGCTTGCTGTATTTAAGTGAAACAGCAGTAAAAACGTATTTTTGTTCATTTTAACAAAGTTCTGAGATCCATCCAAATGCAGTTTGAAATAAGATCTGGATAAGTCTGATAGAAACTATTTTTCCCCTTTTTTGACATAATATAGGGGAAAAAAAAATCTAAGCATATGGTAAGTAGTGTAATTGTGTAAATGTGTATACATGGAGGTTAACCTCCTGATTAACAGTTAATATCAAAATGATTGAAATTACTATATTAGTTGCAAATCAGTATGGTGTAGGAGTTGATGAGCTTCAGTTTTAGGAAAATAACTAAAAAAGGAAAAATTCAGATTAAAGTGTTTTTCCTTTCTTCCAATTTAAAGTCATTCTGTTCTCCTTAGGAAAGAATAATTCCTCCCTTTCCCTGGTTAACTGTTTTCTTACTTGGTTTGTAGAGTCCTGCCCCCTGCCCTCCCCCCCCAAGATTTCATATGGCAAGTCTGCAGCACCAAACCTAATTTTAATTGCTCTTCATACCAGCCTGATTTCAGTTCCTATTCTTCCATCCCTGTGTTCAAGTTCAATTGCTCTCATGTTGCTGCTTCAGCCTTTGTTAACAAACTTGCAATTTTGCTACTTGTGCCTCAGCACTGGCTCGTCAGAGGCTTGAGGATTCATCAGAACCTAAAGGTGGAACACATGTGTTGAAGGAAGGGAAGGAGAAGAGAAGAGTTATCTTGTGTATGTAATCCACAGGGCCTGTAAAAACCGGTTGTAGTTTATATTTAAATATTATTCCTTGGAGTGAATGTAGCTACAAAGGTTGTCTCTCCATTGAGTCTCATAACTATCTGTTTAATGTTGACAGAGCCAAGCTCCCACTCCCTGGAGTTAACAAAATAAAAACAAAAAACCTCCCCACAGAAATGTAAAGCTGATGTTATATACCTGTTTATTCAAGCACTTAATCATAACTCCATTCATCTCTAGGGTTCAAAAAGAAGTAAAATGGAGGGTGACAAACCTGAGCTGGGTAACGCTGGTTTTGATGGGATGAGCGAAGATGAGCTGCTAGCAGCTGTCTTGGAGATTAGCAAAAGGGAAGCTTCTCTGTCTCTGAGCCATGATGAAGATAAGCCCACAAGCAGCCCAGACACTGGTTTTGGAGATGATGAAATTCAGGAATTGCCGGAAAACCTGGAATCTATGGAGATGGAAAAACCCAAAGCAGCATTAGACTCAGGTAAGGTGAAGTAACCATCTTAATTGGACTATAGCAAGCTAAAGCAGGTTACTGATAGCAGCAGGATAGTAATATATGGTGGCAGAATCTGGATGCAAGTGCACTGCTGAAACTGCCTGACTTCCTCAGACTTTTCTTACAGTTTCCCTGTGTATAAAGTGTTTAATTCATTGAACTGTGAAAATGTATTTTCTTGTATGTCTGTCACCTCTCTGATAAAGGTAAGGTCATCTTCAGAGTTAATTTCCATTTTTTTCTCTCCTGTTTAACACATGCTTCCACTGGTTCGTGTACCAGACAATTCAATTTACTAAGATTTGGCAGTGTCTGGAACTTAATCTTCCATAATCAGAAAGTATTTTCATTTCTGTAGCTGTTGCAGCCTGGGCAGCACAGTAGCAGTGTTCACATTGCTGGTGTGCAAGAGTGATGTCTGGGGTGCTTAAGGCTAGAATGCTTTTATTTGCAGTTATTTTGTCACTAGCTACTAATGAATTTAGCTCTACCTCTCTAATTTTTTCTAATACTTTATGTGAGAGTAGACCCTTGAGCATAAGAGTCTCAGCATGTGAATTATGGCCTCTGACCCAGAAACACCGTTAAGTACAAGAAGGAGTCTGTTTGATCTCAGTGTGGGGAAATTCAGTGTCTTCCTTTAGTTGGCTGAAGGAAACCTAAGTGTTTATCATTTTTTGGGTGCTACATGCTTTCAGTCAGATTTTTAATTCCGGTAGGCTGGAAAAACACGCCAACAATATGCTCTCCTTCTCCTCTAAGAGCCAGGAGGTTAAATATTAACAACAAAAAACCCCACTCTATTACCAAAAATCATACTTGTTTCAATGGACAACTCCTGACAGCTTTCATGTTGGAAGGCAGCATGTAAGAAAATAAAGTCTGTGGCCAGCCTTGTTTGTGCCCTCCTTTATATACACTAATGTTGCTTATGGTTGTGTGAAAGAGAGTTGCGAGAGTGTGGCCACATTAATGTATCTCTCTCCAGGTTTTCTTTGGAAAGTATAATGTAATTATTTGAAGACTCTGTTGTGACACTTAAGCAAAAAGTATGTGTTTAATAAAAGTTTCTGTATTGTCTGATTAAGAATGCAGTTAAACACTCAACATTGCATTCAGCTTTCTGTATTTGACTATGTATGACCAAAAAACACAACTACTACTCAAAGCGTATGGTTTGGCATTCAGATGAGAGATGTGTGTATGTTGAGTTACCAGTTATGGCAGCTGAATGTAACATGCCATGAGTTCACAATCCTATGTTCTATTTAAAGGAAACTTAATTGCAAAGGATGCTTTACTATATCAGACAAGATGATTCTAAGCATGACGGATTTAACCTGGTCCATTTCTTGTTACTGCTAGTAATTTATTTTTTTTTAAACGCTGAGTAATTTGTGGTGCTTTCAAAAAAGGCTAATTTAGATATGACAGAAGATGTCTTTTCTGCTACATGATCCTCAAATAACGGTTGTGTGTGTTGAGTGAGTATTTCTTCTTACATTGGAAGTTTTCAAAGGTCATGTAATAAATTCTGTTTTGCTTTTCATCTTAAGAGGATTAGACTGATGGATTATAGTTCTGGTTCTGGTCGTCTTGTGTTTAAGAGGTCACAGATACTGAGACTGCCTTGTATAATCCTCGCTAATAACTAATGAGCAGATGTTGAAGTCTGTATAAGGCAGAACTATAAAGTTTCATGTTGTTGCATGATAGCTGTTGGAGCAGGTCCTGACTCTTTCTCAGCTGCAAGCAAGTGGGAAAATCCTGCAACTGCAGGAGATGTATGCAGTGGTTGAATGAATGTTCATTACAGAGGTTTTGTAAAATACTTCTGCCACGGTGTTCACTTAAAAGGTGAACTGAAAAGTTATAATCTTCTTGCACTTTTAAAGCTGTAGATAGTGTTCACAAGATTGAGGCTCCTACCTGAAGCAAAAAGTTGACAATTTTAAACAGTGCTTGAGATTTGTGCTTCCCTCTGTCTTACGTATGATTTGGCTTTAATTGTGGCTTCATCTGTAGTATTCTGAGGTATAACATGCCATGCAATTTTTATAATCCATTGTTCCTTCTAGAGAAATTCAAGTGTCAGCTTCATGGCTGCAGAAACCTAGTGGTGTGTGACATCTTTAGTTAAAGTTGCTGTTTCTGAGTGAACATAAAAGGCTAAGAAGAGAACAGGTTCAGGGATTAATCAAATGGTTCATCTTACACCTGTTAAAATAAGTATCAGACTGTACTTTGGAGCTATTCCTATTTGACTCGTATGTGGTTTTTTTATGGCTGGTGAGCTCTCCCTGTCAATAGATGTCACTGTGCTGCAAGGTTTGTGGTGATTTAAAGACGATTTATCTGATAACAAACAGAAGACCCAGGAAAGCATAACTGTACTTTCTGATTCCTCAGGTCCTGCCAATTTCACTGAGATAACTAAAGATTTTGATGAGAATAAGGAAAACAAAACTCCGGAAGGCTCCCAGGGAGAGGTTGACTGGCTGCAGCAGTATGATATGGAGAGAGAGAGGGAAGAACAAGAACTTCAGCAGGCACTGGCTCAAAGCCTTCAAGAGCAAGTAAGAAATAAAGTTTGCTTCCTTGAGTTGTCTTCCCTAACACTGGAAACCTGATGGCTAAAGGAAAAGCTTGTGTTCAGGCAGTAACTGCAAAGGGATTCTGCTGCTTTTTTGAGAGAACCAGATGAAAAAAGGTTTTGGTTTCTTCTATGTCCACTGTCAGTAGAGTGATGGCACTAGATACATCTGGGCATGTTTTATATGTGCTTTGGAAACCATATATCACATCACAGACCTGCAGATTTCTCAAAGCTTTCTGTGCACTTTTATACACTGGCTTGTAACATTATATAAAAGCGATGATAAACTGAACTAAACTCTTACTATCTGTCACTGAGAACCAAGCCCACCTTTAGCTTCCCTGGAAGTTGCTTCTTGCAGCATCTCGTGTCAAGACTTGAAGTGGAAGAGGCAGGTTTCAAAGCAAAGGCTAAGAATGGCCATGCCAGGTCAGGTTAAAGATCTGCCTATCTCAGTGCCTTCTTTCTGGTGCTAACAAATAGGGGATGCTTAGTGAAGAATATAGGAACTGAGCATTTATGTGATCCTTCCCTGTTAGTAAATTGGAAAAAGGATCCCAAATAATTTAGTCTAAAACAAGTCTTTTAAATTAGACTTGGAAAGAACTGGGATCTCGGGTTGTGTGCTAACCATCTGTATTCCACTTGAATTTCAAGACCTGTAACTGATTTCCACAAGTTCAACTGAGCTGCTGAGAGTGAAGCAAGCGCTTAGCCAGGTCTTTCTTTAAATAGGTGCCCTTGTCTGCTCTCTATTAATACTAAAGCTGTCATGGTTTTCCTTATGAGATCTGATGTTTCCATGGCTCTTGGATTTTTCTCTCCCATTACTCATTATGAGGTGCTGGTTGGTATGTTCCATGCCAGATGTAGCTTTGATTCAGCGATGCTGAGTAGTTTAACAAAGATTCCCAAATGCTTTAGAAATAGTGAGATAAAAGGCCTCATGCTAATAATGTAAAACTGCCCTTTGAGTGTTGTTCTGCTACAGTTCTGAAGCGAAAATCTGCTATTCTAATGATTCAGGCATGGAAATGCGGTAGCTGTGGTTATCTTGATTTGAAATACGTAGTTAGGGTTCTGCGTTCAGGTGCACTGAAAGCATTCAAAGCCTGAATTAAGAAGCTAGCTCATTAAATATTATTGACTGGCTTGCTGTAGCTCTGAGCATTCAAGAGGGGTGGGAGGAACAGGGGTATGATATTATCCAAAGATTAGAAGGGTTTGTTGACTTGAGGTTTCTTTGCTACTTGTTCATGGTAATATTTTTAATACCTGGTTGTTTAGTGGTGTCTTTTTTTGCATCCTGCCTTTGTGAAGTACACCTGTTACATAGAACAACTGGCTCTAGTTTCAAATGGCTTAAAAATAATAAAATCTGTCAGGATTTAACGACTCTGTCCTCAGCTGGCTTTGGGCAGAAGAAGCCTAAATGTTGCTGAAGTGTGAGGAGCTTTGTGTGTAAGTGACAGCTTTCCTTAGGGAAGGGTTGCAAATTCATTCAGATGCTTTTCAAATTAATGATCCAGAGAAAGCGTTTGGTGTTACTAGAGACTTGCTCTGCTGCATACCAAACTTCAGGAGCTTTGACGAGCTTTAATGAAGGTTTGTCCCAGGTTCTGTTGCACGGGAACATTGGACTCTCGCTGGTTGCAAACATTCCTTCACACAGAACCTTTAATTTACAATGTCAGGTTTGTTGTAGAAACCAGAGCAGCGCAGTTTCAATGGAAAAAGAGCACCACAAGAATTTTAAACAGTGAAGTGTCTCAATGAGCTAAGTTTTGTTCTCTTCCCATCAGGAGGCACGAGAACAAAAAGAGGATGATGACCTTAAACGAGCCACGGAATTAAGTCTACAAGGTGAAACTTATTTAACTTCTTCCAGGATGTTGCTTTTGAGGGAAAATAGATCTGTATGTATGAGTGCAGCTCCTGAGCGTCTGTAAGACAGCTGGGATTTCATGCTCTTTTGGTGTGTGCTTTGTTGTGTTTGGCTTTGCTCAGGTCAGCTTTTCTTGCTCTTGGTTGTGAAAGCAAATGCCAGGAAAAACTTAATGTGAAAAACAACTTATTTCATTCTCTTGAGCTTTTCATTGGGGGGAGAGAGGGGGAGAGAGAGAGAGAGAGAGATGTAATATATATTAAATTATAATAGACATTTAATATATAATATTGATACAGAGAGAGCAAGATAGACCTTGAAATTTTGCATTGCCAGCAAAAGCCAGCATGGTAATGGCTCTAGGCAGATCATAAGGATTATTTCTTACTTGCATTGATATTTTAGTGCTAATTAATGAATGCACTGGCCTTGCCCAGGAAAATGAGTAAGTGCTTTATCTGATACAGGATGGGAGGGAGACAGACCTCCCTGCAAGGTATAGCTGTTGGGGGTGAAAAAAGAAACCCAAAATACACTATCTGTCTTTTCCAAATCCAGACAGTGTGGTGAGCCTCAGGCACTGTTTAACATTTGTGTGAGGCTAGCATGCGAGTGATTTCATACAATCTGGCAGAGCAAAGCATAACCAGAGAAAATTCCTGCTCCAAAGAGGAAGAGGGAGGGGTAATGAAGTATTGTGTTAAGATACTCGTAGTTGCTCAGACACCTTTAAAGGCCCTCAGGTATTACTGGATGAACCTGTGTCTGCTTCTGAAGAGAATTAAGTTGAATGTGCTTAAATGCCCCTCAGCCTGAGTCCTGTCCCCTGATGAGCTCTGGCAGACGGAATGCCCAGTCCCTCTCAGGTCTTCCTTGATTCATGGCCTGGAAGAGTTCAGCACTAGAAATCCTTCCTCCTCCTGATTTGCAGTCGCTTGACTTAAACATGAGCATTGCCTTGTGCTTCTCAACTTGCTACCGTGTCATTTGTAAGGCGTCAACCAGCAGTTGTTCAAGGAGATGCTAATAATCTTGACCATATATCTGGCAGTGTTTGTTTTGGAAAGGTTCCCAGTAGTGCTGCAATCAAAGAACCACTAGTCATCCGAGGACCGTTGGTGAAGTGGTGTTTAGCAATACCCGTGGCAAGTGCTTAATGCAGAGACATACCTAAGTGGCTGTGTTTCGTGGCTGTAGTCTAGCTTACAACAGCCTGAATAAGTGTGGAAACCAGCAGTAAAATATTCTCAGTTAAAGGGATTCATCTACAAACTTCCCAAGCTGATTATACTAATCCAGCGTCTGATGGTTTAACAGGGCAAGCAGTGTGAGAATCTCTTTGGCAAAACATCTCCATTGTAACTGGCATGATAGTGTCTTTAAGGAAAAAAAAATTATCCTGAGCAGTGTCCTGTTAATCTCAACTTCTCATCCACCCAGGACTACATAGCTTTAATTTAGCTCGTGAAAGCATAGCTACTTCTAATGAGTACTGTACAAAATCTTTAATTAGTTGGGTAGCTGCAGAATCCCAGGAAGTTTGGAACAGCATGTACAGGGAGCAGTGCTGCCTTCCGGCTCTTTAGAGAAAGCTGCCTGCATTTTGCTCAGCCAAGCAAACTGGAAGTTCCTGCGGTGAGCAGCCTTCTTACCATTGAAAACAATGAAAAGATGCCTGCTGCCAGCAGTAGCATTTTGATGCCAATTTTGATTGAAAAATGCACTTTGTTAATGCAACTTATAGTTAAAACTGTAATTTATAGCTTCTTGTTGCAGAAGCTTACAGTTCACTGACCAGAGTGGCTGTACTTCTTTTAACGTTGGTTCTGGCTGCAGACCACCAGCGCTCTGGAGCGAATGGGGTGTTTAACCACTCTTTTATCACGCAGCTGTCATTGCTATAGTGCCCTTTTGTAAAAGTATGAGAGATGATGCCAAAATTAATTCTGTAGTCCAAGATATTTTTCTTAATTATTGCTTTGACAAGCCGGGGAAGGGAGAGTTTTTATTTGGAAATTCCAGTATCTCCTGCTTTCCTTGGAAAGGAAGCTTGTAACATTAGCATTTTATTGTGCTTGTTTATATGGGTAGATATACCTCAACCTGTTGTGAATTCCTGTGTGTGCCATGGCTTCTCATGCAGTATCGTTGTTTCCATGCTATCTAGAGTTTAACAGCTCTCTCCTGGACAGCGTTGGTTCTGATGAAGACTCTGGGAATGAGGATGTTCTTGACATGGAGTATTCAGAAGCTGAAGCAGAAGAGCTGAAAAGAAATGCTGAGGTGTGATCCATGATTTCAAAAGCTAACTGAGAAATATACCCCCTCTTTACCATCAGTTTGGTGTTGGAGGTAGTTTTACAGAGCAGATGCACTTGTTTAGTCTTAGAAAGGTCTTTTTATGTTCAAAAGTGAAAAGATAGAAAATTTCTATCCTTAAAAGTCTGTCCTATTGTCTTATTTTAGTTTAAAAAAAAAAAAAAAAAAAAACCAGCTGCAGAGACCTGAGTTTCTCTGAGGTGTGGATAATGGTGAAAACGGAACAGTAATTTTATACCAGAAACGTTCCAGTGCATGTAAAGCAATGGGCCTGAATTTTTTACTTACAGAGAGAGGACTTCAGCCAGCGTGGTAGTTTAGTTGCAACGCCGTGGGCTTCTAGATCCTGCACCACCAGAACTGAGAAGTTATGGCAAGATCTTATTCCCATTAGGTGAAATGTAACTGTAACCTAGGCTGTGCTGCCAGCTGCTAGCACTGTCAGACTGCACACAGTGCTGTTGTGAAAGTTGCCTGCCTGCCTCAGTGGAAGGAATACTGTGTAGAGCGGAAAAGGTTGAATAATTGGAGTTTCCTTGAGCAGTTTTATTTTCTTACAATTCTTTACCAATTTCCTTACCCTTAACCAAGAGTTGCATTTTAAGAGTATTGTCAGTGAATCATATTGATAACATTTCCTGGTCAGAGAGGATTAAAAAATAATTGTCAAAAGCCAATTATCATCGTTTAGTTTTATTGTCAGTGAATAGATGGAGCGTGTTTCCTGCATGCAAAGAGTGCATTGTCTGCTGACATTACAGGTGCAGGATGAGAGAATCTGGGCTACGTATCTGGTATTAACTGTTAAATCTGTATACTGTTGTCAAGGGTATTTCTTTGATACTTCAGAAGTAAGCCTGGTGTTCCCTTTTTGCTTTTCTATGTTTATTTTGTGGATTAATTCTGACATCAGTGGAACTTGCTCAGGAAATGGTTGTTTAAAAAACTTTGCAGTGTAGAGCTCAAGTCAGTCAGCATCTGTTCTGAGGTCAGAGTGGCTCCTTCACATGTTCATTGGCTTGCTGAAAGATTAAATAAGTTGGGAGGCTTTTTTCCCAATTCCGGAAGGACTCCTTGTTTGGTCTGAACCGGTCTGTTTCTGTAATCTTTGATTGGATTGCAGCTTTGAATACAGTAGCCAAAGCCTGTATCTCAGGTATATAAATCATCTTGTCTGTAAGCTACGTGGGATAAAAGTGAATCCATAAAAGCTTTAATTGGACTTCATTTTCAGACAGGAGAGCTTCCTCACTCCTATCGCCTCATCAGCATCGTCAGCCATATCGGAAGCACATCATCTTCAGGTAAAAGATACCATATTTTATTCTTCATCTCTTATCTAGCTTAAAAATTTGTGATACAGAATTACCGTAGCAGGATTATTTGCAGAGAAGAATTCAAGCAGCAAAGCAAGTCTTTCATCGTGGCTTGCTGGTAGGGGAGCAGGTTGAGGATGTCGTGGTGCCTAACTGTGGCATGTGGAGAAAGTACTGCTTATGGGGTCCATGGAATTGCTTGTGCTTGTTACCAGCTCATTGATCAGGAAGGATGGGGACACCAGGATCTTAAGGGTCTTTTAGCATTTAAATCTGACACAGGTTGCTGGACCAGGGCATCTAGCTAACCAGCTTACTGGTTGAACTGCGGCATGAAAAGAAAGGTGCGTTCTCTGTTTTTAAGGTCATTATATCAGTGATGTCTATGATATCAAGAAGCAGTCTTGGTTCACCTACAATGACCTGGAAGTGTCTAGAACTCTAGAGGCCACTGTTCAGTGTGACAGAGACCGAAGCGGCTACATCTTCTTCTACATGCACAAGTAGGTGCCTTGGGGAATTTTGGTGCTAGTAATTACCTGCTGTTTGTGAGGAAGTGGGCTTCTCTTCTTCCTCTAGTCCTCTTTGCTGGGATGAAAAGTATCTTGATGCATTTGTCAGAAGAAATCATAGTCAGAATTATATGGGAGAACAACGAAATTGAAGTGCTCTGAGTTCAGAGGTGTGGAATTGTCTGTCACTAATACCTAGGGTTTTAACAAGATGCATTAAATCATCTTTTAAGAAGGGGATTCACTGTCTCAGCTATGCATTCATTGCACCAGGAATCATAATGGAGCTTGGGTTTTTTCCTTAAGTGCTGTGATATTTATAAATGCCTTTATCCCTGCTCTGGCAGTTGTGTTGTTGCAGCCATGGTCATCTCAGGACCTGGGCAAGATGAGGTTTGTAGGTAGAAGTGATACCTTTTCAGGCACACGGAACTGAAGAAGGGGTTTTGTGCCTCAAGTTTGTCCCCTTCTTCTGTCTTTACTGGTTGCTCTAATAAAGGATATTACTTTATCTACAGACTGTGTCCTGTGTTGCTTCTGATTCTTTTACCAGCCAGGAGTTATTTTCACTATTGTTGCTGTTCTCTGAGGCTTACCACTGACCTTAGTCATTGTAATAAATGATTTTAAAAGTGCTGTGGAATTCAAGGAGCCTTGCTTAGGAGTGCCAGATAAGACATCTTTCTCTGCCAGGATCCGTGACGCTTGAGTTTGTGGATTAAATCCAGTTGCTGTTTCCCTCAGGGCTGTCATATGTAGCAGTTTGTTGTTGTACTTAAGTTTCACCATTGGTCTTTCCCTCTGTTCTAGGGATATCTTCGATGAGTTACTAGAAACAGAAAAAAACGCACAGCCACTTAGCATGGAAGTAGGAAGATCTGTTCGTCAGCCTCTGTGAAGAATAAAACACCTTGTTCCTCCTGAGGAACAAGGAAGATTCTGAACTTGTGCCAGACACGCAGGAGTAACAAACAGCTCAGGGCCAAAACAAGAGACAAAAGGTAGAAATATGGGACGCTCGGTTTGTTGAACCATCTGTGCAAGTCCTGGGCCTGAACCATGCGTTTAAACCTTGACATCCCAGAGCGATCCTCCTGTGGTGAAGTTTTTATTGTTCCTCAAATAATTTTGTCAGCATGGAGCCTTAAAGAGTTGCATCAAGCCACAAGACTACAGCTGCTCGTAAACTGATTTAAAAAAGATAGTGCAAAAAGAGACTTGACTTTAAAAGCCCATTCACCTGTGAGACGTGAGTGGCGAAGATTTACATATCACTTGGCATTTTTTTTTTCTCCAAGAGCAATTTAAGCAATAGATTCTGTAACCTGGCGTGTGTTGTGTTAGTAATATTCACTGGAAGCCCAGATCACTGAGTATGCTCTTGCCAGTCATCTCGCTAACAGGCATTTTGGAATCACTCAAGCTGATGCGTTTTGACATTCATGGGTTTGTAAGCGTTCCGCTATTTACATGCGGTTCCAGGAAACAAACTGTTGGTGCTGTGGAATGTATTGCATACCTGGTGGCAGCTCTGTCGTTTTTTTACACCATTCACTGTCATCCTCCTTTAGACGTGACATTATATTTGTGATTTCTTTTGTTTTACAAGTTCTGTTATTTGATTGCATTTTCTTCATAAGGTTGTTGCATAAGTACCATTTGGAGAGGAGAGGTCTCTCTTTGGGTGTGCAGTATTTCGCACTGAAGTTGCATTGCTTAGGGCTGCTTCGATGTAACTCTGGGGGCAGGTGAACACCTGGAGCAGACTGAGAACAGTAGCAGGAGGTGAGCAACAGCCACTTTGCATCTTCTGGGAGGGAAAGAGCATTTTAGCGTTACCCTTTCTGTGCAGGCCTGGGTCATCGTGAATCGGGAACGGTGGGAGAAGGCAGGGTCTGCAGGATAGCGCTTGGCACTTGAATTGCTCTTTGACTGAACCGT
Organism: Mycteria americana; assembly: GCF_035582795.1. NCBI lineage: Eukaryota > Metazoa > Chordata > Aves > Ciconiiformes > Ciconiidae > Mycteria > Mycteria americana. Next base: position 26,560,003 of record NC_134373.1, read on the forward strand.
GGTCTTGCCTTGGTCGTCTTGTATCGCAGGGTAAGAGGATTTTTACTGCAGCTATGCCTCTGTTCTCCTTTCTGAGGAGTGCAGAGCACTCAAACTGTGAAACTAAACCAGGTGGAAAGGTTTCAGAAAGCCCATGTTCAGCATTAACAGAACGCGGTTAGGAAGGAGTGTTGTGTTTTACTGGATTTAGAGACATGATGCTCCTTTTATGGCTTGTTTCAGCAGGAGGGGAAAAGCCTAGTGATTTCATTTTTTCAGCACCTTCGCACTTATTTAGCAGGGGCAGATGTTTCCTTTTGCTGGCATTTACTCATTTCAGAGAAACTGCTGCTGTTAAGCAGAGTAGTTGCTCTGTTTTGGCCTCTAGTTCTGATTTTTGCAGCTTGAGTTTGAGGTGAAATACTTCTTTTTAAAAAAAAAACAAACCCACTTTTTTTTGCTGTTGAGATAGTTTCTGGGTTTTTTAAACTATCGTTAGGATTTTCTCAGGAATAAATCAGCTGAAGCAAAGCAGACAAAACCATCGATTCAGGAGACAGCAGGCACCTCTTTCATGGGAACTTCCACAGCAGTTTGTCCTAGCCGGCTGGCATGGGGATGCTACCTCAGTGACGGCTTCTCGCCTCTGTGTGCAGCAGTGAACGACAGCTGCCGGTAGTCCTCCCCAAGCCAAGTACTTTGGGGACCCCAGCGTGGTGAAAGGACTGACTGACCTTCCAGTCCACGTGTCGGATGAGCCCAGTAGACCTGGTCAGGGTGAGACCTTTCTGGTTTCCGAGCTAGGAGCGAATGTTTGATTGTAAACATGACAGAGCCTTTATCTTGTGAGATGCAGCCCTGAGTGGGTGTATATGTTAATTTATTACAAAGCATTATACTTTTCTATTGTCGATACTAATTTTGGCAGAATTCTGGGCGATGGGAAGAGGTGGTGATGTGGGAGTTGTCCTTTGAACTGATCGCCCCTGCGAGTGTGATGAAGGGACTGCTCCGTCCAGAGTGCAAATCCATTTTCCCCAAGCGCATCCTATGCTAGTGCTGTAAATAACCGGTATTCCTGTAGTATCAGAAGTCAGCGCTGCTTTTTTGGGTGGCAAGGTTGTTTTTGCAAGGCGCTGCACTCCAGTTAATTTATAATAAAAGCAAACATTGCCTGACTTTCCAGTGCAGTAACTTTTGTTTAAAACCAGTTTTTGTTTGGATCAAGATGCAAAAGCTGATGCTTGAAACCAGCGTTCCTTGTTTTGTGAAAAGTTCTTGCTTATTATTCTAGCCATTAAGAATTTGCAGACATCTCTATTAATTAATTTAAGGTTTTTGTTTGGCATATGGCAGCTCAGTTTCACCTTCACCCTGGCAGGAGTGTCTGTGGAGCCCCTTCCTTGCAGAAGCCAGCTTTCTCCCTGTCCGAGAGCAGCGGGGAGGAAGACGGGTGTGTAATCCTCGAGGGGTGTGCTGCCCACCAGCTGTAACGTTCCCACCGCTCACGCTGTCACAGCAGCAAGTTCAGTAAGGTCATCCCTTCCAGGTGGGGTACCCATCCTGGGGTATAGGTAGGTGGAGAAGTTCAGTGGCGGTCCCTGAATGCGTGCAGGCTCCTCCTCAGATGTACGGAGTCCCAGTTAAACATTTACCCGCTCCTGAATCAGCCTAGGTTAGTCCAAGCATGATTCAGCACATAAACACAAGGAACTCCCATCTTGACGCTCCTCTTGCCCCTTTGTTATTTGACTGCGATAATTTGGGTTTGATTTACTCCCCTACTCCGAGAGGTGAAAAACTGTTCGTGTCAATGAACTGGAGCTTGTGTGCACGGGTCCCTGGGGAGCCCTGGCCAGCGGGGCTGCACAAAGAGCCTTTGCAAAGCAAGGACTGGTTTCACGACCGGAGCGGCAGCTTGAGACCGATGTGAGGAGCTGAGCAGGAGGAGGAACAGGGCTCTCCGACGCCTGTGGCCATGGCATCGCCTTCCACCTCCTGCTTGGTGCAGCACAGATAACCATCGCCTGTGCATCTTCCTTCCCGTCCCGCATCCCGAGGAAGGGCTGATGGCCAGCCCAGCACTTCCTGCTGTGGTTGACCCTGGCACGGGGCACGTGGGGATCGCCATGCTTCGGGGGGGGGCTGGGAATAACTCATCTGCTTTGTTTTCTTTTTAATGGAGCCAGTTATCCCTGTAATCGCCCGCCAAAGAGAGAAAAAGGGGTGCGGGATTCTTGGCAGCTGCTGCCCATGTAGCTCTGCTGCCGGACTCCAGCCTTGCCTGCCGCGGGGTGGCCACTGCTGGTTTCTGCCTGCACCCTGACTTTCTGGTTCTTTACACTGTTGATGTGGAGCAGCACTTTTCTCTGTGTTTTAGCAGACCTGTTCCTCTCTATTCTTTACAGTTTTTGCTCTTGGGTTCCCCCTGCCCCTTTTTAAATGATGTGTAGATAGATTTTTGTGAAATTAAAACCTCTTTATTAACCCTCTCTTGGTTTGGGATCTTATTTCCACGCTGCCTGGGCTGCTGCCTCTTGGACGCCACGGACGATGGGCACCGCACCTCCACCCCTGTTTGGCGTTGGGACTTTGCTCAGTTGCCCAGGAACATCGTGTGTTTGTTCAGCGCCTCCGGGCACATGCAAATCCCGGCCTTCCCACCAGGGACCTGTCCCCGCGGGGGAACACCAGTCCCTCTCGGGGTCCCCGTGGATCGCAAGCAGGAGGGAGATGCCCTCCTCCCCTCCCGGGGCAAGGACAAGTGCTCCCTGGTGTCCGTCCCCACACATGCGCCATCCCATCAGCCTGTGGCTTGTTGCTTTTACCTTTGGTACCGCATGTATTTACTGAGGTTCAGGCGATAACGGAGGGAGCGGCTCCAGCTGTATACCAGACCTTTAGCCCCGAGCCGCAGCTGATGGGATGGGATGGGATGGGATGGGGGAGCCCTGGCTCCCCAGGGGTACCCAAGGGGTGGGCAGCTTGTGCATCACCTCTGACTGCAGGGGGGGGAAAAGGAGCTGAGGGTCCTTCCCTGCGGTGTCTCGGTGCCTGGTCAAGACCCGTGTCCCCCTGCGTGCCATCTCTGCCAAATTGAGCCCAGGGGTCGGGGGGAAGAAGCAGCCCTGCTCTCCAAATCCATTTTATTTAACAAAAATAACGAGCTGGGGTTGTCCCTGTGCCCAGGCTCCTGCCCTAGAAGAGTCCTTTGTCCTTCTTGAGCTTCTGTTGTTTCCACAAGGGCAGGTTGCTGAAGGCAGAGCGGTTCATGCCGAAAACAGTCTGGAAGTCCTGGTCGGAGAGGTGGGACTGGGGGAGGAGAGAGGAGGCTGAGCTAAAGCTGGGGGTCTTCCCCTGGTCCCCCCCAGCAGCCCCCCGGCCTCGTCTCACCTCCTTTCTGCTGGGATCCACACCCTGCGGCAGGTCCTCGGCCGAGGTGTTCACCAGCACGTCCAGGGGGAAGATCTCCAGTTTGCTGGGGTGGAGGGTGGTGGTGGCGGTGAAAGCCTCTTGCGTGGATGTGAGCACCTGGATGGGGCGGACAGGGTCACATCAGGGGCTGCCCCAGGGACAGAGGCACCAGGCTGGCTCCGGCTGTCCCCTCACCAGAGGACGTGTCCTTGCGGCTCCTCGTGCCACCTGCCAAGGGGACGGAGGAGCTTTCTGTGCCCCCGGCCGCCCCCTCTCCCTGTGCCACTTACTGAGGCGAGCTGCCCGAGGCTGCTCTCGTCCCCCAGCTCGGCTCTCAGCTCCTCGTAGGATTTCTTGTCCTGGGAAGGGGACAAAAGCGCTCAGCCCCTCGGCACAGGCAGGGATCAGGCAAACCGCTGCCTGCACCCTGGAGATGCTGGCTGGGGACAGATCCACATCTGGTCCCATCTGCCAAGGGCCCCCCGCTCTTTCCAGCCCCCTCCATGACTCACGGCCCAGTTGAGAGGGTCCCATGCCAGGAACCAGCCGGTGAAGGTGGGGGGCTCGTGGCCCTGCTTCACCACGATGATGGGGGTGTCGAGGTCGCGCCCGCTGGGGTGGCTCCTCAGGTACTCCTGCACCATCACCGCCGCCGCCTCCTTCTCCGACTCGTTGGCGCCTTTCCCAACCCAGAAGAAAACCTACAACAAGGTCACCGTGTCCACCACGGGGGTGAGACAGGGCCCCCTGGGGCTGTGCCCGACCCATGGCTGGGGGCATGCAGGATCTGTCCACAGGTAAGGGCACCGGGAGTCCATCCTCAGCTATCCCTGGAGCGAGGGGGCTGGAAAAAAACAGCGTGGGGCCAGGGACTTAGGGGTTTCCAGCCTCCCATCCCACCACCTCCAGCTGCTGCAGGTCCTCCACCCCTGCCCGGGGACATCAGCTTGTGGGATCAAAGAGGTCCCCCTGCCCCATGACCCCCCAGCTCACCTGGTCCCAGGTGTCCAGCAGGTAAACGTCATCCTCCTCCAGGTCGTCCTGGGTGAAGTCTACGATCTCTGTGGCCAAGAAGGTGCCTGTCTGGTTGGAGCACTCAAAGAGTCGGGCGGACACGGAGGGGTTCTCCTCCTGCAGCCTGGTGGGGGGCAACGCGGCAGTGGTGGTGGGAACAGGGCTCGCCCCGCTTGGGGACTGGTGGCCCATCTTACCCCGGAGGGTGGGTAGGGACCAGGGCACAGGGCTGGTACCTCTTGCTGTTGGCATACTGGGACTTGCCCCCCAGGGCCACCCAGAACTCAGATGGCTCCTGTCCCTCTGCGATCACTGGCTTCTCCGTCTTGGAGATGGTGTCAGCCACCATCTTGCCCATCTCACGCTCATCCCCGCTGCAGCCCTGCCGAGCAAGCACAGCTGCTCTATCACCAGCCCCCGCCGAGGAGGACGAAGAGGAGATGGGGACATTTCTCTTGGGGGTGGCAGCACCCACCTCGGTGTCTGGCAGTACCCACCTTCCCATACCAGAGGTAGCAGCAGCTGGGGGTCTGGAGCACGAAGACATCGTTGGAGTTGAGGGAGGAGGCGCGGACAGGCACCTCAAAGGCCTTGGTGTTGTACTCATTGGTGCCCTGCACTTGGAAGAGGCGGGTGGAGGGTGTGGGCTCCTTGCTGCCTGCCCGAGAGGTGCCACCCTGGGGGGACGGGGACAGGAGGTCACAACCGGTGCCGCAGGCTCACCTGCCTGCCCGCTCCCCACCCCTCGGCAGCCCTGCGCTCACCGCATACACCACCATCTTGCCCTTGAAGATGGCCATCAGGTGGGCCGGCTCCTTGCCCATGGTGACGCGGACCTGCACGGGCTCGTTGTTGTACTTCTGGTCCAGGATGACGGTTTGGTAGGCAGAGGCGGCCAGCTCGTCCGTGCTGGCTTGGCGGCCCTGGGCAGGGCAGAGGGGGGCTCAGCGCCCACCGCAGCCCCCTTTTCCCTCTTGGGAAGAGGGAATCCTCATGCCGTTCCCATGGGGTCATGTGTAGGGGCAGAGCACCCCCGGTCCATGGAAGTGCCCCTGTCTCCCCCCACAAGTCAGTGACCTGGGGGTCTCACCTGCCAGAGGTAGATGATGCGGTTCACCTTGGGCCCCACAAAATAGGTGTAGAGCACCAGGTAGCAGTCCCCACCATAGAAATGGCCCAGCCACCTCTTCTCCACAGGCACCAGCTCCTGGTTCTCCACACGCCAGACCTGGTGGGATGGGGATGGGGACATGCTGCTGCCAGGGCTGGTGCATCCCTCTGCCCTTGCAGCTGCTGGACCCCATGGCATCCCCCGGTACAGCCCAGGGGGTGCCCCGAGAGGGTCCCACATTCTGTCCCGGCCATCCTACCTCCACCTCCCCGGATCCATCATCCACCATCTTCTGTTGGGCGGCCATCTGGGGCTTGGCATGCAGCGTGGTGGCATCAAACTTCACCTGCTCCACCTTGGCTGTGGGGAAAGACAGAGGGCTGAGCCACATCCCACTGGCTGTGGGGGTCTCCACAGCCCCCCCATCCCAATCCAAGGAGTCCTGGAGCATCAGAAGGGGACACTCACCCACTTTGCCCACAGTGTGGGTCTTGCCCAACCCGCTGGTCTGGTTAGGGACAGTCCATTTTTGGAAGAGCTGCCTGAAGATGGTCGACTCGGACCCATCATTCTCCGTCTCCACACTGGTGCTGTCTGGGTAGTTCTTGGCTTTGATGAAGCCCTGAGGGGATTCGGACCCAGAACATGGGCATGGGGTGCCCGGCACCCCAGGGAGCACCCAGGCTATCCCATAACCAACCCCTAACCCAGCACCCACCAGTGCCCTGCTCATCGCCTGCTGCTTCTCCTCCTTGCTGGCATTCTTGCCCTTCCACACGAAGATCTTGAGACCTCCTTGATCAAGGATGTAGCAGTCCTTGGAGGGGGGACAACAGCAGAAATTAGGACTTTGGGCAGCTTTAACCCTTCAAAAGCTGATTTGGTAGGCTTTTGAAGGTTTAAAGCTGCCAAGGAAATTGGGCACCCCCAAGCATCCCACAGGTGACACACCTCATGCAGGAGCATGTCTTGAGTCAGGGGTCGAACCGCCACCTCCTGCATGACCAGGTTCCCACTGGCATTGGAGATGCTGGCAAGGGAAAAGAGAGGAGGAGGGGTTAGAAACGGGGATGGAAAACCTCCTCCCCATCCCCACCTTGGAGCAGCAGGGTTGGGTGGGGGCGTCCCCTCCCCATCCCCTTCCCCACCCTGATCATGGCAGAGGTGGCACCCAGGGACTCTCTTGCCCTGCCATGGTGGCAACCTGGTTTGCAGCTTGCCCTGCCATGCAGCTCACTCATGGCCATGAGGAGGGACAAAGGGGTGTCAGATGTGATGGGGCCACCCAGGGACATTGCCACCATATCCAAAGGTCATGCTTGCATGAGCATCTCTCCATTGAGTACCAACCCTGTCAGCACCAGGGACTCCCCTTGCTCCAACGGCATCCAAAGGACCTGTCCCCACCCCTGCAGTGGCCTTGACCCCTCTTGGTGGCTGTCCATGGGGACAGAAGTTGTGGGACATAGCAGAAATGGGTGCTGGGTCCCTCTGGCACCCTGCGAGATGCCCCCACGGGCAACTCACTCCCAGCAACTCACTGGTAGAGCTTGAGGGAGGACTTGAGCTTCTCGTCCACTTTGTCATCAGGGGTGGCCGCCTTGATGTCAGTCTTCTCACCCAGCACGCGCGTGAGGGCCTGCATGAGCCCCGGCGAGGCACCCTCATTCTCACCGTCCACTACGCCCACCTTGGCACGGCCCCCGCGCTCCCGGTCCCGGATGTCCTTGGCCAGGGTCATCGCCTGCACCCGGGGGAGAGGGAGTCAGCCCGGATCGGGGAGGGGGTGGCCAGTCATCCCCTTCCTCCAGGGCGGGACCCTGGGACCCCCCGGCTGTACCTTCAGCCTCTCGTTTCGGTTGCTCCCAGGGCCGTTCCACTGGATGATGAGCTGGCCCAGGTCCAGCAGGAACACGTCCCCCTGGTTGAAGCTTTTCCAGCTCATGTCCACCTGCAGCGGGACGGAATTGGGGGGTGTCAAGCAGCAGGATGCCTGGGTCCCCCTGGCTCCACAGCCCCTGGCTCCACAGCCCCTGGCTCAGTGCTGATGCCTCCAGCCTGTGTTCCTGATGCCAGTGCTGTATTCCTCCTCCCTATCCCAGGAAGGGTTTTTTGGGGTGAGGCTGGTCCTGAGGCAAGGCGGCATGGCCCCACACCCACTCTGTCCCCCGCCTGAGGACAGCTGTGTCTGGGAGGTAGCTCTGGCCTGATCCTGACCCCAAACAGCATCTCTGCATAAAGGTTGGTGGTTGGGGACCCTCCACATCCCATAGCTCACCTCTCTTGCCACCACGGTCTTCTTGCCCTTCACATGCAGCAGGCGCTGGATGTTGTAGGTGTTTGTCTCCACGTGCTTCATACCCGAAGCCACCCCACCCTTCTTATAGCTGCAGGGGGACAGACACTGTGTCAGCCCTGGGCCACCCCTTCTCACTCCAGCTGTGTCCCCCTCCCACCTCTGTGTGCAGGAAGGTGTTCAGGGACCCCCACCCACCCACGTGGGTGATGGATGGAGCAAGACCAGCTCCAGATCCTCCTCCTGCCTCCCTCACGCCACTGGGACAGGTCTGTCCCCATCCCCACTGGGGATGGCCCCATGGGGAGCATGCACAGGACCCCTCCCCACTGTCACCCACTGTGGGAGCAGGTCCCCAGGGGTGACCGACGTACATGAGTCCCTGCTTGAAGTAGGCGCGGAAGGTCTCGCTCTCGTGGCCCTGGACCTCGCGGTGCTGCACAGCCACCGTGCCCAGGTGGTCATCCATCTGGGTGGTGTAGATGGCAGCCGCCCCCTGCTCATCCTGGCTCGACTCCTTGCCCAGCCAGTAGTGGAGGTCGTAGCTGAAGCTGCTCCCATTCTTGCGTGTCTGCAGGACACCGGTCCCCGCTAGAAGAGCCCTCGTGTCCCCAGGCCACTCTGGCCAGGGACACCCCTCCCTGCACCCCAGCCCCCCCGGGGCAGCGCCCGTCCCCGGTCCCCCACGGGACCGCAGGCTGCCCTACCGACAGCAGGATGTAGCAATCCCCCTCATAGAAGTTGCCGTAGCTTTTGGTGGGCACTGGCACCATCTCCATGCTCTGCAGAAGGAAGGGAGACATCAGCCCTGGCGGGGACCCCCCCCATCCCAGCCCCACGCACCCCACTGCCCCCAGCCCCAAATGTGGGTGGGTTTAACCCTGGGTGCCGCACTGAGAGCCCAAACCCAGGCACTAAGGACACAAAGGGGGGATCTTCCCTCCCGCAGCCCCCCCAAACAGCCCAGTGACGGGTACCCAGGTGATGGGTGCCCATGCTGTGCTCCCGTCCGCACCTCGATTCGCCATATCTGGAGGCCCGGCGTGGTCTTGTTAAGCGTCCTGCTGACTTTGGCGCTGAGCTCCACCATGGTGATGGGTCCTGCAGGCAAGGGGACCTGCCAGGGCATCGGCAACACCCTCGTTAATGGCAGGCAGTGTCATTAAGAGCTGGAACAGAGCCAGCCTGCTGTGCCATCTGCTGCCCTGCCCGATCTGCAGCCAGTCGGGCCATAAACCCCCCGTCTGGAGCTGCACGGGGTAAGGGGACCCCCCCCCAGCACCCCGGTGCCAGGGCTGCAGGCACGCAAGCAGGGCTGCCGTCCCCCTCGGCTTGGCTGGCACCGTGGCTAATGGGGCCTGTCATGGCTTCGTGCCAGGGTCCGCAGCGGGCAGGAGCGGGGTCCCCTGAGTGCCCCAGTGCCCCGTCCTGTGCCCGGGCACGGGGCAGGGCTGTGCAGGGCATCCCCAGCGCAGCAGCCACAGCTGGGTGACACCGCTGCGCAGCGACCTGCTCCTCCCCAGCGCCGGCAGGAACCGTCTTGGCATGACATGGCACAGCGTGGCACGGCCGCTGCTTGTGGCCCTGCGCACACACGCACGCACACACAGACATGTGCAAGCACACTCTGCCCGCTTCAGCCGCCCCCCACTCCCAACCCCACCACCGAATCCATGCCCCCCACGGAGGGCACAGCCCGGCCCCACAGAGGTGCCAAGCGTGCCAGGGCTCAGCTCCGGTGCTGCCAAGGGTGCCCGCCGCCATCGCTGCCAGGCTGGCAGTGCTCGCCAGCCAGCAGGCAGGGGGGTCAGGCAGCTGGCGTTGGGCAAAGGCCCCCCCGTGCGCCCTGGCAGGGGAGAGCCAGCGGTGCCCGTCGGAGAGGTCTCTGCTCCCCCCGCCCCGCAAAACCCCGCCTGGTCCCACCACACTGCCCTGAAAGCACCCACATCCCCTCCCTCGGGTCCAGGGGGTGACATTCCCCCAGCGCAGCCCCAAGGTGGGGCACGGGTGGGTCCGCAAGGCCCGTGCCCAGGCCACCCTGGTGCCAGAAGCAGCGGTGGCCGTGGGATGTGCTGCCCCCCCCCCCCCCCCCCCGCCCACCCTCCAGTCCCCTGACCCAGCCCCTCACCTTCCCCGCAGAGCTGGGCACAGGTGAGTGTACCTAGGCAAAGTGCTCAGGTGCCAGCACCCAGGAGACCTTTGTCCCCTCCTGTCCCAGCCTATGTTCACCATATAAGGGCAGGAACAGCCCGGAGTCAAGGTCCCCAGGGCCCTCCAAGGCTTCGCGGCACCTGAAGAGCCCCGTTACTCACGGGGTGATTGCCCCCCAGGTGCTATCGCAGCACAGGACAAGCCCAGGCACCCTGCCCACAGGCTTGCTGTGCCCGGGGTGGTACCTGCTGCCTTTCCCAGGCCTGCTCCCCTCTTGGCCCTCGGCACTGACCCCATGGTGATGGGGTTTTTGATGCCTGCCCCCCACCAAAAGGTTCCCCAAAGTTATAGTAATGGGCTGAACCAGGCCAGGGGGGGTGTCAGCCACAAAAAAGGGGGTGCCCTGATGCCACAGGGATGGGCTCTGCTGCTGCCCTCCACTCCCCGGTTCCCAAAACCCCCAAACCCTCCAGCCATGGAGCACTAAGCCCATGGCAATGGGTATTTTTTTGGTGCCTGCCCCCCCAAGAAGGTTCCCCAAAGTGATAGCAGCAGGCTGATGCCACAGGGCTATGCTGCTGCCCTCCACTCACCCGGTCCCATGGCGATGCGGTTTTTGGTGCCACCAGCTCAGAGTCACCAGCAATGCAGCATCATCTTCACCAGGCATCTCCTTCCCTCCCCACATACCCTCGTGTCCCCCCCCCTACCTGGCACATTACTTCCTGCCCATGGGACTGTCCCCAGGCTGTGCCACCCCCCAGCTGGAGGCCAGATCCCTGCTCACTACCCGATGGGCTTTGCCTCCTGCCTTGGGGGTCTCTGCAGCCGCAGCGTTGGGGATGGGAAGGGGGGGCAGGGATGGGGCATGGGGATGGGGTTTGGGGGCATGGGGCAGGGGTGTAGGGCAGTGGCACAGCTAAGCCCTATGCCCTGTCCTGTGCCCCCAAACCCCAGCCCCAAGGGGCGATACCTGATGATGCCCTTGGTGTTGGCAGAGAGGAGAGGGGACTGGAGTCCTGTCCGGTGGCTCCCAGCCCTGAAGGTGGTTTTGGGGGACAACCAGGAGATACATAAAGCTGGGAGGGGGGGTTCGCAGCAGCAGGCAGGCCCCCGGGCTCCCCATCCCGCTCTTATCTCTTCCCCAGCCCTGCAGGATTGCCGCAGCCTTATCTCAGCCACCCTGCTGAGCCAGCAGCCCTGGCCACGAGCGCTGCGGGCATCCCGCACCCCAGCCGTCACCCCGGCGCCAGGCCTGGGCTGCAGTGAGCCCCAAGTCCTGCCTGCCCCCCCCCGCAAGGATCCCTGAAGTGACAGTAATGGGCTGAACCAGGCCGGGGGTAGGGGGGGGCATCAGCCACAAACAAGGGTGTGCCCTGATGCCACGGGGATGGGCTATGCTGCTGCCCTCCACTCCCCTGGCCTCCAAAACCCCCAAACCCTCCCAACCATGCCACCCAGCTCCCATCCCCTGCACCCCATACCAGTATCCCCCGTGGGACCCTTACCTGGGTGCAGAGCCCTCAGCAGGGGTGTGGGGCTGAGTTTTGGGTGGGGTGTGACACCCGGGTGGCTGCTCTCCACTCAGTGACCGTGTCCAAGGGCTGAGCTCACCAGTGTGGGGTGGGGGACCCCACACCAGCCCCAGAGGGCTCGCCCCCTCCCCGGGCCCCCCAGCCGGATGCTGGGCCACTAATGAACTCAGTAATTAGTGCAGTCATCAGGGAGGACAGAGGCTTCATTAATGAGGGGAGGCACAGGGCCAATGAGGGCACAGGGGCGGGGGCACCTAAGAGACCCCCCCTCCCCAGCACCCCACTGCCTGCATGGTGGCAGCAGGCTGCCCGGGGGGGGGGGGGGGTCACAAGTGACCCCCAGTCTACACAGGGGGGGTCTGACACCTTATTTGGAGGAAACTGAGAAAGGGAGCACTTGTGACACCGCCCCCCTCCCCAAGCCCCAAAGCTGGAGGGCACAGCCCACATCGTAAATTCAGCCCCCCCGCTCCTTGTTAAGGGGCAGGATACCCATCCCCGTGGCATCAGGGTCCTTCTTCCAGGAGGGGCAGGAAGCGGTTAGGATAGGGGTGCCAGGGCAGCCTGGGGGCCCTTGGCACCGGGCAAGGGGTGACCCCCCCAACCCTGCAGCCCGAGGGTGCTCCCCCAGCACTAACCTGCAGCATGCCCCCTTCCCAGGGGGATTTGGGGATCCCGGGGGCTCTCTGCTCCCCCACTGTGCACACCCACTAGTGACAGGGACACGGCACATGCCCACGGCCACGTGTGCACACACTCGCACATACGCAGGACTCCATTTTCCAAGATGGTTTGACAGCTTTAATCACATGAAGGCACTTGGATCTGGTCCCCCAGCCCTCCCCAGCCCCCCCACGCCGCCTCCAGCCCCCCCCGGACTCCCCAAGGGTGCCCAGCACAGGGGCTGTGCTCCTCGGGTGCTGCAGCACCCAGGGGTGCTCGCTGGGCAGCGGGCTTCGCTGGTGCCGTTTGACTTGTCTAATATAAAGTGCTGAGTTCAACCCTCCTGGAGGGGCAGGATCAGGCCCGGGGCAGGCAGGGGTCCGGGGGGGCAGGTGTGCCACAGCGTCCCCCATCCCACCCCCCCACCGTGGGGCAGGGGGTGAAGGCAGGGGTACGGGCAGGCCTGGGGGGAATCTCTGCCTGTCCCCGGCACCCAGCGTTGGGAGAAGGGCAGTGCCGGCAGGAGCCGACCAGACAGCACCGGAGAGCTAAAACCCCTCACGTCCCCCCCCCCAAATACTGTCCCCCCCTTCCCTGGCACAGCAGTAAAAAGGCACCCATGATTTTTTGGGAAACCGTTGCTTTTCCCCCTAAAAATGAGACATTGTCCATATTGCGACGTTAAAAAAGGCCTGGCTGAGCTCAGCCCCCCCCCCCCCTCCCTGAGAGCCCCCAGCCCCTCAGGGCTGGGGGACACCCTGGCACAAGCCCAACCCCACAGGGGTCAGGGAGGGGGGGGGCCCACAGTGCCCCCCACCCCTGCCCCAGCTGGGGGGCTGGGGTAAGGCTGAGGGGGGGGCACACTAAGGCTGGTGTGGGGGTCCCTCCCCCCTAGGAGTCGCAGCCTTTGGTGAAGCTGCAGACGGATGGGGAGGGGGTGCGTGCTCCCCTCCCTCCCCCCCCCCCCGAGGTGACTGGCGCGGCTCCCACTGGCACAGTGTAACTGGAGGGGGGGAAGCCACCAGACCCTCCCCCAGGGGAAGAAACCGAGGTTGGAGGGGGTGAGTTAAGAGCCCCCCCAGGTACACCCCTTGCAGGGCTGGGGGGGCACGGAGACGTGGTGTCCCAAGGCACATGGCGGGCACTTGTGGCCAGGGGCTCAGCCCTGAGGCCGGGCTGCCCCCCAAAACACACCCCCTAGGCGGGGGGCAGCAGAAGGCACAAGGGAGGGGTAGGGATGTGCCCCCTCCAAGGTGATCAGCTGCACCAAGGGCAGAGTTAAGGGTATGGTGGCAGCCCCATGCACCAAGGCCAATAAGACCCCCCCATTTTTTGGGGGTGCTAAGGGGTTAACCCTTCTTGTGCCCCCCTGCAGATAGGGGCTGAGGGCTGCCAGCCCCCCCAGCAGGCAGAGCCCGGATGGGGGGGTGCAGTACCCCCCCCAAAGGCAGTGGAAAGCAGCAGCTGCTGACCCCCCCTCCCCACTCGGGGGGACACGGAGGGGAAAAGGACCTGAGAACCGTTTCGGGGAGGGGGAACACAGGTTGGGGGGGGATGGGACAGTGGGAGAGGACGGGACCCCCCCAACAGGTCCCCAGCACAGCAAGGCAGCGGGTCACCCACGGCCCCCCCTCCTCCGCGGGAAGGGGGACACCCAGCTCCCTGGCGCGGGCACCCACATCTCCCACCACCAGCAGGCAGGGAGGGCACCCACGCCCACCGGGGCTGCGGAGGACGATGGGGGGGGCACACCAGGCCCCCCCTAAAATAAGGCACCCGGCTGCCATGGCGGTGCCCCCCCCGGCAGCGCCCGGTGCGGTGGGGGGGCCACTAGCTGTTAGTCCGCTGCTTCTTGAGCACTGCGTACACGTCCTCCACCTTGCTGAGCCTCTCGAAGAAGGGCAGCAGGTCCAGCAGCTCCGTGTCTGCCATGTTATCGAACCAGGAGGCCACCGGCACCTGCGGGCAGCGCAGCCAGCAGCGGCTGAGGGGGGGCCCCCGCCACCTCCCCTGCGTCCCCCCCTCCCCAGCCTCACCCCAGGGGTACGTACGGCATTATCGGGGTGGAAGATGTAGGATGCGGGCGAGTTGTCCACGATGATGATGCGGCGCAGGTCACGGCCCAGGCGGCTCAGGTCCTTCACGTAGTTGCCGCGGTGGAAGACGCAGGATTCCCGGAAAAGCCGTGCTCGGAAAGCCCCCCATTTATCCAGCAGGTCGGCCACAGGGTCCGCATACTGCGGCAAGGGAGGGGTCACCGGGGCATGCCGTGCCACCGTGCCCACCCCGCAGTGACGATGGCACCGAGCTCTCCACCGGTGCCAGCTCGCCCCGTGCCTCAGTTTCCCTGGCCAGCGCCTTGGCGGGGCAGGCAGGCAGCGCTGCCTGACGCTGGCACTGCCTGCAGGTAGGCAGGGGACAAGGGGCCAGCGATGCCCGTGGGTGGGCAGGCAAGGGGAGTTGTGCCACCTCAGGGGTGGCCAGGAAGGGGAGGGCGATGGCGGGGGGCGGTGGGGACACCCACCTTGGCCAGGCTGGCGGTGAAGAGCACGCACTCGAAGAGCTCGCCCATGCGCTGCAGGAACTCATCCACATGCGGCCGCTTGAGCACGTACACCTGCGGGCACGGGGCAGAGGGCAGCACGCCGTGGGCACCGGCACCCCGACCCCCAGCCAGCACCCTCGTGCCCACCCCGGGGGACACTCACGTCCCTCATCCCAGCTAGTGGCTCCCTGCTGGGGAAGGGGGACAGAGGGCTGCCCCTGGCCCGCGCCGTGGGGGCTGCCCCGCGCGGGCTGGGAGATGCCACGGCCCCGCTGACGCATCCCGGGCGAAGCATCCGGCCGGCTCCGGAGCCAAGTAACCGAGAACAGGCTGACTGCCCAGACCACAGCCTATCCTGGATTACTTGAACCCGGGGCCGGCCACTGCAGGAGGGCGCTGCGCTAGGACCCCCCCACCTCCCCACCCCGCTGGGAAGAGAGGCACCCACCTCTGCCCCCAAGGTGCCAGCCCCGGCACCCTGACACCCTCGACTGCCCCTGGGTGCAGAGCGCCGGGACGGCTCCCGGTCCCCAAGGAGGGGGCAGAGGGGCCCGTGCCCCCCGCCCGCCAGGCACCCCCCCGTTACCTGGTGCATGATGCCATCGATTTCCACGGGAATGATGAAGTCGGCGTTGTTCACCGGCTGGGGAGGGCACAGCAGGGTCAGCGCCAGACGGGCACCCCCCCGCCCAAACGCTGCCTGCCCTCCGCCCGCTACGCACCCCCTGCCAGCCCCGCAGCCCCCTCGCAGGGACACCCCAAGGGCTGCGCCGGGCGCTGGTTGTGGGTGCCTGGGTGCTGGGCATCGCTTAGGGGGGGCGGAGGGGGGGCAGAGCAGGCGTGGGCGCCGTGGGGCGGGAGGGGTGGGGTGGGCCGGGGCGTCCCCCACCTTGAAGGAGCTGTGCACCAGCGTCTCGTCCAGGTCGATGACCACGCACAGCTTGCTGGCGTCCTGCGGCTTGATCTCGGGCAGGAGGTGTTTGACGGCAGCCTGCGGCGGGGTGGGCACGGGCAAACCCGGGGGTCAGCGGGGTGGCGAGGGGCACCCCCTCCCCTCCTGCCCACCCAGAGGGGGCACGGGGCTGGGGGGGGGGGGAGCCCCTTTCGCCCCCCATCCTGGCCTAGGGGAAGCGCTGGGGACGGGCAGCCCGCCCCCCCCCAGCACTGCGTGTGTCCCCCCCCCAGTGCCAGGCTGGGGGTGCGGGGGGTGCCCGGGGGGTACCTTGGGCAGGGCCCCGTTCTCCTCCACCAGCAGCGGGGCGCTGGTGGTGCCGGCGCAGGGCTCCCCCTCATCGCGGCACAGGCAGCAGAAGAGGGACTGGAGGATGCTGCGGCTCCGCGGCTTCTTGGTGGGGGTCTGGGTACCTGGGGGGGGCGGGGAAGGGGCGTAAGGGGGCCGGGGCACCCCCGGGGCGCCCCCCGGCCCGGCACGGCGAGGGGGGGGGGGCGGGTGAGCCGGGTTCGGGGTGTTGATGCCGGACACGGGAGGTGCCGGGGGGCCCCCCGCGCCCTTATCGGCCCCCAGCACCCGTCCGGCCGCCCTTCCTGCCCCACCAAGCGCCGGCGCCGGGGCAGCGCCGCGGACGCGAGTGTTCGGAGACCACCCACAGCCCCTCGCCCGGGCGTGTCCCCCCGCCACGAGTGACCCCCGTGGGCCCCCCCCCGCGACCAGAGACCCTACAATAACCGAGCGGGTCCTGCCCCAGGGGGAGCCGGGGCCGCTGCGGCACCGCCCGGGGGGGGGTCGCGGACCCCCGGCTCGTCCCGCTGTCCCCCGGCGGGGGGCGCGGACCCACGCGGGTGGGTGGCCCTGTGGGCGGCGCCTCGCTGGGGAGGCGGGGCTTACAGCCTCTCTTTTCCCCGCCCCCAGTCTGGCCCCCCTATCATTGGCCGGCTCCAGCGTACCGGAGGCGAGAGACCAATCAGGACGAAGTGCCCGCCCCCGGGCGCGGTTCCCGCAGTCCCCATTGGCGGATCAAGGGGAAACTGAGGCAGGGGGGCAGCTCCTGCTCGCCCCGGGCGCCGGTGGCAGCGCGGCGGCTCCAGCCCCTTCCCCGCCGGCCCCGCGGGCCAGATCCTGCCCCCAGCCCGGACCGGGAGCGGGGCCGTCCTGGGCCCGGAGCCGCAGCTCCCCCCGGTTGTGCCTCCCAGCAGCCGGGCCAGGGTCCCGCGCCCCGGCAGCGCCGCGGGGCGCCCCATGGAGGGAGCCCGTGGGGCAGGAGCACCCCACTGGGGACGGGCCCCGTTCCCACGCTTGCCCCCCGACGCCCCCGGCCCTGCCAGCTCCCCAGGCCGGCGGCAGCACCTCGGCATCGGGCAGCAGGACGGGCAGCGCTCCCCGCCAAACCCCCTGCGCTGGGTGGAGGGAGCGCAGGGGACGGGACGGGGCGGGACGGGGCGGGGGGGTCGAGACGCCGGGCTGTGCCCCGGGCTGCAGCGGGGTGCCCGGCGCTCGGGTCCCCTCCGTGCCTCAGTTTCCCCACCGGCGCTGCCTGCACCCCCCCGCCCGGCTCCGGAGGAAACAGCGCAGATACGCCGAGCGCCGGGGCCCGAGCAGCGCCCCGAGCACCCCGGGCTCACCGACAGGGTTCGGGGCGGGGGGAACGAGAGGGGACGGCGCACGACCCCCCGCGCCCAGGCGGGTGCAGACACCCCCGCTCCCTCCGGCCCCCGGCCCCCCCCCCCCCCCCGGGCCCCAGCGCATCCCCCTCCAGCTCTGGGGCAGCGGGACGCGCGGGGCAGGCTGAGACCGCCCGCAGCTCATCACACCCTCCGAGAGCAAGCGGTCCGCAGGGCCCCCAGCCCCCTCGGTGGTGCCGGAGACCCCCGGGGACCTCCCCCCCGCTTCTCCCCGCTCCCGCACCGGAGGTTGGGGGGGGGGATCCCCCCCGCGTTACCTTTCTCCTGCAGCGGGGCGCTCCCCTCCTCCCTGCTAACCTGGGCGATGATGGACTGGTGCTCCATGGGCGCCGGGGGGGGGATGGGAGGGGGCGGCCCCCCCCGGCGCGGCCCCCGGGGGGGAGGCGGGGCGGGGGCCGGCGGCGGCGCGGGGCGGCGGGCGCGGGAGCGGCGCCGCGGAGGAAACTTTGTTACAACATGGAGTTTCCTCCGCCCGGGCTGGGGCTGCAAACATGGAACCCGGGCGCGGTTTCAAGGAACCCCTTAAAAGGGCAACGCCGGGGGGGACCCCTTCCTCCTCCTCCTCCTCTTCCTCCTCCTCCTCCTCCTCCTCCTCCCCCCCCCCCCCAACCTCCCGGCACCCGCCCCGCGGGGGAGGAGCGGGGGTCCCCGCCGAGCCGCGACCCGGACCGGGGGTGCGGAGGGTGGCGGCCTCTGCGGGGGTGCCTGCGCCTCGAGTTTGACTCCCCTTGCGCCATGGTGGTCGTACGGGGGTCCCCGCCACCCCTCGGGCTCCCCCACACCCCCCCTGGCTGAGGGAGGATGGAGAGGGGCGTCGGCCCCGCTGTCGCCCCCGGGTGTCACCCTCCGTCCAGCTGGCAGCCCCGGGGAAGGAGGGAAGTCCCCCTCTGCAGCCACCCCCGGCATGTGAAGCCCCCCCTCCCCATGCTGGGTGTCCCCTGCAGCAAAGTCCCCGGACCCAGTGGCTCCAGGCCGTACTGGGGGGTCCCTGTCCCCCCGGGGACGCGCTCCCCATTGCCAGGGCAGGCCAGCGTACTAACAACAGGTGCTGGGGGGCTGCACCAATGACCACCTGCTTGTTTCTCTCTTCCCTCTTTCCCCCGCAATTCCCTAATTATTTGGGAAAATTTTATGTGTATCTATATTAATAGCATATATCATTTCCCCTGCAATTCCTCCTCTCCTGCCTTCGGGGGGAAGCAGGGCTGTTTCCAGGTGCTCCCCAAAAAGCAGCTTTTACCAGGAGCTTGAAGACGCAACAACCCCCTCGCAAAAACGTATCCCCCCAAGCCCCCCACGCACTGGCATCCCCGCTGCCTCCCTCCATCCCAGCACCTTCCCCGCCTGCAAGCCCCGGCCGGGCCCTCCCAGGGCAGCCTTGCACCGCGGTGGCCCCAGGCAGCATCTGGCCCTGGGGGGCTTCCAGCTGGTCCTGGTCACCGTCTCGGTGGCCCGAGACGCCGTGCCCTCTGTCAGTGCTGCCCCGGGGGCAGAGCAGGTTGGAAATTCCCCATCTGAGCTTGTTTGGGGTCATTCCTCCTCTGCCAGCTGCGGTTTGGGAACTTCAGGGGCTGAGATCGTCCTTTCTGGCCCGGGGGGCACCAGGGGCACTGGCGAGGCAGCGATGCCCGCGGCGGCAGACCCCGGGTACAGCTCTACCCCTCCGGCTCCCCGGGGCTGAGCCGTCCCCGTACGGTGGGAGCAGCCCCTGGGGAACGGGGCTGGGAGGGGACCTGTCCCCGCTGCCAGCGTGGGGCACAAGGGGACACGACACCTGCCCGTGGGGGACCCCGCTGGGAAATGGGGTCCCTGTGTCCGGCTCCCTCCCCAGCCTCTCCAGCCATTCATCCCGTGTTACCGAAGCACTAAACCTGTGTGGGAGGTGTAGGACGCCCCGTGTCCCCCTGCCCCGTGTCCCCTGGCTTTCTGCACCTTGCAGGGCCAAGCCGGCGTCGGGAGGTGCCCCCCCGGGGAATTAGGATGCTGCGGGGCCAGCGGGACCAGGCAGCCGGTGCAAACACCGGCAGAGCAAAAGCCGGTTCACGCCTGCGGCTCCCACGCTCCCAGCTCCGTGCGGGGCATCCCGGCACCATCAGCCCCCGGGCGAGCGTGGCAGGGACCAGGCTGCGGCTGGGAACCGGGACACCGGGTCCTGCCACCTCCTCCACCTGCTCTGACAGCGGGCAGTGGCCGGCCCCGTGCCTCAGTTTCCCTGCCCCTGTGCAAGGCGGAGGCAGCTGGCTCCCCTGGCCAGGCAGCCGGCGCTGCCCCCCTGCCCGGCAGGAGGAAGAGGAAGGAAGAGGCTGTGCTTCCTCCGCTCTCTATTTTGGGCTGACCTGTGCTGCTCCTTCAGCCCAGGTGGAGCCGGGCAGGACGCCTGCTTCGTCCCCAGTGGGCTGGCAGGGCTGGGCTCGGCTGCCGGCGGGTGCCAGGGTACGCTGCTCACTGTGGGGACGGCTGTGGAGACCACACACTGTCCCCTGTCCCCTCCGGGATCCCTGTTCCTCTGGCCGAATCTTGCTCTTCTCTCTCCAATGAGCCATGCGCCGGCAGCAACTCCAGCTCAGCCAGGCCCTGCCTGTCCTCTAATTAATGCAATTAGGAAAGTCTCCAGGCTAGACGCCTGCAGCAGCAGCCAGAGCATCGCTTCCAGCTTTGCTGCCCACCCAGGGGCAGATCGGGCAGCCTGGGAGCTCAGGAAGATGTTGTTCCCATCCGGGGGCTGTGGGACAGGCTGGGGACACGGGGCTTGTGGGGACAGGGGCCTCATCCTGTGCCCCCAGCCCAGGCCAGGAGTGGGCAGCCCCCAGCTGGATGCGTGGGCTGCGGTGCAGGGGCACAGGGCAGAAAGGCACCGGGCTCCTGCCAGTGGGCACCGAGGGACCCCACCACGAGGTGGCCACCCCACTGCCCCCAGGCTGGGGTCCCGGACGCTGTCCCCTGTTCCCCCAGCTACCTATGGCCCTGGGAGTGCTGCCCCACCAAGTGCTGCGCCACAGCCGGGGCCCCGGGGTGGCCACCTCGTGCCGAGAGCTGGGCCCGGCCAGGTGCCCCCGGGCCGGGGGTGCCCCGGGCTGGGGGTCCCGGGCGGAGAAGGCACAACCCTGGTGATCCCCTGCCCCTCGGGGACACACTGTGCATGCAAGAGAGCCGTGGGGCTGGACCCTGCACCCCGCAGACCCCAACACCTGCCACCCCCCGCCCCCAGTTCCTGGCGGCCCCCCCAGCCCTGTGCTCCCGGACACCGTGCCCTGTGGGGGGTGCAGCCACCCCCCAGTGCAAGCACCTTGCAGGCACCGTGGTGGGGGCTTGGTCCCTGCTCCTCCTCCCCAGAGCTGGTGGCAGGTCCGGGGACTGGGGTCGGCTGCACCCCTTGGGGAGGGACGGGACACCCCGCTTTTCGGTGGGCCCCACCACTCTGGCTCCTCCTTCAAGCAGCCCGAGGCTGGGCCAAGGCGGAGGCGGGGGACAGGCACCGCCCCACCCCGGCCGGCATCGCCCTTTTAAGGAAAGGGAAATTCTTCACATAAACAAGCGCGGCCCCCGGGAGCGGGGTGGGGGTGTCCCCTCCCGGGGGGGCTGCCCCCCAAATTCTCCCCCCCCCTCCGCCCCCCCGGCCGAGCTGGTTTGGGAAGGTGGATTTGGGGGGGTCGGGGGGGGGTGCTGGGGAGAGGGGGGAGCCTTGAAACAGCCAGGGAGCGTCTCGCAAGTGCGGGCCGAGGCGGGGGGCGAAGCGCGGCGGGACCCCCCCACGCGGGGTGCGGAGCCGGGGGTGGGGGGCGACGGCCACCCCCGAGGAGGGCCCGAGCGGCCCCGCGTCCGCATCCGGCGGGGCCGGCAGGCGGGAAACGGGGCATCCGGGGCGGGGAGGGCACGGTGGGGCGCCCCACCTCCCCGCTCCTCCCTGGGGGAATGCAAAGGGTTGGGGTTAAGCCTCCCCCTCCCGCACCCCCACGGTCACGCGTGTGTGTATGCAACCCCTCGCCGACACCACCCCCCCCCCCCCCAGCCCGTGGCTAAGGGTCCGGCCCGGGATGGGGGGGGGCCGTGGGGGTCCGCTCCCCGCCCCGGGGCCGCGCAAGCAGCAGCAAGGCTGAGGCCGGGTTACAAACACGCCATTTATCAGCCGTCCCCCCCCGAGTTCAGGAGCCCCCCGTGGGGCTCCGGCAGGTCCGGTCCGGGGGCTGGGGCCGGTCCCGGGCAGCGGGGCTGGCGGCCCCGGCTCCCCTGGGGCTGGCCCCGCCGTCCCCGGGCGGCGGGCGGTGCGGGATGGTTAGCGGTCCCGGAGGCGATTAGCGGTCCCGAGCGGTAATTAGCGGTCCCGGGGGCCGGCGGTTCCCGGCACTAATGAGGAGGGGAGGTCTCCGCGGCGGCTCATTCACTGAAGCCTCTGTGCCGAGGGCTGGGAGCATCTCCCGCTGCCCCCCCCCCCCCCCCGGCATCCAGCCTGGACCAGTACCCCTGGACTGGGGGGGCTCGTAAAACTTGGGGGGAAGGTCTGCCCGTCTGTTAACCCCTTCCTCGCTGGTTGCATCTCTGGCCAGAACATCATCCCCGGGAGTGGTGTAGCATCAACCCGGTGCCCAGTGCGGAGGGCTGTGCTGGGCAGGGGCGGGGGGGACAGTAATGGGGGACGGGGTTTGTCACTGGGTCCCTGCCAGAGCCGGCGGGTCGAGGGAGACACCAAAGCTGAAACGGCTGTGGTGGCCCCGGGCCAGGAACCGGGCCCCATGCGCAATGCTGCAGGTCCAGATCTGTGAGGGCAAAGAGGGCAGGTCGATGGGCACCCACCGGGGATGCCAACCCCCGCCCGGCTGCCCCTTCCCGTGGTGCCAGCCCTACCAGGTAGGTGACGAAGACCACGTAGGCAGCCAGCAGCAGGCCCAGGGGGATGTGGTACCCCAGGCCCTGCAGCGTGGGCAGAAAGTCCACCACGAAGTAGACGTTGATGGCGCAGACCAGCCCTGTGATGAGGGTCATCAGCACCTTCCCCAGGCTGCGGGCAGGCGAGCGGGCATCAGCACCAGGGCAGAGCCCCCACCCCGTGTGCCACCAGGCACAGCGGTCTGGGGGATCTGGGTTTGTAGGTGAGCAAGACCCCAACCGGGACATCTCTGCGCCCCGCAGCCATGCTACACCCCTACGATGGGGCTCTGGGCGTGGGCTTTGGCCACCATGGCCAATGTATGCAGGGCTGGCAGTGCCAGGAGGATGCTGAGGACCCAGGGGTGCCTGGGGGGGAGCGGACGTGGCATTGGGATGAGGATGGAGAGGGCAATGACGGGGTCTGTCCCGCTCTGGCTGCGCTGGGCACGTGGGAATGAACATGCCCCCACCAATGCCCATACACTAACTGCCCCCGTGGCAGGTTTTGGGGGGGCAGGATGGGCCAAAGGGAGGGTGCCTGCAGCCGCGGTGCCCCGCTCTGCCCCCCCGTGCCGCCCCTGCCCTGGCACTCACACGCCGTTGGTGAAGTCCTGCATGAGCGGGCGCAGGCTGGTGAAGGTGAGGACGGGCAGGACAGCGAAGGGCAGCTGGAAGGAGAGGGGGATGAGGGGGGCACGGCCACCGGGATGAGGTATTGGGGGGCAGGCGGTGCTCCCCACCTTACCAGGATGCTCTGCAGGACATTGAGCAGGTCGTTCATGCCCGTGAGGTGGCTGACGTCCTTGAAGGCGGCCACGAAGACGGTGGGCAGGATGGCGAAGGAGCGGGTGAAGAGCACCCGGGCGAAGCGAGACCAGCGGAGCTGCAGGAAGCCCTGGGGACGCAGCGAAACCTACGCCCTCGCCCCTTGCTGTGCCTGGGGCACCGTGCTGGGGTGACCCCCCAAACCCTTGCTCGGAGGGACGTGGGGGGCATCACTCCCTCCCCTGTGCCAGGGCGCTGAGCGGGCCCCTGCAGGGCTGCTGGGCCCCGCTAGATGTCAGCTCCAGCTCATTAAGCAAATGAACTCATTAGGGAAACAAGGCGTGGGGCACCAACGGGATGCCTCTGGGAGGGGGTGTCACAGGGGGCGTGGGTGGCCGTGCAGCAGCAATGCGTGGGCACTGTCCCCATCCCACCTCCTGGAGACCAGGGACCCTGGTGCCAGCAAGCTGCCACCCACTGGGGGGGCAATGCCCCATGCCCAGCTCCCTGCAGTAATGAGGGGCAATTAACTCTGCCAAATACCCCGGGGGGGGGGTACTGCCCATAGGACCCCCCACCAAGGGCCGACCTGTGATTCCCTTCCCTCCCAGCTGCTCCCCATGGGGGCGAGGGCCAGCATCCCAGTCCCTCACCTCCATGACGAACTGCCCTGCATAGGTCCCGGTCATCGTGGAGCTCTGTCCTGCTGCCAGGATCCCAATGGCCCAGATGTACAGTGCCACCGTCCCAAAATAGCAGCCCAGGATGACACCCTGTGTGGGGACACTCCTATGGGGACCCCAAAGTGTCCCCACCCCGGGCACCCCCATTGGCTCCTGGCCTCCCAGTGGGGTTGCAGCTGCCCCTGGAACCCAGGGGTCAATGGTGGGGAGTGTTATGTCCCCGAAATGGGTACAGATGCCCGCTGGGCACAGCCCGGGGCCACTCACGCCCTGGTAGATGTCCACAGAGACCGTCTCGTTGTTGGCGGGGAAGATGTCGGCGTAGTGGCTGACGCTGCTGTTGACGCACTTGTTGTGCTGCAAGGCACAGCGGGCACGAGTGTGACGGCCACCTGGCAGCCCCCACAGACATGGGGGTGACCCCCCCACATCCCAGGGGATGAGGACACCCACTCTCCAAGGGATGCACGCCCTGCCTGTCTCCGCAGCCGGGGACGGCCATCACCTCCCCACGGGCGCAGGGGACACTCACCACGTCCTCGTTTCGCTGGCGGTAGAAAGCCTCGCCGAAGACGGCCATGACGAAGAGGTTGATGAGGAAGGAGACGAAGAGGGCCAGGCAGGACTCAGTCAGGAAATACATGTTGGCCTCCTGCACTGCCTCCTTCTTGGACCGGTCGATCGCCCGTGTCTGGGCACGGCGGGTGACATGGGTGCCGTGGGGTCAGGTGAACACCCCCTGTCCCGCAGCCCCCCAGGGCTGGTCCTCCCTATGTGTCCCCTGAGACACCCCGGGGTGGCAGTGCCCACGGCAGTGCTTTGGTCTCACCTTGACCAAGGAAGAGTGGAGGAAGATGTTATGGGGCATAATGATGGCACCGACGATGCCCACAGCCTGGAGCAGCTCCTCTCGCCCGCAGCCCGGGCAGTAGGGCAGGAAAATGCCCTTCAGCACCTCCGCCTGCCCCGGCCTCACCATCACGTACTGGGGACGGGTGGGAAGGGGCACTGTGAGCTGGCACCCCCCCCACTGCATCCCGGTGCCAGCGCGGATGCCCCAAGGGGGTCCCCTGCCAGCGCCCTGCAGGGAAAGGGGTGTCCCCAACTCCCCCCTTCACCTCGTAGCCGAAGGTCAGGGCCATGATGGTGATGAGGAGGCCGAAGAAAGCCTCCAATTTGCGGAGCCCTAGAGGGATCGAGAGATGGGGTGGGACAGGGACACTGATGCCACATTGGCACCAGGGCTGCCCAGGCAAGCGTCCCCCCTGTCCCCCCACCCCGGCACTCACCGTACTTATCAAGGAAGAGGAAGAAGAGGGTGTCCACGATGGTGATGAGGACGCCACCCCAGAGGGGGATGCTGCAGGGTGGCAAGGGGGGGTGTTAGCCATGTGCCCTTTGGCAGAGCCAGGGCCATTGGGGGTCTGGGGGGTCCCTGGGGGGTGGCTCACTGGCCGGCCGAGAGCAGGCTGAAGGCGATGGCTGTCCCGATCACCTCCTGCATGTCGGAGCCGATGATGGCGATCTCGATCATGAGCCAGAGCAGCACGCGGGGCACCTGGAGGGGCCACGGCATTGTGAGGTGCCTGAGCCCACAGCGGGGCTTGGCCCCGGGTCAGTGGGCACAGCCTCCAGGGTAGCGACCCCGTCCCTGTCCCCAGGCTGTGGTGGGCCACCCAGAGCAGCATGGGGAGCTCGGGAGACCCCTCCCAGCCTCTCCCACGACACGATCTCAGGGTCCAAGATGGATCCTAAATCCCAGCCTGCCCCCTCTCCCCATCCCTGCCCCAGTGGGAGCTGAGGACAGGACCCAGCATTCCGGATATGATGCTCCCAGGGGGGTGCCGGGGCAGAGGATCGTGTCCGGCGCTCCCTTTGGGGACCTGTCATTCAGCCAACATCTCATCACTCGTTTGCCCCCATCAGGATCCTGCCACCTAGACGGGACCCCTAGCTCCCCTCCCCGTCTTTTGCTGTGTGACACCCCCTCCCCGAGCCCTCCCAGCTCCCTGCACCAACGCGTCCAGGCTCGCCCCGCATCTCGGCTGCGCGTCGCTGCCCCGACGCCTGGGCTCACCCCCCCGGGGGACGCGTTCACGGACCAGGACACCGAGGTAGCTGCTTCCCCCCCACCTCCCCCGGGCCCCCCGTATTGCAGGGGTGTGGGGGTGCCAGATGGGGCGCACCAGGGCTGGGGGGGCTTTGGGGAGCCTCTGGGAGGGGCAGGGCTCTCGCAGCATCTTCCTGCTCCTCTCTACCCCCCAGACAGTCCTGCCCCCCCCCCCAGTCCCTGCCAGGACCTCCACCAGCCCAAGCACAGGGTCCCCCCAGGCTGTGACCCCCCCAGGGGGGCTCCCCATGGCTGCTCACCTTGGGGTAGTAGAGGTAGCAAATCTCGCCCAGGTCCTTCCCCGTCACCACGCCCAGCCGGATGGCCAGGCGCTGGCACAGCAGCCCCAGGACGGTGGCCCACAGCAGCACCCACAGCAGCTGGGGGGGCAGGAGGGAGGGAGGCAGCAGGGGCTGGGCACTGGGCAGGATCCGGCCGCCCAGGGCTCCCAGCAAGGCTATCAACCAGCCCGGGGACACGGGGAAGGAGAAGCCTGGAGGGGCTGGAGGTGGCGTCCCCAGCCCAGGCAGAGGGGTGGCCCTCCCGCACCCCTGGGTGCCCTCCCCCTGTGCCAAAGGCCCCCCCGTTCCCTTCCCGCTCCCCGGGCTGGGGAAGCTGGCTTGCCGTGGGGCTGGGCGGCCGTTGGCGCAGGGGAGGTTATGAAATCCCCGGCTGCTTCCTGACCCCGGGGCCGGGAAGGGGCCCAGGGCTCACCTTGAACCCCGCCACCGCCCCGCATTGCAGGTCCGACTCCACGTTGCCCGGGTCCAGGTAGGCGATGCTCATGAGGAAGCCGGGACCGGTGAAAGCCCAGAGTTTCCTGAAGCTGAAACCGGGCTGGGACGAAGCAGCAGGTCAGAGCGGGGTGCTCCATTCAAAACCAGTGTCCCCCAGTTGCACACCCGGTCCCCTTTAGCCCGTTGCTGGGAAGCCCTGTGCTGCCCGCATGGGTGTGTTTCGCACATGGAGGACATTTCTTCTGCCTGCTTTGGGGAGGGAACCGCTGCCCCCCAGCCCCTCTCCGTTAGCAGCAGTGCTGGGGGGCAGCGAGACCCCCATCCCACATGGAGACAGGTTGGACAGCGATTTGCAGGGGGGTCTTGGGGCTGTCAGGCACCGTTAATTGCACCTCGTGGGATCCCACTGCCGAGCCCTGCTTTTACCACCCTTCCACCCTGGCAGGGGAACCCCCAATCCCTCCCCCTGCTCCCTTCTGCCCCCTGGGACCGGCCGGGGATGGGGGGCTGGCAGGGCACAGGCAGTCTGGGCACGGGCAGCCCAGGACGGGGAGCCCGGGAGGTGTGTGAGCAGCGGGGTGACCCCTGTGGCTGGGTAGCATCTCGCCCCGTGCCTCGGTTTCCCCATCTGGAAACCTTTAAGCGTGGAAACGCTCAGCCTGGGGCTGTGATTTGCCTGAGCCGTGTCTGGGGATGCTGAGGTCCCCAGGGCACGGCCCAGGCACATCTCCCCCACCCCTGCGATGGCCCTTTGGCCCCCCACCTCAAGCT
Organism: Mycteria americana; assembly: GCF_035582795.1. NCBI lineage: Eukaryota > Metazoa > Chordata > Aves > Ciconiiformes > Ciconiidae > Mycteria > Mycteria americana. Next base: position 26,587,283 of record NC_134373.1, read on the forward strand.
CCCTGCAGTACTGGCCCCCCACCCTGTCTCTGCCCACCCTCAGACAGAGGGGCCAGCCCGGCAGCACCTACCCCGCTGCCCTTGGGGATGCTGATGAGTTCGTCCAGGTAGGTCTGATCCCGGGTGCCAGGGCGCTCCGGGGGCACCGGGCTCCTGCTGGTGCCGTAAGTCTGGGCTTGGCCCCGGTTCAGGGACCTGGTGAGGCCTGGGGGGGGGGGGCGAAGAAGAGGAGGAGGTGGCAGCCCGCGGGGGGACAAGGGGATGGGGCTGGTGGGGAAGCCAGGACAGGCTGGGGGAGACGGTGCCCACCGGGAGGGAGCAGAGCCAGGGGTCCCGGGGCGGAGGGAAGGGTCTCTAGGGGAGGAAAGGAGGCGCAGGGGGACCCAAGTGTCATGGGGCTCACCTGGTTCCAGCGATGCTGTGGCTGGGCCCGATCCGGACATGGTGCTGGGGAGCCCTGGTCTCGACACTGGGTGCAATGCCTGCTGCCCAGCTTTTAAAGGACCCCCCAGTTGCCCCCCCGAGGAGGAGAGGAGGAGGAGGAGGAGGAGGAGGAGAAGGAAGTACTCCTTCCCTCCTCCCGCTGACCTGGGCTGGGAAAGGGGCTCTGCCTGGTGGGGGTTGGGTGCTATGAGTGTGCACGGTCTCAGTTCCCCACCCTGTGCCAGGAGGGGGTGAGCCAGCCCCTCCCTCCCCCTTGCCATGTACATGCACGTACAAACATGGGGCACCCACACCAGCGCGCCCAGGGGTGTGGGAGCATGCCTGCGTGTCACCCTCCATCACACACCAGGGGTCCTGCTCCTTGGGCAGCTGGGGGCACAGGGGACAGTGTCCCACAGCGTGGGGAGGGAGGGCTGGCCTCACGAGAGTAGGGGAAAGGCCGGAGGAGTGGGAGCAAGGAGGAAGCAGGCGTGCATTGCACAAGCACGTGAGCAAGTCAAAATGCACCCTCAGCTGCTGGGGGGGGCACCCAGGCAGGCTCTGTGGCGCAGGGTGCTCACGCCACCCTTAGGTGGGGGGACCCTTACCCCAAAGATGGGGTGCTCAGCGTCATGGCGGGTCAGGCTGCTCCCACAAAAGCAGGGCACCCTGTCTCCAGGACCCTTGTGGCTGTGGAGGTGGGAGGAGGAGCAGCCCAGGTGCACCCATGGGTGCTTGGGTAGTACCGGCTGCCTCTTCAGGGCACCCCTCTGCCACCAGGCTGTGCCCCACGGAGAGGTGGGCATCGGGGCTCTGCCCCCAGGGAGATGTGGGATGCCCTGGCACAGGGATGCGAGCCTGGCTCTGCCGCAGGGTATGTCCCAGGCACCCCCCACCCCAGGTGGGGGCTAGAACAGCCGGGAGGGGGGCGGGACGCCTGGGTGTCCCCCAGACTGGCATGGGGGAGGGGTTAGCACACAACTCAGCACCCGCTGCCCTCCCTGTGCCTCAGTTTCCCCAAAGCAAATGAGCCCAGACAGGCAGCGCTGGCAGCTTTATTCCCCGTCAGCCGGAGGGTGGTGAGGCAGGGTGCTGGGGAGGGGGCTGGCAGCCCCGGCGGAGGCGAAGGGGGTCCCGGGGGGCCGCTGGCAGGCAAAGGGGGCGAAGAATTGGGCGGCAAAGGAGGTGGGGTCATGGGGCTGGCGCAGGAGCAGGGCCTGGAGGAAGTCGGCCAGCAGCGCCCGGAGCTCGGGGTGCTGCTGAACGTAGGCAGCGTGGGACGCTTGCAGCTCCTCCTGCGGCATGGTGGGCAGGGTGGTCACAGGCGCCGATGTCCCCCGCCCAGCCACCGTGCCAGGGAGGGGGGATGGGATGCCTGGGTCCTTTTCCACACTTGAGGAGCTTAGAGGGGGGGTGCTGGCCAGCCTGATCCCCACTGTGCCCCCTGGGTACCCCAGGGGAGATCCTGCTGGGGAGTAGCACAGCCCGATGTCTCCATGTCCCCCCCATCTCACCTTCCTGTCCAGGAACCAGGAGAAGAGCTGGATGTCCTCCTCCCAGTCCAGGGGCTCTTTGGGGAAGGAGGGCTGGGGCTCGACCCCACCTGGCAGCAGAAAGGCAGGGCAGGGTGTTCCCCACTCAGCTGCCAGACAGCAGGCAGGGGCTGCCTATGCTGGGGGGCACAAGCCTCCCCCTCCCAGTACCTGTCTTGGTGAGGATGGACTCATCCTGCAGAACCACCAGCATCGGGCAGCCAACCTGCACCCGCTGGGCCAAACGCCTGCACGGGACAAAGCCAGTGACCCCCCTCCTGGGTCCCCGCCAGGCTAGCAGGGCTGGGGGTGTCCCCAGCTGGACGCCTGCCCGTACCCGCTGGGGAGGAAGCTGCTCTGCCAGATGGTGGAGACGCCCGCGCCGGTGAGCATGGCTCGCTCGATCACAAACACCTCTGCCTCTACCAAGCCCACTGCCTGCTGCTGGATGCCTAGGGCGCGCTGGGGGGGCACGGGCAGGGGTCACCCCTGTCCCGGAGTCACCCCTGCCCCTGGGTGCCATCCCCATGCCCGTCCATGCTGTCACCCACACTCTGCTCACCCCTACCTCCCGCATCCCACCCAGGCAGCCCCCAACCTGACCCAGATCCCCCCATCCCACGGGCCCCCTTGGCCAAGCGGCTCACGTAGCTGGAGGTGCAGAGGTGGCCCTCAGTGTCGATGGCCAGGAAGATGAGGCCGGGGGGCACTGCCTGCCGGCACGCCAGCACCCGCAGCAGCAGGAGGCTGGCACCCTCCAGCAGCAGCCCCCGCAGCTCAGCCCAGCCATAGGAGAAGCTCCAGCACCGCTGCTCTGCCTGTGGAGAGACCTGGCCACCTCATGGGACAGCCACAGCTCCACCATCCCCGGGGACAGCACCCCCTGGAGCCTGGGGGCACCCCTGGGTGGGACAGGCCAGCCATGTCCCCTGTCCCAGGATGTGCCCCATCTGGGGGGCAGAGGGGAGAGATCTCCCCCCCAGCCTCACCTCTCCCTCCCGGAGGGTCTTGGTAACAGTCATCCCATGCTGGTGGCTCAGCATGTGGGTCCTCCTCTCTATGGGGTGTGGTCTGAGCTGCAAGGAGGGGTGGGGGGCACAGGGTGGGGGGCAGAGCAAGGGCACCCCCTCTCTGAGGTGGCACACCCCAGCACCCCTTTCTATCAGGGTACCAGGCCAGATGCATTGTGGGAAACTCCCCACGCCAGCTGCCACCCAGAGTAGGGGAGGGGAACCAGGCTGGTGGGACAGAACTGGTGTCCGAGCCAGGGAGGGGACACCAGGCTGCCCATAGCGACCTTGCACAGCGCGCACCCCCCCGGTGGGCATCGCTGCAGGGCACACCCCAGGGCAGGGGGGCAGGACAGGGGCAAGGGGACACGCCACCGCCACCCAGGTCACCTCCAGGCGCTCCTGCTCCTCCTGCTCCAGGGTCTCCAGCTGTGGGGTCACATAGGCTGGCAGAGCAGAGCCGCGCTCAGCCCACCCCGCTGGCACTGCAGCAGCGTCCCCCAGCCCAGCCCCGGGGCCGGTGGGACGGGGACGCTCCAGCCCTGGGGAGCGGGGGGCACCCCGAGCCGCCCCCGGCTCACCTTTGAGGGTGCTGGAGCAGGGCACGCCGTCCTGCCTGCCGCGGGAGCCGGCTTGCACCAGGACGCAGCTCCGCACCGGCTCACCCGCCTGCTCGTAAGGTGCCCACCGGGCTGTCACCCACCACTGGCCCCTTGCCCGGTCCCCTGGCTGGCCCCCCGCTGCCACCATCTCCAGCGTCTCGGCGAACAGGCAGCGCTCCAGCTCCTCCGGCCCTGCCCGGAGGGACCGTCAGCCCTGCCCGGAGGGACCGGAGCCCTGCCCGGAGGGACCGGAGCCCTGCCCAGGGCACCTCCCTGCCTCAGTTTCCCCCACACCGTGCGGGCTGGGCTGAGCCCCTCACCATTGACCCCGCTCAAGCCCCCACGACCCGTCCCCCTCCTGCCGGACCCGGTGCCCCCCACCCCTGCACCGAGGACCCCCAGGGCACGGCAGGGGGGACAAGGGGGAGGCCGGGGGCACCCACCGATGAGGCTCAGGAACTCGGCGGCTGCCTCCGTGAGGGCTGGGGTCTCCTGCCGGCACTCGCGGGGGGGGTCCATGCCTCGCCTGGGGGCTCCTGCTGCCGGACCCCCAGGTGAGGGGCAGCGTGTCTCCCCCAAACCGCGGTACAGCCCCGGTGCCCACATGTGTACCCCTGGGGGGGCCACAGTGACCTCCCCCCCCCTCCCCCAGCCCCTGTCACCCCCCCGTCCTCCCCCACGGACCCCCAACAGCGCCCCGCCCCTCAGCAGCCCCCCCAACAGCCGCCCTCCCGCCCCCGGGGTACCCCCGGCCCCCAAACCTGCCCGGTGCCCCCCTCGCCAACGCCTCAGCGGTCTCCGTAGCAACGGGCTGGCCCCGCCTCTTAAAGGGGCAGCGACCCCACCGCGGGGTTTCGCGTGGGGGGGGGGCCACCAGCCGCGGAGGGGAAGGTTGAAACAAGTACAGATCCGATCCACTCTTTTATTTGGGGGGTGGTAGGGGAGCTCCAGTCCCCAGTACAGCAGCATTCCCCCACACCCCACCAGTGTGCCCCCGTGGCCCCATCCCAGTGTGTGCGTGTGTGCAGGGGGGGGGCTCCGGCACCAAGCACGGGGTGCTGGAGAAGAGCCCCTTGCCTGGAGGTAGTACTGGTCCCCCTCCCTTGCTGGCTCCATCCCAGCCCCCCCCCCACCCCCCCCCACCCCACAGGAGGTGCACAGATGCACAGCACTGGGGGCTGCCAGGGGAAGGGGGGGTGGGGGCTCCCTGAGTGCTGGGGGGGGAGGGAATTGGGGGCTCCCAGAAAAACGGGGGGGGGTGTTAGGAAAGCCCTTGGTGCCGTCCCTACAGCCCCAGTAGTGGGGTGGGGGGCTACAGACCCCCAGAAAGGGGATCGAGGTGCTTCTACTTGACAGCTGGTGACCCTGAAGTCTGGGGGAGCAAAGGCAGGGATCACTTACAGGGTGCCCACGTGGCTGGGGGGGGTCTACTCTTCCCCTCCCAACCCTGTACCCCAGGAGGGAGATTCACAGCAAAACAAACCACACAGTCTTGGGTCCTCCGGTGCCTGAGCAGCACCCGGCCCCATGGAAAGGGGGTGTCCGGGGAGGGGAGCGTGTGGCTAGGTGGCTTTGTAGAGGTCTTTGCGCCTCCGCACCTCCTTGAGGACGCGGGCGCGGAAGACGTCAGGGTGCTCCCCCCCGCCCCGCCGCAGCCCCAGCGCTGCCTGCAGCTCCGGCCGGTGGGTCCGCAGGAAGGGGTTGTAGGTCTGCTCCTCTCCCAGCGTGGAGGGGCACTGGGGGGGGGCAGCCGCTCAGCCCCCCTGCCAGAGGCAGCACCCTGGCAGGGAGCGGGGATCCCCCCCAGCACCCCCCTCCCCTACGGCACCTTCCATGCAAGAGGGTGCCGAGGTGCGGCATCCCCGCCGAGGGATGGGGAACCCCGCGAGGGGCTGGGGTGGGGGGGCTGCAGCCAGGAGACCCCTCCCGGTCTCACCGTGCTTCTCTTCTCCTGGCGCTGCTGCGTCGCCCACTGCAGCTTCTGCTCCAGCGCCGGGTTGTCCAGCTCCAGGAGGCTGGCAAAGGTCAGGCACTCCAGTGCGTACTCGTGGCCTGCGGACCCCCGTACCCCTTAGCTTTGCCCCCACCTGGCTCCCCAGCTCAGCAGCGGGGGCTAGGGGGGACACCGGTGGCTCTGTCCCGCGCTTGGGGACACTCACCTGGCCATAGCAGCGTGTCCTCGCCCAAGCCCACGGCCACGTCCAGGGAGGCGAGCATGGTCTCAGGGGAGCCCTCAAACAGCCTGCCTGGACCCCCATGCAACTGCCTGTCATGGGGGCGGATTGGGGGGTGCCCCCAAGCCCATCCCAGGGTGGGACCCCCCCTGTCCCCAGCCATCCAGGTCCAGGGTCAGGCACACTCACCGCAGCCAGCAAGGAAGAGCAGGTCCCCGGAGAAGAGGCAGGGGGGGCTGCCAAAGGGCCCCCCATCCAGCACGTACACCATATGGCCCACGGTGTGGCCAGGAGTGGCGAGCGCCTCGAAGGTCAGGCAGCCCACGCTCACCTTCTCCCTGTCCGCAAGCGGGCTGCGCCGGGCACAGGGGTGCACCGTCAGGGTGGTGTCCCCCCTCTGCACCTCAAAAAACCCCATGCAACACTTCCCCGGTACACTAGTGTCATGAGCATGCCAGGTCTCTGCCCATGAAGGAGGCAACGTGGTACTTGGGGGACGGACTGGTGGGTGGGTGGAGCAGACAGTGGTGGTTGGGGGTGAAGCCCCCCCTCGCCCCAGGAGTGCTGGGGAGGATGCAGGGCGCGGGACTTACTTGGTGAGCTCTGGGATGGCATCGAGGGCGCTGCCGTACACCTTGCAGGAGCCATGCCGCTGGCGGAGCTCCGCGTTCCCCCCGCTGTGGTCCCTGGGGACAGGGAGGTCAGCACCCCTAAATGTCCCTCCCCATATCCTCCCCCCCCACGTGGGTTAGGACTGGGGGTCATCTCAGCTGGGGCACACTCTGCAGCAGCCACTGACCCCCCCAGGCCCCCCTCTTGCTCCTTACCAGTGTTTGTGGGTACAGAATATGGCCTCCAGCATCACCCCCTCTTCTTCAATGGCAGCCTGGGAATGGGGGGAGACGATACAGACCCTGAGTACCAGTCTCCCCCTAACCCTCCCCCACCTCCCAGCTCCCCAGGTGCTGGATGAGCCCTGCCACCCTCCAACCTTGCCCCAGGCACTAAAGGCTGCAGATTAGGGGCAGATTTGCCCCCCTCTGACCCCAAAAAAGCCAGAAACATGCCACCCCCTCACCCAGGGACACCCGAGCACCAGGTCGGGGGGGGCTACGGGGGTCTCACCTGCACAGCCAGCGGGTCAGAGGGGTCGACGACAGCTGCCTGGCCGGAGCCAGTGTCGATGACCAGGTAGCTGTAGTTGTTGGAAAGCACAGGAATGGGCAGGATTTTTACCCCTGGGTGGGGACGAACAGACAGACAGACATACATCAGGGCATGACCCCCCCGGCTGGGAAGGGGAGGGGGCGACCAGGCCAAACTCCCCACATCTTAAACCAAATTCTCAGTTAAACACGCTTCCGGCAATTTCGCGATGGCAAGCCCTCCCCAGCCCAAAGTGCCAGTGTTGGGGGACGTGACGGGCCCACGGCGGGGGGGATGTGACGGGCCCACGGCGGGGGGGTCTCGCCAGGACTCACCAGGGAAGCGGCAGGGCTGGGGCACGGAGTGGCCGTGCGGGTACCGCTCCCGGGCCTTCTTCACCTGCCGCTGGTAGAAGAGGTAGCCCAGCCGTGTGCGGGCGTACAGGCTGTACCTGGGGAGGGCAGACACCCCCCGGCATTAATCCCCAGGCCCCCCAAGGAGCCCACCTGGGGAGGGGGCTGCTGCCATGACCTGGACCCCCACAAGGGACACATACAGGGTCACTTTGCCACATGTGGGGGCTGGAGGTGGCATCATCCCCCCCTCCCCTGCCCCGGATCTGTAGCAAGGGCAGAATCGGTTCCCCAGGCAGGTCCCCCACAGCCGCTCCGGGCAGCAAGGACCGGGGAGGGGCATCGCTGCAGGGGTGTCCATCTGTCCGTCCATCTGTCCAGGAGGGCTCTGCTCACCGGGAAGGGCTGGAGCCCCAGAGCTTTACCCACAGCGGCACTCTGGCTACCGGGCATCCCCGGCTGTCCCCCCCCGCCCCGGGGGGCCATGCCCAGGGCTGACCCCGCTCCAGGGGCCTTGCCCTGGGTGCCATGGCCCTGGGGAAGAGGGAAGCGGGAGCAGAAGGGCCGAGGAAAAGGGAAGCAAGAAATGCCTCCGCGGCATGTGCCACGCAGTGGTGCAACACACACGGGCTGGGGGGCTCAAGGGGATCCCCCCCATTTATACAGCAGCGTTCTGGGGCTGGGGACGGGGACTGGTGCCATGAAGGATGTGCAAAGCCCCGGGTTGCAAAGCCCATCCCCGGGCCAAAGGCATCCCCCTGGACAGTTACATCCTCGGCACCGGCAGGTACACCGGGGAGGGATCCTGGCAGGAGCCGGGGGTCCCCTGCATCTATGGGGGGTGGGAGCCCGAAGCCGGGGAGCGGGAGCTCCTGTCAGCACCGGCCAGCAGGGCCACGACCGGGGCACCGGGATGGGTTAATGATTAGACCCGAGGGAACGAGCCCCGGGGGGGAGGGCGTCAGGTCCAAGGGTGACCGTCACCGCGCTGGGGGAGCCGGCGACCGATTCCTGGCCGTAGAAAGTCCCCCCGGTAGCCGGGCTGACACGGCCTGCCCTCGCCCCGCCGGCCCGGGCAGGCTGAGCACCCGTGGAGGGCTGCCCCCCCCCCCCCAGCCCCAGCCCCAGCCCGGCCTCCCCGTGCCAGCGGGGCCGGAGCACACCGGGCTGGCCCCGGCCCCTCCCCGGGGGGCTCCGCACAAGCAGGGGAAGACGGGCCTTTCCTCCCGGAGGCAGAACAAAGGCGGCCGGCGGCGGCGGCGGCTCCCTCCCGGCGGGGGGCACCGGAGCGGCGGACACTCACCCCACGCGGAACAGCAGCGGGCCGGCGAGGGCCATGAGGGCGGCGGCGGCGCGGCGGGCGAGCCGGCAGAGGGGCAGGCAGCGGCGCAGGCAGGCGGCCCCCAGCCCGCGGGCACCGGCCGCCGCCGCCCGCAGCGCGGCCCCGCCATCCGCCGGGCGCCGCCCCCCGCGCCCCGCGGCCATGCCGCCCCGGCCACGCCCCCTCGCGCGTCACGCCACCGCCCCGGCCACGCCCCCCGTGCCCGGCGCGCCCCCTGCTGGTCACGCCGCGTCACTGCCGCGGGAACCGGGGGCGGGGGGGGGGGGGGGGCGCACACACCGACCGCGTCACCGGCGGAGAGGAGGGGATTCCCCCTCCTCCCCATCGCCGGAAAGGGTGTCCCCCCAGCTGACGTCACTGCGTGGAGAAGGGGGTCCCTAAGTGACGTCAGAGCCGGCAGGAAGGAGGTCCCGGGGGGGCGGCCGGGGCCCCGTTCGGCGGGCGGGGGTCAGGGGGGTCCGTCCCGGGGAGCAGCGGGAGGGCGGGCGCACTCCCGGGCTCACCGGGCCCCCGGGGCGCAGCGGCGCGGAGCCGCCGCGGGGGGGCGCGGCGGGCGGGCGGTGCCTTCCCCCGCCCCGGACGCCCCGTCCCGGCTCGTCGCGGCCGCAGCCCGGCGGAGCAGCGCGCAGCAGGTAGGGCAGCCGGCCCCGCTCCGCACCCCCCGCCACTCCCGGTTTCCCCCCCCGCCCGGCGGCTCCCCCTGTTCCCCCGACTCCCCCCCACCCGGTTGCTCCCCCCCCGCCCCCCCAGTCCCCCCCCGTCCCGGCCCCCTCCGGTGCCACAGCCGGGGGGGTGTCCCAGCGCTGGACCGAGCGTCCCGGCGGGCGGCGAGGACCGGGCGAGGGTGGGAGGCCGGTCCCTGAACCGCGGGGACGCGCTACGAGCCCCCGCACCCCCATCCCCGGAGCGGGTGGGGGCACTTCGGGTCGAGGTCCGGCGTGGCGGGGGGAGCGGGGACGGAGCGGGGTCCCGCGGGCAGGGACGCGGGGGGACAGGACCCCCACGGGCGGGACCCCGCTGTAGGGCTGGTGCCGTTTTCCGGACACCACGGGATCGCGTGGGGGGGAATCGGGGCGTGGCGTGGGGTGATCCGGAGGGGGGCGCCGTCCTTTGTGCTGTGGAGGGTGTCCCCACGGACCCCGTGGGGTGTCTCAGGCGGTGAGGGCACGGGTCTGTGCCTGGCAGGGTGTGGGGTGGCACCGTGGGGTGTGCATGGGGACCGGCTCTGGGTGGTGCGGGGGTGCCTGGGCTTGAGCAGAGGAGGACAGCTCTGTCACACGCCCCTGCCCCCCGGGAGGGGGTCGCGCGGGGGGGTGGGGGAGCAGAGAGGCGGCGGCGATGCTGAGGTCTTGCAAACTCGTGTCCTGTGTGAGTGGCGTGGGGACAGGCAGTGGGGTGGGGCAGCGGGGGAACCCACCCTGGGTGGGCCGCGCTGACCCCCCCCCGGCGTCAGCCTGGCTGGGCTGGGCTGAGCCAGGCCAAGTTGTGTTGTGCCGTGTTGGGTGGTGCCGTGCCGTGCCGTACGGAGGAGCTGTGCCGTGCCAGGCCATGCTGTGCTGTACCAGGCCGTGCTGTGCCGTACCAAGCCATGCCGTGCCGTACCAGGCTGTGCTGTGCCTGTACCAAGCCATGCCATGCCGTACCAGGCTGTGCCGTGCCGTACCAAGCCATGCCATGCTGTACCAGGCTGTGCCGTGCCTGTACCAAGCCATGCCGTGCCGTACCAGGCTGTGCTGTGCCTGTACCAAGCCATGCCATGCTGTACCAGGCTGTGCCGTGCCTGTACCAAGCCATGCCGTGCCGTACCAGGCTGTGCCGTGCCGTTACCAAGCCATGCCATGCTGTACCAGGCTGTGCCGTGCCGTTACCAAGCCATGCTGTACCAAGCCATGCCGTGCCGTACCAGGCTGTGCCGTGCCGTACCAAGCCATGCCATGCTGTACCAGGCTGTGCCGTGCCTGTACCAAGCCATGCCGTGCCGTACCAGGCTGTGCCGTGCCGTTACCAAGCCATGCCATGCTGTACCAGGCTGTGCCGTGCCGTTACCAAGCCATGCTGTACCAAGCCATGCCGTGCCGTACCAGGCTGTGCCGTGCCGTACCAAGCCATGCCGTGCTGTACCAGGCCATGCCGTACCGTACCAAGCCATGCCATGCCGTACCAGGCCGTGCCGTGCCGTACCAGGCCATGCCGTACCAGGCCGTGCCGTGCCATACCAAGCCGTGCTGTGCTGTACCAAGCCATGCCGTACCAAGCCGTGCCACACTGGTGGGAGTTTCCAGGCTCCTCTGGGAAGTCAGATGCTTTCCCAGGCAGCCTCACCGTGGGGAGCCATGGGGAAAGTGGGGAGCCCTGGCCCCCACCCCAGACCCCGGTCCCCCTCCGAGGTGCCCTTTGGTCCCTGTGGAGCTGGTGGCAGGGGCCTGAGCCCGGCAGGAACGGTGGGGTGGCCGGCGGGGATGCTGCCTGGTGCCACCCATGGAGCCGTGCCGGGGGTGACGGCTGCCTGCACCCCAGATCCCCTGCTACGTGCGCCTTATCTGTGCTGAGTCACGGTGGCAGTGCGGAGCAGCGCCCTGTCCCCGGGGACGGCGCGTCATGCCGGGGCCACTGAGCCGGCCCAGGTGGCCCTGTGACCGGTGACTTCTGGTTTCGGGGCCCCGCTGTGCCGCGTTGCGGGGAGGGTGCAGGGTGCTGCCTGCCTCCCTGGGTGTGGTGGCCGCAGGGACCCGTCAGGCTGGTTCCTTCCCCACCCTGAGTCCACCCCGCTGGGGTGGGGGCAGGAGGGGCTGGGGCAGCTGGCGGACCCCTGCCACGGGGTGCCGGCCATGGGCACAGGGTGGGACCCCTCGATGACCATGTGCCAGCCGGATACACCCCGCTTTCCCCAGATGCCTGGGTTGCTTCCTGGGGGCTCCGGTCCCCCCTAACTGGGTGCCAGTCACAGGGCTTTTCCTGGGGTCAGGCTCCTGTTTTGGGCCCTTCTCTGGCCCCACAGACGAGGCAGTGCCAGGGGGCACCGGCTGCTTTTTGGGAAACCGCAGAGCAGCAAAAGTGAAACTTCCCGGCCGGGTGGTCACCGCCACGCTGGTTATTTTCGTCACCGCCGTCATCGCGATGGTGAAGGGCGGTGTGGCTGTGGCAGCTCTGCCGCGGCTGGGACAGACAAATGGCAGGAGGGATGGAAGGACGGACGCTGAGCTGCTCACCCTGGCCTGGCATGGCTGGCTCGGGCGTGCCCCCTCCCGCACCGCTGCCCGCCCAGCGCGGCCTTGGAAGCGCTGGCGTCATGCTGGAGGACGCGCCAGGTCCCCTCCCAGCCCGGTCCCAGTCGGGGTCAGATCTTTGTCCCTTCCTGGGGACGGTCCTGGGGTCACGTCACCGCTGCGGGCAGGGGGGACGCAGGGGGTCCTGGCACCTGCCTGGGGCTCAGGGTGAGCGTCCCCCGGTGCCAGTGCTGGGGGGGTGGCAGGCGGGTAAAGGACTGGCACCGGCTCCTGGCAGTGCCGTTGTTTTCCTGGCCTTGGAGTTCTTGTCTTCTTCCTCCTCCTCCTCCTCCTCCTCCTCCTCCTCCTCCTGGGGCCAAGCCCGGCAGCTGGCCCTGGGCCCGGGCTGGCTGCTCACGGCTGCCGGGGGCTCTGCGAGGGGGCCCGGCACGGATGGGGAGGGGAGCTCAGCCCCAGGGGGGTCCTGGCTCCCCTCCCTGGGGATGCGTCCACCTCTCTCCGAGGTGACGCAGGTGGTGCTTGTCCCTATAACTCCCTGGGAGGGACTCAGGAATTCTGGAGCCCCCACGTGACCCACTGGGCTGCTGGGCGGGGGACACCCCCGAAATGGGGGGGGGCAGTGGGGTCTGCGTGGGTGTGATCAGGATCAGGCCCTGAGTTTCCATCCCAGGCAGCCGCAGGGTGATGCTGTTTGTCCCCAGGGCAGTGCCCCCAGGAGCCACAGACCAGCCAGGGCACGGGGGGGGGGTGTGTGTGTGGGGGGGTGCTCCCTGCCCCTCGGCCATGGCAGGGTGGGCTCCAGAGGCCGGAGAGGTCACGTCCCTGCTGGAGAGGTCACGTCCCTGCCGTGGCTTGAGTCAGCGCGTGGCCATGCCCTGCCCGTGGCTGGCCACTGACGCAGGCGCCGGGGACTCAGGGCACGGGAATGCGGGTGGCCCTGGCCGAGGGACAGTGGGGACGTCGCTCGCCTCTCATTGACCTACTGGCCAGCTCGTCCTTATTAATTAGAAGCTGCTATTAAAGTGGGAGGGGGAGGTTTTGTTGCTCCACCGTCGCCTGTGTCCCTGTACCTGCGGCTCCACTCGCCGGGGACGCGTCCTGCCCAGGGAGGGGGACCCGCACTGACACCCCCCATCTTCTCTCCCCTCCAGGTGCCCGCGGAAGGCGCAGGGAGCCGGCATGGCGCAGCCCAACGCGCCCCCCCCCTATGATGACAAGAACCCCCTCTACCCCCCGCCCCCGGGGATGTACCCCCAGCCCCCCCACTACGGCGGGGGGTACCCGCAGCCCGGGGGATACCCTGCAGCAGGGGGCTACGCGCAGCCAGGGGGGTACCCAGCAGCAGGGGGGTACCCCCAGCCGGGGATGGCCATGCCCACCATGCCTGTTCGGTTCGGTAAGTGGGGGCACCTTGGATTTTTGGGGGGGGGGGCATTAGAAACAGGGTGCTATGGGGGGCTGCGCAACCCACCCTGGTGCTGAGGGGTGTCCCCCACCGCAGGTGACGATGGCATCGGGGACGGCTCCCCCTTCCAATCGGCCGATTGGGACGACAAGAAAGTCCGGCACACCTTCATCCGCAAGGCGAGTCCCGGGGGGCCGGGGGCATCTGTCAGGGTCGGGGGGCACCTGTTGGGGTGGGGGGCCGGGTGCTGACCCCACGCCCCATCTCTTGCAGGTCTACGCCATCATCTCCCTGCAGCTGCTGGTGACGGTGGGGATCATCGCCGTGTTCACCTTTGTGTGAGTGGAGGGTCCCTCCTTAGCCTTGCCCCAAAAATGGGGGAGCCTGGCTCCATGTCCCCTGGGGGGGGTCCCGAGGGGACAGTAGTTGCTGTTCCCCCTCCCTCATGCTCATCCCTCCCGTCCCGCAGCTCCCCTGTCCGCTCCTTCGTCCAGAGGAACGTCGCCATCTACTACGCCTCATAGTGAGTAGGGGGTCCGCTGGCTTGTGCCCCCCCCGGGGTGCCCTCTGGCAGCTGGCACCCCACAACTGCAGCCTCCCAGCCTGGGGGGGGTCCTGGTGGGGGGTTGCAGGGCTGACACCTGCTGTCTCTCTCTGCAGCGCCGTGTTCCTGGTGACCTACCTGGTGCTGGTCTGCTGCCAGGGTCCCCGGTGAGTCGCTGGTGGCTGGGACTCCCGGCATGGGGGTGTGTGGATATGGGGGGCGTGTCTCCAGGGCATCAGGAGGGGGGTCCCTGCCTGGGGCTGCCCCCGGGGGGTGGGGACTGGGGGGACACGACATGGCCACTGTCACCAGCTCACCTTCTCTCCCCCTGTTTTGTCCACAGGAGACGCTTCCCCTGGAACATCATCCTGCTGAGCATCTTTGTGAGTGGGCTGGGGCCGGCGGGGTGGGGCTGGTGGTGCCCCCATGGCACCCCAGCTCCCCAGGCGGGCTGGGAGGGATAGGGGGTTGCGAGGGCAGGTGGGGGGCAGCCAGGAACGGCTACCCCCCATGGTGCCGCTCGCCCCACTGAGCCCACCCTTCTCCTTTCCCACAGACGCTGGCCATGGGGCTGATGACGGGGACGATAGCCAGGTACGCCCCGGGGACCCCGCAGTGACGGGAGCTGGGGTCTCTCCTGTTCCCCACCGTGCGGCTGGCTCAAATGAGAGGCTGCTGGGAGCCGGGAGACACCCCATTCCCCTGGGCTCAGGGACAGCGGGGTCCCTGCTGCCCGGGATTGGGGCCATGGGGTGTCACCAACACCCCCCTGGCAGGGGGATGCCGAAGCGTGGGGTGACTCTGGTGTCCCCTCCGTCCGCAGCATGTACCGGACTAACGCCGTCCTGATCGCCATGATCATCACTGCCATCGTGGCCATCATTGTCACCATCTTCTGCTTCCAGACCAAGGCAAGGAGGGGGATGTGCCCTGCCCTGCCCTGGGGGGGGTCAGGCACGGGGAACCCAGTGGTGGGGATACCCCGGGCTCTCCCATGACGTACGTGTGTGTGTGTCTGTGTCCGTGTCCATGTCCGTGTCCGTGTCCCTGGCAGGTTGATTTTACATCGTGCCCAGGGCTCTTCTGCGTGCTGGGCATTGTGGTCATGGTGACTGGGATCGTCACTGCCATCGTCCTCTCCTTCAAATATGTGAGTGGGGGGGACAGAGGGGCTGTGGGGTGCCACGGGTGTCCCTGGTTGGGTATCCTCAGGGCTGGTACAGGCAGGGGGGTTTGGGTGGTCCCCCTTTGCCGGGAAGCAGGGTGTGGTGCTGGCCGCGGCGGAGGCAGCTTGCCCGCAGGGAGAGGGTGCGTCGGCGTCAGCACCAGCGGCATCTCCTTGGGAGCTGGGTGCGGGCAGGACCTGCCTTGCCTTGCCCGCTGCCTGCCAGCACCCAGCTCACCCTGCCCGCGTCCCCTTCCCCGCGCAGGTCCCCTGGCTCCATATGCTGTATGCGGCCATCGGTGCCATCGCCTTCACCCTGGTGAGTTCACGGCTGGGGTGGGCAGAGGGTGTCAGGCAGGGAACTGAGGGGTGGGGAACCCACCCCAGTTCCCTGCCTGACACCCTCTGCCCCCCCAGTTCCTTGCCTATGACACCCAACTTGTGCTGGGGAACAGGAAGAACACGCTGAGCCCCGAGGAGTACATCTACGGTGCCCTCACCATCTACACCGACATCATCTACATCTTCACCTTCATCCTGCAGATTGTGGGCCGGGATTAGCCCCGGGAGCCCTCCTGTCCCCCTCCCTTTGCTCACCCCCTCCTTTGGCTCCTGTACAGGATACGGCCACTTACCATGACTCCTAACGCTTCAGCATCCCTACCTGTAGGCTGCTAAGGAAAGGGCTTCTCTTGATCACCCCCCCACAAGCCTCCAAGGGTGGTGGGGGGGACCGGCCGCCAGTGTTTGGGCAGTGCCCGGCCTCGGCACCGCTCGCTGAGGCTGTGCTGGTGGTACCGAGCTGGCAGCGGAGTGCCACAGTCCTGCCTGGGCACGGGGAGCTGGCAGTGGCTGCTGGGATCGTGTTGGGATTTTTTTGGCAGAGCCCGGTCGGTGTCATTCACTCAGTGCCTTAAACGCGGCTCTGGCCGTGCCCCCCTCCCCAACCTGCGGCAGTGCCCGGTGCAGGCGGGGGGCAGCTGGGACCCCCATGGCAGGACTCGTGGCAGAGCTCATGTCGCAGAGGCCCCGCAGCCATGGATGCGGGCAAAGTTGCACTTGCTAAATAAAACACTTTAATTTTCCAGATGGTCCCAGTCTTAGTGATGTGGCGACTCCCCCAAAAAACCTGTGGACAGCCTCAACGGGGGCTGTGGCCTGGGGCAGCGCAAACCCTGCTTTGGGGCGGAAAACCAAGGTCGAGGTGCTCTGGGCCTGGCCTCCCTCCCCTGCCCGTACCCTTCCGCCCTTGTGGGCAGAACGCCGGCGGCAGGGCAGCTGGGCCTCCCCCGCTGCGGGGGCAGGCAGAGCCTGGGGCTGAGCATGGAGGGAGTGACCGCAGCGGCACCGAGCTGTTCCACTCACCAGGGATGAGGTTTATTTGTCCCTATCCAGCCCCACAACCACCCCACGGGCTGTACAGGGCAGGCAGGTGCCAGTGTCGCGTGTCCCACGGGGCTGGCGTCCCCTCGGCCGGTCCCTTCAAGGTGCCACGGTGCCAGGCTGGGGGCGGGGGCAGCCCAGCTATGCCCCCCTGGCCACCCTCTTGTATCGCTCTGTCTCGTACTCGCCCTGGTTGGCTTCCATCATCTTTCGGCGGATTTTGATCTGCTCCAGACGGTTTTTGTCCACTTCCCGCTTGGCCAGGAGGAAGAGGATGATGCCGGAGGGCAATCCGATGGCCCTGCAGGACAGCCGGCAGGCAGGAGATGGAGAGAGCCAGCGGGGAGACAAGGGCCCTGTGCCACCCTGGGGCGGCACAAACACCCCCCCCGCTCAGCGCTGCGGGCCCCCGGGACCCCCCGTCCCTCCAGGCCCCGCAGAGCAGCGGAGCTTCCCGGTGCCGAGCCTCTCCCGTCGCCGGAGCCACTCACCAGGCCACCCCCACGGGCTTCATCGGGTTCTTGCCCTTCTTGCGCGTGGGGATGTACTCCACCCCCTCGGGGAGCCCCCCGCTGCCAGGCTCCGGGCCGGCCCGTGGCCCTGCCGGCCGGTGGCAGCTCTGCCCGAGGAGCCGTGTGCCCGGCGGGGCCAGCCACCCCCGGGGCCTGGCGGGACCCGCTGCCAGTCCTGCCGCCGCCAGCAGCCCTGCGGGGAGAGAGGCGTTAGGAAGGGGCGGCCACGGGGCAGCCCGGGGGGCCCAGCCCCAGCTGCTCTGCCCGTACCCCTGCCCTGCCCATACCCCTGCCCTGCCCCTACCCCTGCCCGTACCCCTGCCCGTACCCCTGCCCTGCCCATACCCCTGCCCTGCCCCTACCCCTGCCCGTACCCCTGCCCTGCCCGTACCCCTGCCCCGGCGGCAGGGGGAGCTCGAGGGCGGGGTCTGAGCCGTGCGGGGCGTGGCCAAGGTCGAGGGGCGTGGCCAAGCGCGCCAGGGGAAGGGCGCGAAGACCTCGCTTCAGCCGGGCGGGGCGGGGCCGAGGGAGCCAGGGGCGTGGCTCTAAGACCTCTCCTCAGCCGGGCGGGGCGGGGCCGAGGCCCTCCGGGCCGGGCCTGGGGACGTCCCGGGGGTTGGGTGTAGGGGGCCGCGGGGCCGTCCGGTGAGGGTGGTGGCGGGACGCACCCGATCCTCCCGCCCGGGGCCGTCCCCTCCGTCCGCCCGCCCGCCCGCCGTTACCCCTCCGTCCGCCGAGTGCCGCCGCCATGGTGGGCCGTGCCATGTGCGGCAGCCCCGCTGCATGCCGGGAGCTGCAGTCCGCCGCGCGGGGGCTGCGGGACGGCCGTGCTGCCCGGGCTGCGCGCTAGAAACTACAAGTCCCAGAGAGCACCGCGCGGGGCGGAGCCGGACTACGCTACTGGCGGAAGGGGCGGGGTCCTCGTGAGGGCGCGGGTCGGGGTTGGCTGAGGCGGGAGGGCGGCGGGCGGGGATTGGCCAGGGCGGGGCGAGCGGCGGAAGCGGCGGCGGCGGGGTGGGGTGCGCGGGCAGGCCGGCATGGAGCCCGCCGAGGGCCCGGGGGCGCTGGGCTTCCATGGCGACGAGGAGATCATCGAGGTGGTGGAGCTGGGCCCGCCCGGGCCGGGTGAGACGGGGCGCCCCGCGCCGCGCACCGGGCAGGGCTTGCGGGGGCTCCGGCCTCCCGCCGGGGCACCGGGCCCGCTCCGGCCCCGCCCCAGTGCCAGGCCCGGCCCGGCCCGGCCGCGGGTCCCCGGCCCGTTTCCCCCCCCCCGGGCTTGCGGTCTCTCCCCGTGTCGCGCTTCGCTCGTTCGCGGCCCCGCTGCTCCGGGTCTCCCGGCCGCGGTAGCATCGGGATCGCGCGTCCCCCCCGCTGCCCCGTCCCCCGGCCGCCTGCCCTGGGAGGGCCGAGCCGGGCAGGCCGCGACCGCGCCCTGACCTTCGCCCTCCGCAGATGACCTGGCCGACGAGATGGAGGACGTGGACTTTGACGACGAGGGGGCGGAAGAGCCCGACGCCGAGGCTTGGGAGACGGAGGACGACGAGGGGGTGGAGGAGGGCATGGAGGCGCAGGACGACAGCGAGGTCACGTTCTCCCTCCACTCGGGTGAGTGGTGGGCGCGGGCAGCGGCAGCCGGGGTCCCCCTCGGGACCTGCTCCCACCCTGGCTTTCCGCAGAGCAAGGCGCACAGCAGGTCCTTGCCAGGCTGCCGTCTCCCGGCCCTCCCTGGGACAGCCATCACGGCTCAGGGCTGCGATGCCTTGGGCTTTGCTCGCTTCTAACTCACGCTCCGGTAGAGAAGCCCTTCGAGCCTCCTACCGTGGTGGCTCGCCCTGAGCTCAGCAGACAGCCTGTGCTGCTCTTCCCCTGCCGGAAGGACAGATTCCCACTGGTTTGGGTTGGGAGTTCAGCTCGCTGACATCCCACCCAGACCTGGTGTTGCGTGGGGTTTGGATCCCCTGGGAACGTCGGGTGGGGCGTGAGTGGCGTCCGAGCCATGTAGCCTCTCTCTTCTCTTTTGTGAAGCTTCTGTTTTCTGTGTGAGCCTCGACCCCAAGACCAACACGCTGGCAGTGACGGGCGGGGAGGACGACAAGGCCTTTGTGTGGCGTGTGAGTGACGGAGAGCTCCTGTTCGAATGCTCAGGTGAGGTGCTCGAGGCTGTCCGAGTGAGTGGCCGTGTCCCCTCCCTGCCACGTCTCTCTGGACATGGTCTTCCCCAGCCGATGCTCTGCTGGAGCCAGGTTCCTGACCATCCTCCGTAGCTTGGCCTGAGCAGTCTCTGTCCCCCAACGTCTCTAGGACACAAGGACTCGGTCACCTGTGCCGGCTTCAGTCACGACTCCGTGTTTGTGGCCACGGGTGACATGTCTGGGCTTATCAAAGTGTGGCGGGTGGACGCCAAGGAAGAAGTTTGGTCCTTTGAGGTGGGGGACTTGGAGGTGAGTGGTGGGACCCCTTGTGCCGTGGGGAGCTCGCGGGCCAGGAGCCAGGACTCAGCTGGGTGGCAGGGGAGATGCCACCCCCATGACACTGCCTGTCCCTCTCCCTGCCCAGTGGATGGAGTGGCACCCTCAAGCCCACGTCCTTCTGGCGGGCACGGCTGATGGCAACTCCTGGATGTGGAAGATCCCCAGTGGAGACTGCAAAACCTTCCAGGGCCCTGCATGCCCGGCCACGTGTGGCAGGATCCTGCCTGATGGTGAGGCACGGGAGCTGTCTGGAGTGGGGAACGTCACCAGATCCTGCTGCTGCCATCTGCCCTCCTGCTTCTGCCGGTCTGTGCTGAGCGGGAGGTGGAGGGACGAGGGGAGCTCTGGCTCTATCCGCTGGCTCTGTCTCACCCAGGGAAGCGAGCAGTGGTGGGGTACGAGGACGGGACCATGCGCATCTGGGACTTGAAGCAGGGAACCTCGCTGCATGTCCTGAAAGGTAGGGAAGAGGGTAATCACCTGGGGGGCTCCCTAATTGGGGAATGGCCACTTCCAGTGGGCTCTGACCTCTGCCCCGGTGAAGAGGTGGCACTGTCCGAGGCCAGGAGCTGCCAGAGGGAGCCTGGTGCTGGGTTTCCCTGTCCCCACAGGTGGCTGCTCCTTGCCACCGGGGTGATGGCAGAGCTGGGCAAGGTGGAGGCTGCAGGAGGGTGGGTTTTGAGGCCCACTGGGTCTCCACGGGGAGGACATGTGGAGCTCATGCCTCTCCTGCTCACCCCCCAGGCCAGGACGGCCACCAGGACCCCTTGACGTGTGTGGCCAGCAACCAGGATGGCAGTTTGATCATGACGGGCTCTGTGGACTGTCACGCCAAGCTGGTCAACTCCGCCACGGGCAAGGTGGGTCCGTGTGGGCGGGGGCAGAGCCAGGAGCCCTGGGGGACCGGATTCCCAAGCCCCTGTCCTGGGCCAGGCCGCTGTCTCCGGCTAGTTCAGGGCTCTGCAGGCCCCAAGCAGTCTGTGGGGGCCACCGGCAGCCAGCAGGAGGCGCCCTTGGCCAACACAACTGCTTCTTCCCAGCTACTGGTGGGACCTGTAGCCGGGTGGTCACGCTGGGTTCTTAGAAAGAAGTTTCCCCCTTGTTTGCTCCCAGGAGCCGAGGTTTTGGGGTCGGGCCTTGGTGTCCAGGGGGTGTAGGCTTGATCCCGGGTAAGGAAGGGGACCTCGGTGTGAATCGGGGACTAGTCAGCCTCCCTCCACCCAGGTGGTGTGCGTCTTCAAGATGGAGAGCGTGGCCCCCAAGGCCCCCACTGGCGAGGGCGAGGAGGCAGAGTCCAACTCGGTGGAGTCGCTGGGCTTCTGTAATGTGTGAGTGTGGGGACAGCCCCTCTTCAGTGCTAGATCTTACAGGGGTTGTTTACAAACAGATCCATTTCCATCCCTTGCGCTCGTTCTGCTGCGTTTCTCTCACCTCCATCCTCCCCAGCTGGCTGTGGAGATCCCGGGTCACTTGGGTGTGAAATGGAGGACAAAGGCACACCAGCTGCTTAGTCCTCCCCACAACCTGCTGGGTTTCTGGGCTACCCTGATGGACCACTGTTTGGCTGGGATACCCTCCAGACACAGCTGCTGGGGATCTTTGCTACCAGGACATTGTCTTCTCCCTCGTGAACCCCGGGCTGGTTGCTGACTCTTGCCGTCCTGTTGGGTTTCATGCCTCCGGCCATTGTGTTGTCCCTCATCTTCTCGATACACTGTAGCCCTCAACATAGGGTTTGCCTTCAACCTTGATCCTTCACGTGCTTCCATCCCTGCTTCCCCCAGGCCCACGTAATGCCTGTTCCACTCTCTGCAGGATGCCACTGGCTGCTGTGGGCTACCTGGACGGCACGCTGGCTATCTATGACCTGTCCACACAGACCTTGAGGCATAAGTGCCAACACGAGGTACTGCCCTACCCCCTCTCCCTAGGCCTCAGGGAGGGGGGGGATGTCTTTGGGCCCATTTGAGACCTCCCTTGGAGCCCAGGGGCTTTCCTGGGGCCAGTTCCCAATTTGTGCTTCTCCCTCAGCCCCTTGGCTTCCCCAAAGGCAGCCGCAGTCCCTGCACAGAGGATGTGCCCTGTAGCTTGGCCCTGGGGACTGGCTCTCCTATCTGTGGGGATGGTGACAACACTGGGGGGTGGGCATGTGGGGGGAGCTGAGACTTGCTGGGTGTCCCCAGTGCTCACCCTGTGGCCTCCCCCTGCCCCAGTCGGGGATCGTGCAGTTGCTGTGGGAGGAGAGCTCGGCCGTGGTGTACACCTGCAGCCTGGACGGGGCCGTGCGGCTCTGGGACGCCCGCTCGGGGAAGATGATCAGCGAGTACCGAGGGCACTCGGCTGAAATCCTCGACTTTGCCGTCAACAAGTGAGCGGGGAACCCCTAGACCCCTTCCCTGATGGGTGGAGGGACCAGGGGTGGCAGGGGCCTCCAGCCTCAGGAACTCGAATCACAAGCTGTCTCTCCTTTGGGTGCCCCTGGGGTCTGGTCTCAAGGAAGGGGACAGACCCAGGTCCATACTGAGACTTGAGGGTCTCAGGCGGGAGTCAGACAGGTCAGAGCTGGGCCAGGGGTGTTGGTGAGGGATGCCTAAAGCCCCCAGCCCCATCTCTGAGCCCTGTCTCCCCCCAGGGATGCCTCCATTGTGGTGACGACCTCTGGTGACCACCAAGCCAAAGTATTCTGCGTCCAGCGCCCCGATCGCTAGGAACTGTGCTGAGGGGATGGTGTCCTGGCTCTGCCAGGTGGCTCGTGTACAGAGGGATGAGGGAGATGGGCTTCACCACCCTTCTCCAGTGCGTGCTTTGTAATTTTCCAGCCTGCCCTGCTTTGCCCTCACCCTCTGGGGGCCAAGCCTGGGGTTTTGTATGAAAATGTCTTTTAATTATATAAATTATTTCACTTAACTGGATGCCATCCACTCTGCTTGTTGGGGGGGAAGAGGACCTGGGGAGCTGTGTTCCCTCCCTCCTCAGGGATCTCTCCAGCATCCAACCGTGGCCTGAGGATCAATGGCAGACAGTTTTATGCTGGTCTGGGTGGAAGCAGAGACCCCATCCTAGCTCTCCCTGTTAGGAGGAACGAGGTGGTCAGGGTACGAGGGAAGGGTGCAGATTGCTAGCTGAGGGTAGGAGAATTCTGCTTTGTGCAGCCCGGGAGTTCCCTAACACAACACGCTACTCGCTCCTAGACCCGGGCACAGCACCCCCACTTCAGCCCCCAAGACAGAGATTACCACAAGTAATTTGCTCTGGGATACAGTAATTATCCCCCTTGTGCCTGTGACTCCAAACACCCCTTCCAGGGCAAGGCCACATGCATTGACAAGCCAAAGCCCCACAGTCCCTTAAGATAGAAAGATCTCCTTTATTAATGAACCCCAACAGTATTTCTTCAGATACAGGAGTTTTGAACTCAAATACTCAGAAGAAAACAAGTTAATATTGCATTATTCTCATAAGAAATACTGCAACTTATTTCCGGTAACATATTGCAAAGCGAAACAGCTTGAAAAGAAAAAAAAAATTAAAAAAGAAAAGAAATTAAGTCAATCAAACTGGAATTAAGGTTTTGTTTCTTGGAACGATCAAGTCCTCGCAAGCACAGCTCGTTTCTGCAGATTACTCCCCAAACTGTTGTACAAACAGACCCCGATTGCTTGAATTCCTTATGAGCCCACAGAGGTGCAACATTAAAAGCTACGATTATCGGGTAGCAAGTGCCCCAACCTTCATCCTCCACGGCAGCCCCAGTGACCCTGGTGTTAACGGGTTGTGAACGTCTTCCCCCTGAAAGGATGCAGAGAGAGGTCAGCACAGCCCCCAGCGCTGTTCTGGGGTGCCCCAGGGTGGCTGCGGGGCTTTTGGTGGGGCACACGCTTGCACCGAGCTCTCAAAGCCAAGCAGGCACCACTGGTTCAGAGCTTGCAGGTGTTTGTGGCTGCAGAACCAGGTCACGGGGCTGTGGGAAGGGGCAGGCTTTCACAGAGGGGACAACCCTGCTGCCCTGGAGCAGAAGGCAAAGGGGGGACGTGCCAGGACACACAGAGAAAGGGCACCAAGGGGCTCTGGGATCAGCACAGAGTAAAGGACCTGAGGGAAACAGGTTCACACAACTGCTCTCCTCCACCCACTTTGCTCCGAGCTGCTTTCTTCACAAGAGGGAGCCAGCCAGCCAGCCAGCACGGTGGCCTGGGAGTGCTCCTGGCCCCAGCCATCTGCTGGCCGAGGGCAGCCTGGGGCTCTGAGGAGCTGCAGACGGCTCTGGGCAGCAGGAATCTGCTTCAGCATCTGCAAACCCCCAGGAAGAACGTGACCACTCTCCCCCGTGAGCTGGAGCTGCCGCCAGAGCCAATCAGCCAGCTTTAATACAACAGGGGAAAACCCCCACGAGTGCCACCATGGGCTCAGGGGGGACAACCGAGACACCAGGGCTCACAGAGCTGTGTACGAGCCTTCTTTCGCAAAGGACCTGCCGGCACAGGGTTTGCCACAGATCCAGCTCCTACAAAGGACATGCGAGCCAGTAAGTCAGTGTGGTGGAGGGAGCACAGGGGTCCTGGGAGGCCAACACACCCTGATCTAGTCGCCTCAAGGCACGCAGGCAAGCACCTCACTATGAAACACCCCCTTTCTCTCTCAGATGGGGTCCCAGGACATCAGACCCTGGTCTGGTCACCCCACAGCATCCCAGTCCTCCCCAGACTGGAGTATGCCAAGCTGAGAAGGAGCGAGCTTGTGGCTAGCAGAGAAGCCCAGAGAGCCAGGCCCCGCTTTGCTACTCACGTGATTGTTTTCATTTCTTTCTTCTCTGCGTCTGGACGGGCACGGTTCAGCACCTTGAGGAAATCCGATGTTTTTGCCCTCATACGCGTGTGAATATAGGCCTGCATTTTGTTAGGACAAAACGGGGACATGTCAGGATCCCGTCTTCATAGCTGAGATTTTCAGGACATGGGGTAGGAGCTATCTTTCTGCTCCTAGTTGGGAAAGCACCTAGCTCTGCACAGCCACAGTGCTATAAGGGCAGTTCAGGAGGCAACACTGAAAATTGCTGCCTGAGCCCTGGGCAAAGCCAGGTCTCTCAAACAATTACCCTAATTTCTGTTCCCAGAAAGAAAGAAAACCAGATCCAAAAGGGAAAAATCCTACTTCACTGCTAGGATGGGAGGCAAACAGGCACTGCATGCACCAAAGAGCAAGGAGAAGGTGATGATGCATCACTTGCCACCCCTGCATGACTGGGGAGGGCAATGCCACCAGACCCTAGTGAGTTCTCAGGAGGGCACCCCTGCCCCATGCTCCTGTCCTGCAGCACCCAGGTTAGACAGGCCGAAGCTACTCTGTATCCCCCAGCCCCGTCCCCCTGGTACCTTCGAGCACTTGATGTGATAGTGCAGGTAGTCCCGGAATGTGTGGATCAGGTTTATGGTGTTGTCTCTGGCAGCAGCATTGGTGTGACGGGGGAACAGCACTGAAAGACGAGAGTGACACAAACCGTTAGTGCCTCCCAAGGCTACCCAAGGGCTTCAGGGTGTGCTGCTCTGAATGCCTACTTCGCTCTCTCCAAAGAGCCCTTTACTGTGACACATACCACGATTAAGCAGCACTTATGATTTTAAACACAGGGCTTAGCAGCACTTTTCTACGTCTCCCACAGCAGCCTGGACACAGCTGTGCACTCCAGAGGACGCAGGCAAGGCCAAGTGCCCAGAGATGACAGCATTGTAGGAAACTGCATGACGCTACTTCAGTGCTTGGGAGAAGCAAATGGAGGAGAAAGCTGGGAGGCAGACAAAGGCGGCCAGGCTGCTCAACTGATTTCAAGATCCAGTCTGCCCTTGGATCTTGAAATCGGTTGTGGATCCCTGCGTGGCAGCTTGCCGGCCCTGTGACACAGCCAGACTTGGTCACTGCAGGGGCCTGGTGGCTTGCTCTTTCCACAGGCTGGTGCTGTGCTAAGCATCCCAGACCCAAGGGCTGAAAGACCTTTTTGTCTTGGTGATGATCTCACCTGGGACTGTCAGATCAGATAACAGGGAAATTGCATCTCAACAAGAATGAAGTCTTGCTCGCTGTCCCAGACCTGCCATTAGACAGCCCTCCCATAGCTGACGAGCTGCCCTAACCTCAAGGCACCATTCCCAGCACGGGAGGAGGGCAGTGTTAACTTCACCTTTCCCTGCAGTTTCTGTGCTCCGAACTGCAGGAATGCCGGCCTGAGAGACCCTAATGGCACATCCAACCATGACTCCCAGTTTCTCTGGAAGAGACCTTTCCCTTTGAACAGGGCAGGGTTTGGACTCCTCAGCTCAGCCCTCAGCACCGCTGCCCAGGAGGAAGTGATGACTCTGCTGGCCAGCACCTCTGCAGGCAGGGGAAAGTGGCTCATCAGAGATGGAAGTGTTTGGCCCAGAGAAAAGAGGCAGAGCTGGAGAAGCAGAACTCACTGCCCTGCTCCTGCTCACCTCTGCTGACCAAGCACTGCACAGGTGTCTGCAGCTGGACAAGCTACAAATACACCTGCATGAAACCTCCCACCAGAAACCTCCAGTTTCCACAAAATCACAAGCAAAGCCACCCTTCCCTTGCTCCCAAATGCTGAACTTATTTTCTAGGCAGACACTAAATGGCTCACTGTCCACTTCCACACCTTCTTGCCTGCAGCAGAGCTGAGGTGACCTGATACAGCAAAGGGAGACACCGAAGGGGACAGACAACGCAGAATGCAACTCCAGAGTCTCTTCAGCCCCCAGTGACCCACTTGAACACTCAGGGAAGGTGAATTCGTTTTTGTTTTTCATGCAGCAGCAGCAACCTCTCTCCTCCCCGAGTGTCCCCAGGCCTCAGAGCTGCCTGCTTACCAAAGGTGATGTAGCCAATATTGTCGCCAACCGCTGCGTCTGTGTCTTTCAGCTCCAAGGGCGGCTCCCTGTGGCTGAAGAGCACCTGTGGGGCTGTGTGACTGGCCCGGCGACCCTCCTTGAACTCCTGAACAAGACAAAGCGAAGGTGAGTCCCACTGTGGCACTCCAGCGACACAGAAAGCAAATGGGGTTTCCCCACTCCCACAGGGCAACTGAGCAGGAGGTTTCCCAGCTTTCCCGAGTCCATCAGGCCAAACCTCTGGAAAACAATCCTTTTACCCAGCAAAACCAGACCAAAATGCATGGCTGTCCTGGGTTTACATCTGCCTCTAGAGCAGCCCCTCAGCTGGAGTGGCTTTCAGTGTCACACTTCCTGCCATGGGTGTTTTGTGGAAGGCACACCTCAGCCTGAGCAAGCACCTGAGACAGCACAGCTCCTGCCAGAAAGTCAACACCATCAATGCTTCCAGCGAAAGCAGGCAGCACCCATCACCACAGAGGACAGGAAATTCTCAGAGAGGGCTGTGAGGTCTCCATCGCACCTAGCGTAAAGGCTCTGCCATTTGAGAAAGCGTCTCCCACCAAGAGTCTTTGCCTAGGCATTAAGAGGCATGTACAGGGTTTGCAGCTTGTGTGCGAAGCCTGCTCCTCCTAACACTTCTCTACACCTTGAAACAATACCTCCAGGCAGGGAGATCCCTTCCGCCAGGGAACCTCTCTGACAGCAGCACGACCCCCACCTGACGTGAAATGAACTGGCTCCGCATTTCAGGAATTATAGGACTGTCCCTACACGGGGCTGGGAAAGTCCAGACACCATTCTCCTGCCCAAAGCAGGGCAGCCTCCCCTCTGCCTCACTGACCCCCAGCCCAAGCTACACATCATCAGCCACCCTCAGCCTCTCCTCCCTTCTGAGCACAGCTCACCTTGGGAAGGGCAGGAATATCTGTGCCCCTTTTAGAGAACAGAGTAGTTCACTGGGGTTTTCTTAATGAAATGCTTAGCTTGCACTTCTGCCTGCTTATGCCAGAGGCTGAAATGGTTCAAATGGCTTCACTGGTTAGTTAATGGTCAGATTTTCTCCATGACAGCCCAGATTAACAGTCACCATGCCCGACTGAGCTGCATTATGCAAGAGCAATAGCTGGAGGGAAGGAGCCAGCGTGACTCAGAGTGGAAATTCTTGTGGCTGGGCAGGAGCAGGGTTTGCTGTTGTAAAAACCAAGAACTTGGGACATGGAGACTCGGGGACAGCTGCTTCCTTAAAGTCCTGCCACCTCCCCAGGAGCCTCACAAACCCTGTTTTGTTCACCTCACGCCTCTCTCCCTGTTTTAAAAGCTGAATTCCAGGCTGTGGGATATGCTGGTGGGGAAAAGCTAAAAGCCAGAGCAGATGCCCTGCCTGTAGCTAAAGAACACAGACAGCAGAGCTGTAAGATACGATTCCCATCACAACAGACCCTGTTCTAATGACCCCCAACACAGGTAAACTGGTATCCAGCAAACTGGGACAGTAACTTGCTGTCAATGAGCCTATCAGCAGCATGGCCTGGCACGCCTGAACAGATGGGCTAAAGCTCCTCTAGCCCTGGAACACCCTGCAGGGCCCTGCTCCACGGCAGTGCCTGCGCAGGAGGCTCCCCAGGTGCTTCAGCAGACACAAGGTGAGCTAGGTGGGCCAGCAGCACGGATGAACACACGTACCAGCATGCACTGAGCCTTCCCCAGCTGTAAGCAAATGTCTCAATCTCCACAGGCCGCATGCAGTCCCTAACAGACATGCAAAGTGTTTACTACGGGCCTCTGAATGCTTCCTGGCTAAATGGCAGTTGCAAAGGGTAGCTGAGTCCAGAAGTACTTGGCATTATGATGATTGATTCAAGCCCACAAACTAAGCAAATTCATAGCTTTGAAAAGCTCAAATTTGAGAGCCCATCGCAACATGTGAGAGCAGCCTCACTGAGCTGCTGAGTCTCTCTGCAGCATTTGAACATTAGTAGGAACAAACTTCGAGGTGAAGACAACTCTCAGCACCATCCCAGGCACAGCACAACATCGCCTCACCCTTTCTTCCCCCTCTACAGGCTCCTCACCACACTCAGCTCCTCAGCTGGCTAGCAATCCCTACACCACAGCTAACTGCACTACAGGGCCTTAAGGTGGATACTGAAGTATTCATTGTGGTGATTCTCATCTGTAACACATAATATGTTTGATTGTCCATATGAGCAAGACCATCGATAATAAAGATGCCAATGCATGAGCCTGGATTAGAAAATACACCGCCTATGCCTGATAACATGGTTCTTCCATCCCAGTGCAGCCTGAAGCCCTGCAAAGCATTTATGTGCATTAAACTGCTTGTGAGCTCACTTCAGCCTAACACATGCTTGTTCGGCAATGCTGCTTAAAGCAAGAAGGCATCCGAATCGAGGACCCGACCCTTTCCCCGTAATTCAGTTTCCATACCTGCATAAACACCTTTCCGATCACCACGTCATCGTCATCCTTAAATACTGTGCTGAACACAACCGTGACGCGGTCCTTTTTCGCCTCAACATACCTGCAGGTGGGTGAGAAAGGAGAACCCAGCTGTCAACGGCAGCTAAGAAGTACAACTGGAAGAGGAAGCAACCACGTGACAAGGCCAAGTAGATGCGACAATCATTCACAGGCCTGGCTGCTGAAAGTCTCCCCTCCTTTGAGACAGTATTTACAGGGAGCAAAACATTTCTGTTGGGAGCAGCCAGTTCCTCTCCTGCATGCAGCCACAAGCACTGCCCCTAACAAAGATGCTTGTGTAACATCCCTGCAGTCCGAGGGATGAGCATTACCCTCACTGGATACTTCCGACAGCCAGGAAAGGCCCTTATTAACCTGCCAAAGCATGGAGCAGTAGGATTTCCTGACTTTCCACCACAACCTACAGCTGTGAGCAGGAGCGGAGAGTGTACTGACAGCTGTCCGACTCCCATGCTGCTTGGTTTGAACACTTACATTGTCTCATCGTCCCTGTAGTGGATGACGGCTCTTTTCTCTCCTTCTTTGCCCTCTTCCTGGAATTTGAAATACTTCTCAAAGACCGAAGCAAAGCAGTTGCGCTTCAACATGCCGGCTTGGTGCACAATAGCGTCTTTGTCTGCGGGAAGGTTCTCCAGGTCGTAGAGCAAAGAGACATTGTAACCTGGGGAGGGACAGCCACTAACCTTAATAATCTATGCAGGGCCTTAATGCAGCCAGAGACATTTTCCCAAAAGAGACATCTACAGTCCCACCTTTGCCTTAAGCCCTTCCAGAAGCCCCAGAGGTGAGTACTTCCCACTCTAAGCATCACCAGAAGCCATGCCTGAACTTGGCGCATGGCCATGACAACACTCCTGGGGCTCGTTCCCGAGCTCCCAGACACATGTGCTGGCTGAACTGCTCCCAGGTTTTTGCAGTGAGTAGGAAGAGATGCTGTCACAGGTAACCATGGTTTTCCTCTGTCTCACAAAGCGTCTTTGAGAAGAACAAAGACCCCAACCGTGAGGAACAGAGCTTCCCAGAGGAGGGCTGCATCAAGAATTACAGCTTGTGCTGCAAGCTACTTCAGCCCTGACGTACCTGAGCCACCTTTTAAATTGCCATTCATTGTACAGAGAGCCCCAGATATCAAGCTCTTGAAGTGCAGCCTTCATTTGAGCATTTCTGAGGTGACCTTAAGTCATTTTGGAATTGCATTCACACAGACACACAGAGTAAATGTTGTAGCAGGGTTACCTGATTCAGGATTTACCAAGTAGTTTCCATAGACTTTCTTCAATACCTAGGAAAGAAATTAAACATTGAGAGCACAAGCTATCAGAGTTGTTTCCTCCCGTGCTGCCCAGGCCGTGTTCAGTCTCCATTTAGAAACATAAAATTCAGCATCTGCCTCCCCCAGTCCAACTGAACTTGGACAAATATTAAAGTCATCGGCTTCTAGTATTATTAGCTGCTCTCACTCTAGACAGAGCTCCCTGAACCCCACTGACAAGGGACGTGCTGCAGGACAGGACTCAAATCTAGAACTTTTAAAAGTTGTTCTTAGTCTTGAACTCATGTGGAGAAAAAAACCCCTTCCATATGACTCATACCTTCAAAGAACTGTCAGCAGAGCTTGATGCAACAGATCTGAGGGCTACAACCCTCCCTCCCATTCGAAGGCAGATGCAAAGTGTACAAAGGCACTGCAAAGCGTGCCCCATCCCTCTCCTTGTGGGAAAGCAAGTTCAGAGCAGGGGTCAGGCGCAGCACGGCCAGGCAATTACTCGTCCTGCCTCAGACTATTGCACAGGACAGATGGGGATGGAGAGGAGACTGCCAGGCAGCTTGGATGCCTCCCAGAAGCAGAGCCGCCTACAGCACAGCAAAAACCTTTCTTCAAACATAGTCATAGATGAATTTTACATCAATGGCAATTTTCAACTAAGCCATAGCTCTGTGTCAATGAGGGGGCTGGGAACAGGAGGTATTCCACAGAGAAGAACACAACAATGCTGTGGCAGAACTGGCCCTCCTGGGATGACACCCACTACCATGCAGAGAGGATGCATGGGCTCTCTGCATGCCAAAACCTCCTCAGCAGACAGCCTGCCTGCCTGCCTGCAGCGGCCCAGGGAGATGCTCTGTCTTAGCAGGAACACCACTTTGTGTTCCTCACAGTGGGGTTGCACCAAAGATGGAGCAGAAACAAGCTCCATCATCTCCAGGGAAGCACAGAAAGCAAGAGTTTGCTAAATGGCGATTAAAAAACGTAGTTTCTATTTAGTCAGCCCTCCCAGGGCAGTCCTGCAGAGATCCCATCTTCCTCTCAAAGCTCGGGAAGTTGCCTGTCAGCTGCCTGCACTCTCAGCATGGCCCATGGAGCAATGGGCCTGGCACAGCAGCGGGGGTCAGACAGGAACACCACTCTCCAGCCGTCACCACGGTGGCTGCTGGCACATGGTGGCGTCAGCCACTCGCCCACCACAGTGGTTCTCTTGGGACCAGGCACCATGCCGATCCTTGCTAAACATGCTGGGAGGGCTCCACCATTTGGGCTGCTTGACTCTCTTGTTTGCCAGCAGCAGTACCTTCAGTGGGGCAGCTCCTGCTACCCTGTTCCGTAGCAGGCAATGCTGCTCATAGAAAGCTCTGCATACAGGAACCAGGAAAGCAGGACGCTCAGTCATATTTATTCTGACATTGGTAGGTCTGGTAGCAACTTGCAGGAATTCATTTTGGGTTCAAACCCCCTGTTTCTTGCCAGATTCTCAATAAACTCATGGAGCAGTTTCCTTGTTTTCCTCCAAGGACAGATACCCAGAGGCAAAAGCCTGCTGAAGAGCTCTGGGTGAACCCCATTTGCTAACATGAGGAGATTTGAAAACTGACTCGGGAACTGAGTCACACTTCCTGCCTCGCCACCCAACCACAGCTCAGAGAGGCTCCTTCTTTCTACCATAAATGGCCCTCTGCAGCCCCAGCCCATTCAACAGGAACTGAACCTGCTACTTCACACAGCAGCAGCGAAAAGGGAACAAGGTCTGCACACACAGCAGGAGCCCATCACTTGCTCTCACGTGTGGCTAGAGTCAGAAGAGCAGCACCATGGGACTCCAGGTTTGTCTTGGCGCCTTCCTTCACTTGCAGGCTCAGCACATCAGTCAGGGAAACCTATTTCTGTTCAGGCCTCAGATTCATTTGGACTTTCAAATTTAGTGGTGCCTTTTGCCTTTCAAGCTGTAGGGTCATATAAGCTGACCTTGTATTCATGAGAGAGTGTGAACACGCTTTGCCCTTGTCTTGCAGCAAAGCAGGACTCCTGGTTGGCACAGGGCTGCTCCTTTGATTAGCGTGAGATGGGAGCTCAGATGCTTCTCTAGGGGTTAGACATTAGACCCACTAACATCGCAAGGGCATTGCCCACGCTAAGACAGCATTTGCAGGCTCAAGGCCCAGAGATGCTCACTCACCTCGTCAGCACCGTGTTCCTGGAGTTCCTTGTAGAATTTCAGAGAAATACTGACCATCACTTTTGTCTTGTCTCCATTGGGGTTTGAAATATGGTAAAGGACTCCATCGAAGTCTATGAAGCAAGCGAGAGAAACATGATGGAACAGGAACTAATTCCTGTTTCTGAGGAAGGTCTTCCCTACATGTTCTAGGAACTACATAAAGTGAGTTTCCCCTGCTCCAGCTCTCACACATACACCAAGAGAGAAACCCATAATTAAGGAAAGTGGTAATGTCATGTAGGGAGACCTGTTATCATTCAAAGGGCTGAAAGAGTTTTGACAGCTGTCCATCACAGAAAGCTTTAGTCTAGTGTCATTTAGCATCCCTGGCAAATCTGCTTGTGCTTAGTGCATGAGGATGCAAACAGGCAGAGACGGGAGCCTTCTGGATGGCCAGCACAGAAAGTGACTGACATGCCCACTGGGTCAGAGCTGCAGGCTGGAGGAGAAAACATCTCTGCCAGCAAAGGCAGCTCAGCCGCTGCCTGCTGAGACAGCTTCCACTTCACTGCAGAACGGGCAGGAGGCAGGGAAAGGCAACCCTCCAGCTACATAGCAAGCTCCACTTCCCCATGGAACTCTGCAGCTTACACAGATTCTTGATAACAGAAGCAAAAAAAAAAAAAAAAAAAAAAAATCATCTGCTGAATGAACACTTGAACTTCCTTGGCATTTCTCATCCTGGAGAACAAACTTCAGGCGATGAATTCATCTTGCCTGTCACCCCGAGCCAGCTTTCTAACAACCCAAAACAGATGGTGCTAAAGACCTAATAACAAGGAGCATCAAGGGCAGGACTGGAGAGCAGGCGAGGTAAGAGAGCTATGTAGCACACACACATGCACCCCGAACAAAGTGCTGCCACCACTGAACTCACTGCTGTGGGGAAAGTCCCAGGGAAGGCGGACGGACAGAGAAAATAGTGGGGCAGCTGACAAAGCCCCAGCTCTGGGGACGCTGCAGGTTGTCCACTCTGTCTGCCCCTGCGTGGCTCTCCTCCCCCTGCAGTGGTGCTGGGTGAATTTGGGCACGCCAGGCATAACTGTGGGCAGGCTGTTTGAGCCAGCCCTTTTTTCAGAGAAGTCATGAGAGTTGTGGAGCTTACCTGCAAACGTTACTTCTACTGCCTCTGGTTTATTTCTAAAAAGCAAAGAAAACAAAGGAGGTAAATGAGAACTCAAACAGCAGCCTCCAAGCTGCGAAGGAAAGAGGATTAATTTATAATGCCTTATTTCTCACAAGCAGGTCTACCTGAAAACCCTTCTAACTCCAGCTGTTCAACTAGCAGATAACCTTTGACAAGAAATCTCGGACTTCTCCCCATTCCTATAAGCACCAGTTTTACCCCAGCTGATGTAAAATAGGCCTTGAAGCTGGCAGACATTGTTATTATTTATAGTTTATCAATAGATTTTGAGAGCGCAGATTTCCAGTTAGAAATGTCTGAGAAAGCTACTCATCACTAAGGAGTTTGTTTTAACAAGCACATTCTCTGTACAGAACAGCCACGATACAGGTTTGGGGACAGAAGCACTTTTGTAAGTTCCTGCAATACCAGTTCATGCAAGGGACTTAGAGGCTGAGCAATCCTTCCTGACACGGTGACCCCTTCATTGTCGGCAGCAGCTCTGCAAACGCATTGATATAACTCACTCGCAGAGAGGACCCCTTCTCCAAGTTCGGGGCTAGGAGCAAACCACAGAAGGAGACTTTCCAGATGTGCGTTTCATCCTGCCCCCCCACATCCCTTCCGAAATACCCCAACACTACGCCAACTACCTCTGCAGGAAAAAACGTAGGTCTGGGTTTGCTCTAACACTGCCCAGTGTGGTCTTTGGGATCCCTGATCAGCAACAAGAGCACCTCACGAGCCAAAAGAAAGCCACTGTGGGTATGACGATTTAACAACATCTGAACAAATCCTATTTACCAGTTTGTCCATGATCTGTAGAAGAGTAGGATCCTGTGAAAGATCTAACTGCTTCTGAAAAGCGATTTTGTTGGGACTGGCACTACATAATGGCTTTGGCAGCTCCAAGGGGACTGGTATTAATAAGTCATTCTCCAACAGGGAGCAATGCAAAGGTACCTCCACCACTGAGAGCAGGGGTGGAGAATGAGAACAGGATAAAAATGCCAGTCTGCTACTGCTGTTTCACAGTGTATCTCCGCTTCTTTTTCAAAAGTGGCCAATATTAAACAGAGTACAGGCTAATGCTGCTGTCAACAGAAATCTAGCCTCTGAAACAGTTCATTCACACCTGTCTGAACCAAGATACTGGAATAACTCCCCAAACCAAAGCCAGTGTGCCAAGGCAGCCTTGTGGTCTCAACCATGCTGCTCAAAGACCAACTTCAACCTTTTTGCCAAAACTTGCTCTGTCCACGCACACATATGCTGCTGGGTACTGGCTACACCTCGATACATACACCAAGAAAGGGGGGAAGCGATGACTCAGTATCTACTTTCCCTCACCATATTCTGGAAAGGTTTTAATGATTTTTTTTCCCCAGCAGAAAGCACTGTTCTTCCATCACCTTTTCTGCAGACAGCCTCATTCCTGGAAGCCAGGAATGACCATGATGTTCTAAAACTCAAGATGGGCAATGCAGGGAGACCAAGGCACTGAACAGCATTGATCCCAGACCATGCACCGGGTCAACAACATTCTACTCAGGTGGAAAGGGAGGAATTAACCCCCAGCCAGAGATCTTGAGTGGAAACGATGAGGTGTTGCTGCTTCTTGAAAGTTATTAGCTGTGAAAACCAACAGCCCTTTTTGTCAGGAGGCTGGAGAGCCTCCGTCTTTTGTGCTGCATTGCTCAAGATAAAAACCACATACTTTAAAGCAGCAGTGCAAGTGTACCCAAGGCAGGTTCTTTAGTTTAAAAGCTGTGCCAACTACCTGTGACATCTCTCGCTCTCATCTTCCTCTCCCAGCCGGGCCTGAGATGGAGGCTCACAGGGCATCCCTGGCTGCCTATTCAACTCAGGCTCTTGAAAGGGGGATCAATTCCCCAAGCCACATCCAAGCCACTTCTGCTCACTGAGGACTGCTCAGAGCAGAGATGAAAGAAAATCCCACTGATCCCACTTGGTCAGTCGATGCAGACGTGCTCTTCTTTTAGAGCACCACACTCAGACTTGGGAATCAGCTTGGATGGCAGTATACATTTTTATAAAAAAAGAAACCTATGTAGGAAGCTTTAAAGATAGCACAGTCAGGCACGCGAGAGCTAGGAATATTAAAGAGGACGCATCCTTAAACCTCTGTTTCATCTTCGCAGAGTTACACCATTCAAACCCCATTCCCCACGCACATAGAGCTGACGCCTCCCAGAGCCCTGTCTCCCAGCAGAGCCTCCGAACACAGCACCTCCCTCCGAGCAATGCAGGGAAGCAACTGGCAGCCAGCACACCAGAGTGGTTTTGCCTAGGAAGGACAACGATTCCCTGCTTGCACACCTAGTACCCTGGGGGACGGCAGGAAGATCACTCGTCGTGTTATTTAAGAAGCCGTGCGAGACCACATACCCGAAGTCAGTTAATGGCTCTGCACGGGAGCCTTTGTTCTGCACACAAAAGCTTACAGCTAACACGGCCCCATTTTTGAACCTTTCATCATGCAAGCATGATTTCTTAGAAAAGTTATTTTAACACTGATTTACCAAGTGGCTTGGTTCTTGTACTTGGGGATGGTGACGAGGGGAGATATTTAAGGGAAATGCAGGTAACTGGGCAGAACTTTGGGTGCTGAATATTCAACCGCTTCCTGGCACTGCCTCAGTGAAGCGAGCGCTCACGTGAGCCGCATACAGAGCTCCTCACAGCCACGCCAGCTCTGTCATCTACTGCAGGGTGGTTTTTCTGCCTCGCCTGGCACACACCTAAGTAACCCAGGCCTGGCCCGACCCAGGGGAGGTCAGGGAAGGGTATCAGAAGTGTGGCCGGGAGTGAAGCAAGCTCTCTTAGCCCTTCACAGTTCAGCAGCCTTACAACCCCGAAGTTTAAAGTGCTTCTATTTATTTCTATCCTGGCTATTTAAAACGTTTCTCCAACAGAAAAATCACCCCTTTTGCTACCCGAATTGTTGTTCCCCCATCAAGAAGTCCCCAGGCAGAAGAGAGAGGAGCTCTCACCTCCAGCCTCCCGTGGCTTCCGGACAAGCAACAGCACCGCAGGTCACACGCACGCAATTGCTTCCCCTCAACCTTCCACCAACCCCATCTTCTGCCAACAGAAATAGCAGCAGGGACGGCTGTGGAGGCACAGCGATGTCCTCTCCGTGTTTAGCCCTCTCAGCCTGCCCTGCTCTTGCGCAGCGGATGCACAGCCGGCTTGAGACCAGGGCTGCGCTGCTGCGGAGTGGGTACCGGTTACCGTCAGGTTACCGGCGTGATCCCAAAGGGCTCTGCCCGGTCTAGTGCGGTCCGGTGTCCCCTGCTTCCACGACAAGACCCATCCACACCCATGGTGAGAATCAGCAGTTTAGCAGCTCAGCGCAGAATGACTGTAAATTCCAGCCATCCTTGCTGCATTTTACTTCGAAGCAGGGCTCTGGGCAGCTGGGAGCTCGTTTGGGGTTCACTTCCACCCCTGATTCAAGTCTCCAAGAACCAAACTGAGCCTGACTACGCTCAGAGGATTTCAGACAGTACAGCCCATCTGCTCCCGAGGCAGAGAGCTGCTGGGCCCCCTGCAAGCTCCTTACCTCCATACATAGCCTCCCCCAGCAACCTTCCCTGTTTGCTACCCTCTGCCCCAAATGGACAATAAAACCAGCTCATACTGGGAATAACTGAAATGGCTCCTCTCTGCACTAAACACCAAATCCAGACCAGACCTTTCTGCAAAACCTTGCCTGAACTCAGACGCTAAAATGGCAGCTGTTCCAAGCAGCGGCAACAGTCCATTTTCTGATAACACTTATCAGGTTTGAAGTCAAATCTACACCAAATCCCATCTCCCCTCTGCTTGTAACAATAAAATAAAACCCTGGCAGATTTTATGTCTTCTTGCCCACATTCCTCCTCTTCACCTCCAAATGACTCCTACACTCCGTCTATCTAATACAGAGCCAGCTTCAAATCAGATTTTTCACCCCGGCAGAACATCCACAAAGAGCCGCAGCACCCGTGGAGAGATGCCAGCGAGCACTTAAGAGTAACAGCAAATCTTTTTTCTGACAGCATTTCCTCAATTTTGACTCGGACAACTTCCAAACTTCCTCGCTTCATTCTTGCGCCACGGAGACTCTTAGCCATATGTTACAACAAATTTAAGAACAGAAGAATGAAGACTGTAATTATACAGAGCCCTCATCTTCTGTATTAAACAGACCTAAATGCAAACTTGGCCGACAACTGTATTGAAGCATCTCCCACATCACAATTAAGGCCTGTACCCAACAAAGGAGGATGGAAATTATTTTAAAAGCTGCAGGCATGCAGATACTCTAATCTCTTGCCCCAGAGGAGAGGGGAAAAAAAGAAGAAAGGGGGTATTTCAAAGCTTAAAGCTCTTGAGCAGAGCTTTCAGATTACCAGAGTCAACACACAGTTTGGAGAGAGCGAGACAGATTCAGTGACAGACTGCAGGCTCTCGCTAGAGAAAGGTCACCCCAATAAAAAAATTATGAGCAATGTCTAAAATTATCTGAACAGTTCCTCCACTCCTGGGCCCCACTCAGCTAACAAAAGCTACTCTGCGTAAGCTGCGGGAGTGTACGAAATCAAAGAGCTCCTGTAGCTCTGGCAGCACACCCACCACGAACTCGAGCAGGAGTGCTCCATCAGGGCGATGCCGAGCAGCGTACGGCAGCCCCCACACGTGCCGGCTCTCCCCTCTCGGTTAGGTGATCCCTCCGTGCCTGAGCTTCTCCCTCGCGGTGGGCCTGGCAGCCTGGAGGAGGCTGGCTGGTAGCAAGGCGTTGGGATTCCCAGTGGACAAAGCACGGGCCGGTCCCGCAGTGCACAGGTATGGGCAGGTCCACTTCCAGCCAGGTCTTCACCCCATGTATCTCCGTTCCAGCTGCAGGCAGGTAGCCTGTGGTTCCCCACCAGAGCGATCCAACGCTGAGATGAGTCTCTAAGGAAGAGCCTCATTTTGCACACACCATTCACTACAGCTCTTCAGTACAGCGACTGATACCCATTCTTCTGTGGTGTCAAGCACCGGTGGCTGCAGCAAGAAACGTTCTCAGAGGATAATACAGAGCAGGCCCCTCTTGGGAACCCAAGATGAAAACTGAGGCTGGAGCGATGACAGAACAACCTGTGAAAGCCTAACACTTTGCAGACCGGGGCTGCTCTTCCCTCCTGTTCCCTGTGCTATTGCCTGAAAGCAGAGCACTGCCTAGCTCCAGACAGAGGTGGTTCACTATCCACCATTAATGCAAAGTCACCTTCTCTGGTGGCTGAAGCCAGATGTGCTGTGGCAGCCCAGGAGCTATGCTCCAACACCTACAGCACCCTCAGTCAACACAGACAGCCAAGGTTTACCACTAGTGCCGCCCATGCCATGCTGAACCCAAGGGTACCACTTTCTGCCAGCGGCATCGCCCGAGCACTCCTCAGTCAGGCAGCTTGAGTTTCAGCAGGTGAGTTCGTGCCGGGGGAGATGTGCGGCTCCAGGCTGGGCTTGCAAGGACGCTGAGCCAGCACCTGCCACTGCTGCTGAAGGAAAGAGATCTGATCCCTGCTCTCCCACTGCACCATGGCGAGCAGCCTTCACAAAATGAATGGGATGAGGAAACTCATCTGTGCTAAAAATACTGAGTTTTGCCTGTTTAATTTTAACCTAGGTCACTTCCCCAATCCCATTTCCCCTGAAGCCATAGAAATGCCTGCGTCAGCAAGAAGGAGGGGGTGGCAGAGGAGCAACCTCTGTTTTCGGTGGGGCTGCGGAGCTCCCCCGAAGCGCCAGAGCCATGGATTGCCACAGCCACACCCGCAGGGAGTTTCTCCATGGTGCCCGGCAGGACCCAAAGCTCTTCTACCCTCCCGGCAGGCCCGACAGCCTCCAGATGCTCCTCAGTCTCCTCACGATGAACTCACTTCGCATGTCACGTCATGAACACAAAGTTCACGCTACCTGGTTTCACCCAGCACTCAGCCTCCCTGTCCGAAGGGCTCAGCTCTACAGCCAACAAGCACTAAAGTGACCGCAAATGGGAAATACCATAAAGCACGCGGGCGCAGCTTCAGCCCAGCTCTGCAGCCAGCTCACAGGAACCGCTCTACATCAAGGAAGTTCAAGCTTCAGCTGTTTTCCTATGTAGCTAATAGTCATGAAGCCCTGCAGATTTGTACCTACTCAAGGATGTACAGAAACCAAAGATCTGAGATTCTCTTCCCTCCGCCCCCAAACAAGGGAAAAGGCACGCTGTTCTCCAGCTATGCAAATTTGTTTTCTTTTGCACAGTGAGTAAATACTAAGTAACAGTTTGAGATAGAGAATTAATTTACCAGAGATTTAGGGCAAGCTATGTATGGCTGGAAAACCAAACCCTGTGAACGAAGCCCTGTGCCACACTTTCACTGGGGTCAGTTAAATTAGAGGACAAAACTGGATGGCAAATTTGTTTTGGGAGGCAGTTCCTTCCCATGTCTTAAACAGAATGAGTATTCACCAGACACAGAAGACAGTCATCAAAATGTTTTACACTTAAATTGTTTCTTGGGTTTTTTTCTGTCTGTGCGGTTAGCAAAGGGAAGCAATGGTGAGAAACAAAATCTTCCAACTGGTAGAGCTCATCCCCTCACATCACATTTCTATCAGAAACAGGAAAACCCAAGTGTGACTCCAGCTTCTAGGCAACTTCTCAAGTCAAAATGAATTAGTCAAAAGCTTATGGAACAGTTTATTCTCTTGACACCTGCAAAAGCTCACAAGTTGCCTCATTTCATACTGACCAGGTATTCCCCCACTGCAGCAGTTCGATGCTTGGAAGTTTCACCAGCAAATTCCTAACTCAAGTTATTTCAACAGATTCTGGTAGCTTTAGGCCTTTATTTAAAAATGTGGTTCGTTCAAGGAAATGGATTTAAAACAAGAAATTACAATATTAAGTAAAAAAAAAAAAAAAAAAGTCAGCTGCATTGAAGTCCATTACCTGTCACCACCTTGATCTAACTACCAATGTTCAACGGTGGCTGTCCAAGGAGGTGAGATTTCCATGGGTTTTGCCCACAAAAACAAACTAAATTTGTAATTACCCTACTAATGGGTGGATGCTGCCAAGCCACAAGGACCTTGTCAAGGCAGGACTCTTAGACATGGGTTAGGCCCTGCCTTGAGTGCTGATCTCTGTCTGCAGCCTGCCAAGGCACCTTCCACGCTGGGAACTCCACAGACAGTTGATGGACCTTAATGCAGAGCAGATTTCGACATATCTTTTACGACAATAATGTTATGAGCAGTTATTAGCTCCAATTTCTAAATGTGACCTAGTTCTATACGATACGGTGAAATACGAAGCGTCTCTCACCTGACATTCCAGGAAAGCCCTGCAGGGAGCCTGTTGAATCATGGCCACAGCGTGGCCATGGGAAGCAGAGGGAGTGACACAGCCCACGTTACAGACCAAGTCTCCAGCAAAGGATTTGGAAACAAACCCCGCCCTGCCCAACTCCCAGGCTGGCGCTGAAGCCACCAGGCACACCTGGCTCTGAGACAACCACTACGGACAAATCTGTGTGTTGCATCTGCCCCGCTCCCGTTTTAGAGCAATAACTCAAAACCAACACTGTCCTAGTGTCCAGACTCACTCCTCCCAGTCACTGAATCCCTCAAGGCCTGACCTTGCCCTGACTGTCCCATGTCTGTCCCCAACACACACATTGAGAAAACCATCACCAAAATAGTGAAATACAGCAAATCCCTTCCTGCCTCCAGGCTCAGCACCACAGGAATTACCCCAGAACTGTGGCTGGAGGGAAAAGAAATTTCACATGAATAAACACTGCATAACACCCGTTCCCCAAAAGACTTGAAACCAAGAGAAAAAAAATACACCTCTCTGCACATCTCAGATCTTTGTCTCCACCCTGTGCTTGCCTGGACAGGAGGGCCCCAGCACAAGCACAGAAGAAAATGCAGAAGTAAATAACTTCCTCTCCTCCAGCAACACACTCCAGGCACAAGACTTATCTAGAAACGATATCTAAAGAAAAGAACATGCCGTAGATGAGTAAGAGGCAGAAGCAGAGTACCATCAGCCACACTAAGAATCGATCCAGGAACAATCGGTACGCCAGGCAAGCATGCCGACGCAGAAGCGAGGAGGCTTTGCTGTACATTGAAACGGAAACTTCGGGGGCCTGCAGGCTGGTGCAGAGTGAGCAACCCCAGCTCTGGTCGCACAGAGTCAGGGTTTCAAGGCGCAATTAAACCCACAGGCTGCCACCTCCACACTTACACCAACACAGGGACGCACGTACACTTTCTCTCCAGCAGGAAGAGTGCCTCAGTATGGACTTGTGATGAACGAGTGTTTGTGACACACACTGTTAACCCCCGTACATGTAATATTTTCTAATGGACGCAGCTGCAACACCATAGCAGTCACCTGGGAGTTCTCTCTTCCCAGTGTGGTGCCTGTGCTTTGGGGAAACTTGTTGCGTTAAACAATCAGGCTCAAGAAGAATAAAAAGCCTGCGAGCAGCTCAGCTATTCTGCAAGGCAGTGCAGCCTGTGAGGTTATTTTATGGAAAAAAAACCCCAATCAACCAAACAAAAAAACTTGAGCAAGAAGTCTGCTGAGAGAAGAAAGCAGAGGAAATGGCCACTGTCAAAGTTCTGCACACAAAAGGCTGACAGCTTCGAAAGCCACTGGAGGAAAAGGTGATGCAGAAAAAGGCACCTGCCTGGGTGTCCCTTCCCGGAGCAGCCTGGGCTGAGCTCTTCGAGGCACCAGGGCAGGCTCCACCCCAGAGATAACACCACCGCGCGTTGCTTCTCAAGGCTTTGTCTCTGTACAAAGGTGCCCGGTGTTACTCAGGCCAGCAGACAGCGCAGCGAGCCTGTGGGTAGCTTGGCTGCAGATAAGGACACTTATAGGAAGGGACACTCTTTCAAGCTGAGCTGTGCTCAGACAAGCACCTTCACAGCCCCGCTGCAACACTCACAGCAAAATAATCACTGGCTCCCCAGGGACTGAACTGTCCCAGCCAGAGATGCAGGTGCAAACCAGCCCCCCCCAACACACCCCCGAGGCCAGGACACCCACCAGGCTGGCACCAGGGGCCGTGACAGAGCCGTGGGCCTGCATCCCTCCTGCTCAGGAAAGCAAAGGGGGGCAGGCTAGAATCTCCTCCCCACCCCCAAAGCCAAAGATAAAGCTAAAAGGCCACAGCTCCACACACAGGCTTCCTGTTCCTCGGCTCCCCCCACACATTCTGTACCAGCGCTGGCACCACGCTGGGCCCGTTCTGAATGAAAGCTGCTTTACCCAAAGTGAACATCCCTGCAAATCCACCTTCCCCCAGCTCCCTCCTTGCCCAGGCCCTCTTCTCCAGCTCTGCTCCCTCAGCCCGCCTCAACACTGCAATCTCCAGTACCCTCCCCAGCTCCTTCCTCCTCCTTCCCCGGGCTTCCACCCTGCCCTAGCACTAACCACCCCATCAAGCCCCGCTCTCCTGTCCAATTCTGTCTGTCCAGCTTTGCTCCCTCATCCCCCAGGCCTTCACTCTGCCCAAGCTCCGATCAACTCCACCGCTCCCAGGTCAGTCACCCCCGCCCAGATCGCCCTCCTCCAGC
Organism: Mycteria americana; assembly: GCF_035582795.1. Classification (NCBI taxonomy): domain Eukaryota; kingdom Metazoa; phylum Chordata; class Aves; order Ciconiiformes; family Ciconiidae; genus Mycteria; species Mycteria americana. The sequence continues at coordinate 26,630,214 of NC_134373.1, forward strand.
ACCGACCCTCCTCCCAGCCCTCTCACCCCGCGGGCCCCCATCCTGTCCCAGCTCTACCCTCCCCGCTCCCCAGCCCCCCATCCTACCCCCCATCATTCTCCAGGCCCCCATCCTGCCTTGTCACCACCCCTCCCAGCCCAGCCCCACCATCCCCCAGCCCCCATCCTGCTCCCGTACCAACTCCCCCAGCTCAGCCCCCTCCTTTCCCCGGCCCCCATCCCGCCTCGCTGCTCCCCCCGGCCCCGCTCAGCCCTACCATGCCCCGGGCCCCCACCCGACACCGGCACTACCCGCCAGGCCCTCCCCTCTGCCCGGTCCCGACCCACCCGCCCAGGCCTCTGGCACGGCCCTGCCCCCGCCAGCCAGCGCCCCCCGCCCCTCCCTCAGTCCGCGGCCCCGTCCCGGCCCCGCCGCCCCCGTCCCTGCCCCCGCCCCGGTCACGCCCGGCCCGGCCCGGCGTCCCTACCCGGCGGCCGCGCCCTCGAACTTGAGCGTGAGGGTCTCCTCGATGATGCGGTTGTTGACCTCGAGCAGGATCATGTCGGTGCCGGGGAGGGGAGGGGCTCTCAGGGCGCCGAGGCCGGAGGGAGCCGAGCCCGCTGCGCGCACCGGGGACCCGCCCGAGCCTGCGCCGCCGCTTCCGCTCTCGCGCCCGCGCGTCACTTCCGGCCCCGGCCGCGGCGGAGCCGGCAGGCGGCGGCGCAGGCGCTCCCGCCCCTTCCGCCCCGCCCTCCGCGCTGACGTCACGGGATGCCCCGCCCATCTGCCCGCCGCGGGGGGGAGAGGGGGCGCGCCGGGGGAGCGGGGTACAGCGGGGGTGCCCCCAAATGGGGGGGGGCACGGGCAGAGGGGTACCCCGGGGGGCTGGAGGATGCCCCAGGGTATGGGGGTCCCCCCAGTTGGGGGGGCCCAGGGATCCGGGGTGCGCCTGGGGCAAGGGGGTCCCCGAAAGTGTGGAGGTGTCCCCGGGGATCTGGGGTGCGCCTGGGGCAAGGGGGTCCCCGAAAGTGTGGAGGTGCCCCCGGGGATATGGGGTGTGCCTGGGGCATGAGGGGTCCCCAAAAGTGTGGAGGTGCCCCCGGGGATATGGGGTGCGCCTGGGGCATGAGGGGTCCCCAAAAGTGTGGAGGTGCCCCCGGGGATCTGGGGTGCGCCTGGGGCAAGGGGGTCCCCGAAAGTGTGGAGGTGCCCCCGGGGATCTGGGGTGCGCCTGGGGCAAGGGGGTCCCCGAAAGTGTGGAGGTGCCCCCGGGGATATGGGGTGCGCCTGGGGCATGAGGGGTCCCCAAAAGTGTGGAGGTGCCCAGGGGACAGCGGTACCCCAGGCAGATGTGGGTGTGCCCCAGAGTATGGGGGTCTGCACAAGAATGGGATGCTCCAGGGATATGGGGGTGCTCCGGGGATATAGGGGTGTCCACAGGGAAAAAGGGCGTCCCGTGGGCTGGATGATCCCAGGGTTATGGGACCCGAAAAGCAGGGGTGGCCCCCAGGGGACAGGGGTGACCCAGGGTGATGGGAGGATGCCCCAAAGGGATGGGGGTCCCCAAAAGCGTGGGAGTGCCCCAGGGAATAGTGCCACCCTCGGAGGGCTGTCAGGGTGCCCTGGAGCTGGGGGGGGGGGGTGCCCAAAACTTTGGGGGTGCCCCAGAAGAGCATGGGGATGTCCCCAGGGAACAGGAGTGTTCTTGGAGCTGTGGTGATGCCCCAGGGGTATGATGGTGCCCTACAACTGTACGGGTGCCCCCAGGAACAGAGGTCCCCCAAAAGTGTGGGGTACCCCTAAAACTCACAGGCACCCAAAAGCTGTGGGGTTGGGGGTGCCCCAAGGGTTTGGGGTGCCCCAGAGGGACAGGGTGCCCAGAGTGTGCCCAGGGGTGCGGGCTTCCCCCAAAGGCAATAGGGATGCTCAGGGGAGTAGGGGTGCCCCAGGGTTACGGGGGTGCCGGGGCCGGAGGGGTCCCCCCGAGTCTGCGTGGCTGGTGCGGGCGCACGGCTCTGCCTGACAGCACGGCTCGGCTCAGCACAGCTCGGCACAGCCAGGGTGGGAGGGACATGGGGCTCTGCTCTGGGGGGTCCCCCACAGCACCCCCCAACAGGGGCAAGCCAGCCCCGCAGTGCCCCTGTGCCCCCCAAAATCCCGGTGCCAACCCCCAATCTATCAATGGGGAAACTGAGGCACAGAGCCTTGCCCTGCCTTCGCCCACTGGCCTGCCCGCCAAAACCCCCACGGCCCTGGGGGGCCTCCGCTCTCCCGGGGGGGCTGCAGCACCCGGGGGGGCCTTGAAGGGGAGCCCCCCACCCACTGGGGGCCTGGGGACATGGTGGAGACCCTCGGCTGGAGACCCCTGGGGTGCACTCGGGGTGCACGCCAGTGTCACCCGCTGCCTGGTGGCCCAGGACACCCTGGGGCAGGAGGGTGGTGGGGGTCTGCAGGCTCCCCCCCCGGCCCTGGGGAAGGCGTCCTGGGGGGGCCAGGGAAGGGTCCTTTCTGGCTGTCACTTCCCCTTCACACTGGGAGAAGGTTTTGCAACCTCGCTTCCTCCCTGGGCGGCATAAAGCGGGCGGTGGAGGGAAGGGGTGCCGGGAGGCGGCACGGCGGCGCACGCAGGTGAGGGACCCTCCGGCTGGCCTGGTGGGACCCCCGGGCCTGGCACTGCCCCGCGTCCCACCAACCTCCTCGCCGGAGCCCTTTGGGGGTGACGCCTGGATTCGCCCCGTGCCCAGGTGCTCCTGGTGACAACCTGCTTGGGACAGGGAGAAGACCCCGGAGTTGACGGGCCAGCGAGGGCAGCGAGTGGTGAGTCCCCAGGGTGTTCCACCGGGGACTGGGGCTTTCCTCGGGCATCGCCAGCCCCCCAGCAGCCGGCTGAGCCTCCTCACATGTGGAGCAGGCTGGACTGGGGGCCGGGGTGGGCTGCTCCGGACGCCCGAGCGGCTGCCTGGTGCGGGGGGAGCGGGAGGTGGCGGGTGGGGGCACCCAGGGCTGTGCTCAGGGCTCATCTGGGGTGCAAACCCCCCGCGGTCCTCGGGGACATCGGCCATGGGTGCCCCGGGGGGAAAGTGCCCGCTCCCATTTCCTCACCCAGCGATGAGCCGGGAGGGTGCTTCCCCACGGCGTGTCCCTTCTTCCTCCCTGAGGGGACCCCCAGGGCCACCCTGGTGTCCCTCAGCCCTTCCAGGGTCAGGAGGGGAAATGGGGTGCTGCTTGTTCCCCCCAGTCGGGCTGGCTGTGGGGTACCCGCGGGTGGGGGATACGCGGCCCCAGAGGAACCGCTGGGATTTTGGAGTGGGGAGGCAGAAAGAAGCAGCCAAAAATGGACGGAGGGGAAGCGCTGGTGTCCGGCTCTGTCCCGTGCCCGCGGTGGCCCCACCCGGGCGTACCTTCCCCCATTGGCACCAGCCGTGTCCCCGGCCGCGGTCCTCTGGGGTGCTGGGGCATCACCATCCCAGCATCACCATCCCGGGATCACCACCCCAGGGTCAGCATCCCGGGATCACTGCAGGAGCGGGGCCGGCAGAGCCGGGGAGGGATTTTTCCAGGCAGGGGCACCAGCCCAGCTGCAGGGGGGAATCCCCGCTGGGCAGAAAGGGAAAGTTGCTCTTAGGGAGGGTTTGGGTTCAAACGGGGCCAGTTCGGGGCCAGTTTGGGGCCAGGAACTCCCCAGCACTGCAGTGTCTCAGCACCCCCAGGCAGCCCTGGCATCGCCAAGCCCCGGAGGGGCTCAGGGGCTTCGAAACAGGGCAGAGGGGTGAAACTGGAGTGAAACGAGAGTCCGGATCCGTACTGGGAGAAGGCTGAAACCCAATGGTCTTTGGGGAGGCAGGGACAGAGCAGGGTGTCCTACACGTGAGGAAACAGGAAGAGCGACTGTCACCTGTGATTTCCCCATTGCGGCCGAGCACGGGGAGCATGGGGATGCCCAGCAGCGCCCGTCTGAGCAACAGGAAAACCAGAGATGTGAAATATTTCCAAAGCTGCCTGCAAAGGGTGACACGTCTTTCCGTCCAGGGGATGAAACCACTCACAACAGGGGGAAGAAGGGCCTGAAACCACCTTCAGACCTTCTCGAGTGGCTCCTGTCCTGGGCACCATGACCACAGCCTCGCTGATGGCTGGGGTGGCAGGAGGGGCTGCTCCAGCAGCGATGCTTGAGGGGATGGAGAGGCTGGAGAGATCCAGAGGTGCTTGAAGGACTTTGGAGGTGCCTGAGGGGCCCTGAGATGCCCAAAGAACTCGGAGGCTTTTGAAGGACCCACAGAAACCAGGGGGACCCAGGGATGCTGGAAGGGCCAGGTGTCTCCTGGAGGGATGTGATGGGGGAGCCCCCCAACCCGAGAAGAGGTGGCTGGTCTGTGGGGGAACCCTTTCCTCCATGGGGGACAGGGAAGGGACAGGGTTGGGGTGAAGCGGAGCAGACCGAGGGGTGCTGGGGGTGTTGTACAAGGGGACGTATGAAGGACAGTGTCCCCCTGCAGCACTGCCCATTACCTGGCACAGTGTGGATACAGTGGAGCGACAGAGGGGGGCTGCCCTCTGGCTGGGAGGGGACCTGGTGGGCAAAGGAGATGCCAGGGGACCCAGACGCTGTCACCCCTGGCCCACACCACCCTCCCACCCCACACTCATGCTGCTTTGTGCTCCACAGGCAAAATGGATTCCTTCTCCTTCAATGGGGATTTGTCCAACCTCTTCTCCCTCTACAACTACACCTATGACTACAGCACGGCCATGCCTGACACTGCTATCTCCTCTGCCCCGTGCCGGCCCGACAGCTCCGTCCTCAACAAGTACCTGGTCGTGGTGATCTACTGCCTCGTCTTCATCCTCAGCGTGGTGGGGAACGGGCTGGTGGTGCTGGTGGTGACCTCCAGCCACACCAACCGCTCTGTCACCGACATCTACCTGCTCAACCTGGCCGTGGCCGACCTGCTTTTTGCCCTCACCCTGCCGCTCTGGGCCGCCTACCGAGCCCACGAGTGGGTCTTCGGCACCGTGATGTGCAAAGCCATCTCCATGCTGCAGGAGGCCAACTTCTACAGCGGCATCCTGCTGCTGGCCTGCATCAGTGTGGACCGCTACCTGGCCATCGTCTATGCCACCCGGGCCGCCACCGAGAAGAGGCACTGGGTGAAGTTTGTCTGCTTGGGCATCTGGGGCTTCTCCGTGCTGCTCTCCCTGCCCGTGCTGCTCTTCCGCGAGGCTTTCCCCTCACCCAGCAATGGCACCGTGTGCTATGAGCGCATCGGCGGCGAGGACACAGCCAAGTGGCGGGTCGTGCTGAGGGTCCTGCCGCAGACCTTTGGCTTTGCTCTGCCCCTCCTGGTGATGCTCTTCTGCTACGGCGTCACTATCCACACTCTCCTGCAGACCAAGAACACCCAGAAGCAGCGGGCCATGAAGGTCATCTTTGCTGTCGTGCTGGTCTTCCTCATCTGCTGGCTGCCCTACAACATCACGTTGGTGAGCGACACCCTCATGAGGACGCGGGCCATTGCTGAGACCTGTGAGAGGAGGAACCGCATCGACACGGCCCTCTCCGTTACGCAGGTCCTGGGCTTCGCCCACAGCTGCATCAACCCCATCATCTACGCCTTCATCGGGCAGAAGTTTCGCAACAGCTTCCTCAAGATCCTGGCGCAGCATGGGCTCATCAGCAAGGACGCTGTGGCCCGCTACGGCCGCACCTCCTATGCCTCCACCTCCGGCAACACCTCCACCACCCTCTGAGCCCTGGTGGGACACAACCCTCGCAGCTCCCAGCAGGTCCCAGCACCCCATGCACCCCAGCATCCTTGCCCAGCCCCCTGGGATGTGGGTGGTGATGCCACGGGGATGGGCAGGGCCACCACTGGATGCTGGACCCTGGCTGGAAGGGGGCTTGGGCGGCAAGGGGGTAGGACCCCATTGTCAGGGGAGCAATGCCAAGCACCGCCCGCCCTCCCTGCTCTTTGGGGCAGAGCCTGTGACTTCAGGGACCCCGCAACCCCACTGTGGCGATGGTATTCGTGGCCGATGGCTGTCCACCAATAAAGCAGTTGGCGGGCTGGTCACCCAGGTCTGGCTCCTCTTTGCCATGGGGAGGGAGACGGCGGGATGGGGCCAGGGCACATCTTTGGGGACGGTGGGTCCTGGGCTCCCCACCTCAGTGCCAAAGCGGCGGTGCCAGCTGAGCCCGGCGAGGTGCGGTTAACCCTGCTTCCAGGCCAGGGAAGGGCTGTTGGCCAAGAGGCTGTTGCAGCGGGTGCAGCATCCTGTGCATCCCCAGAGGGGACCCAAACACAGGTCTCGCTCCCCTAGCCGCCCAGCTAGGTCCTGACACTTTCCCGGTGTGGGGGTCTCTGTGTAGTGTCCGTCCCACCTGGGGACAAAGCCACCCCCTTCCCGACCCTGATCCAAGCCCCAGTGGAGCAAATCACTGCAAGATCCCTGGGCAGCCCCTCGCCGACACCGAGCCAGCCCTGTGACCTCTGCCTGAAGGGTGCCAGCACCCGGGGCACTCCCTGCCTCCCCCAGTGCTGCGGTGCCAGGA